>NW_027532203.1:23513438-23709875 GCF_008692635.1 Crocuta crocuta
TTTGCCCTGTGTGCCTGCTTCAATAGGGTCATTTGGAAAAGGTACAGAAACTGCATTCTAAGCTCCCAAAGGCGTCTTGGTTTGCAGAAGGCTAGAGACTGGCTCCAGGGTTTGCAAATGAGAGAGGGTGTTTCACCTCAGTGTCCCTGAATCCCAGCCAACTCGGGTTAATAGTGCCCAAAAGTCATTTTCTGGCCTACTCACGTGGTTGGAAGGGGATGGCATGATGGTGGCAATTTCAGACATCCACCTCCCAGATGAGTATGGCCATATGGACTCAGAGCTGGAAGGGAAAGTATGATGAGTTTGGAGGCAGCAAATATGAATGAGTAAGGAAGTAATTTGAGCCAGGATGCCAGGAAGAGCAGGGCTCAAATGAGGAAAAATTGTTCAGAGGAAACAGCTTATGGCTGGGGATCAGGATACCTGAGTTTTTCCTGGCTCTACCTCTATTTAGCTAAGTGACCTTGGAGAAAGTACTTATTGTGTATGTACTAGGAGAATTGTGTGTGTATGTACGCACTTGTGTGTGTGAGTGAGAAACAAAATGAATTTCTTTACCCTACAGTTTCTTCCAGCTTCAGAACTCTGAGGGAGGGACTCTTGAACAATATTTTGTTACAAAATAATTGCATTATACTTTGTAAATCAACAAACTGTACCTCAGTTTTTATTTGTTTATATATGAAAGTACCCATAACTGCCTTACAATTTCCTCAAGATAATCTAATTACTAATTTTATTACAATTAGTTATACGTGCATTATGCATGCACTTTATGTTTGCTCTCATTCAGTCTTCTCAAGAGTCCTCTGAAGTATTATTATCCCTTTTCAAGGATGAGGAAACTAAAGGTCAGAGAATGTAACATTTCCCAATGCCACACAGCAGATGAGAATTCAGGATTCTCTTTTGACATGAAGGCCAGGCTCTTTCACTGTGGTGTACTAACTCCAAACACATGTCTAAATTCCATAATAGACATAAAAAATGTCAGTCTCTTCTCTTTATAGAGTTTACAAATTATCCATGGAATCAATACACAGAAAATGTTACAATATCCACAGAAAAGACATTAAGAATGCTATAAACAATAAGCACAAAAAGGCTCAGCAAAATATAATAACATCAAACTCCATTAAATGGCAACACTTGGGGAGATAAAAATACTGTTTATTGAACACCTACTATATGTGTCTGTTTATCAAAGAAGCACTTGAATATGATTTTCATTTTAGATGTATAGAACTATGTGTTAAATAATGTTCTTTTTCTACACAATAAAAAGTTAGAAAAATGAAGTGACTTGCTTAGAACTCACAAAGTTGCAGAGTCAGGATTTACATTATTCATAAACTACAATGTCCCTGATTTTTCTATCATGAGCTAGCTCTCCTGGAATGCCTTTATAAGGAACTTAGAGGCCATGATGAGAGAGGGAGGGAAAGCTTTCCACATGAAACAATAGTGTAAGTAAATATGTGGAAGATAGAATCTCTCTTGCGGATGAAATCCAGAAATCATTTGCCTTTCAGAAGACTTATATGTGCGGCAAATGGGAATAATAAAAATAAAAGGGTGATCATTTCAAAGAAAATGGAATTAGTTATAAACTTAAGAAGAAAAACATGGACAAGATCTGTATGCCAAAAAATACAAAATGCTGACAAAAGGGAAAAGAGTTCTAAGTAAATAGAGAGGTATATTGAAATCAGAGAATGGGAAGTCTCAGCATAGAAAAGATGGCAATTCTCCCCAAATTGACCTATAGTCAGGTCAATGCACTTTCTATCAAAACTTCAGCAAGATTTTTTTTATTAGGCATAGACAAACTGATTCTAAATCTATGTGGTAAGACAGAGGCTCTGGTGGGGGGGATTACTGGTAAAGCAGGATTAATCACTCTTCTTAATATTGAGGCTTATTATAAAATTAGAGTGGTAAAGGCATCATAGTATTGCTGGAAGAGCACATACATTAGTGGAACAGAATAAAGAACCCAGAAGAAAGATTCACAGGACTATGCCCACCTGATGATGACAAAGGTGCGAAAGTGATTCAGTGGAGGAGGAGGGTTAGCCTTTACAACTAATGATAGAGCTAACTAAGATCAAAAGAGGTTAAATAGATAGGACCTTGACCTAAACCTAACACCTTCTAAAATACTGAATTCAAAATCAGTCACTGGACTTAAAAATGTAAACATGAAAGTATTAAAATTTTTAGATGAAAACACAAGAGAAAATCTTCAGTATCCAGGGTGAAGCAAAGAGTTTTTAGAGTTAACACCAAAAACATGATCCATAAAAGGAAATATTGATTGATTGGACCTCATCAAAATTAAAATCATTTGCTCTGTAAAAGACCCTGTCAAGAGGATGAAAAAGAAAATTACAGAATAGGACAGAATATTTGCAAAGCCACATATCCAACAAAGGATCAGTGTCTAAAATATATAAAGAACACTCAAAACTTAAGGTAAACCAAAAAAGAACCAATTGGAAAAAAATATGACATTTCATAAAGGGGATATACATTTAACAGAGCATGAAAGGATATTCAGCATCATTAACCATTGGGAAAATAAAAATTAAAACCACAATGAGATATTACTAATGCCCATCAGAATGGCGTAAAAAATTAGTGACAACATCAAATCCTGGGGAGGATTTGAATAAACTGGGGCATTGCACTTTCTCAATGATTCATAAATTGCTGGTTAGTTATGTAAAATAGTCCAGCCATTCTGGAAAATAGCATGGAATTTTCATATAAAACTGTAACAAACCAACAATTCTACTCTTAGCTACTTATTCCAGAGAAATTGAAATACAAATTCAAAAGGGGGGGGAAAGCCTGTACACAAATGTATATAGTGGCTTTATTCATAATAGCTCAAAGCTGGAAATTACCCAAATGCCCTTTATTTGATGAATGATGAAACACTGGTATATGTCATGGATACAGAAATATAAAAAGAGTGTATGCACACAGAAATATAAAAGAATGTATTCTTGACACACAAAACTTGGAGGAATCTCAGGGTAATTACGCTGAATAAAAAAAGCTAGTTCCAAAAGATAGCTTAAGATTCCATTTCTCTGACAACTCTTGAAATGACGGAGAAAGGTGGAGAACAATTAATAGTTTCCAAGGGTTAAGGAAGAAAAGAAGGTGGTAGCTGTAAAAGTGTAATAGAAGTGATCCTTGCATCATGTAAATGTTCTTTGTTTTGACTATGATGTTAGCACATGAACCTGCATGTGTGATAAAGTTGCACAGAGCTAAACGCACACATAGGATTGCATATAAAACTGGTAAAAACTAAATTTTGAAGGAATTATGTCCATGTCCATTTTCTATCTGGGATGTTGTAGTATGACTATGCATGAGGTCACCAAGAGAGATACTGGGTAAAGGGTATACAGGATTACGCTGAATCACTTCTATTTATCTATTTATCTATATATCTGTCTATTTATTTATTTATTTATTTTAATAGTTTATTGTCAAGTTAGTTTCCATATAACACCCAGTGCTCATCCCAACAAGTGTCCTCTTCCATGCCCATCACCCCCCTTTTCTTCCCCCCCACTCCATCAGCCCTGTTTGTTCTCAGCATTCAAGAGTCTCTCATGGTGAGCCTCCCTCCCTCTCCCCCACTATTTTTCCCCTTCTTCTCCCCCATGGTCCTCCATTAAGTTCCTCCTAATCCTCCGATATGTGCAAACATATGGTATCTGTCCTTCTCTGCCTGACTTATTTCACTCAGTATAAGTTCCTCAAGTTCCATCCATGTTGCTACACATGGACAGATTTCATTCTTTCTCATTGCCATGTAGTACTCCATTGTATACCTAACTGTGATTACCATTATCCCAGAAAAGAAAAGTTGAAATAAAATATAAAGATGGCTTCAAAACCTTACTTAAAGAAATTCTAAATAAGGCGTGTAAAATTTTGGACCTGTAGGGAACAAAATGGTTCAGGTGTTCCTGCACAATGGTTTGCACTTTGCAGAAGGGCAATACAAGGACCAAACCCATCTCAAGTTCATGTAGAGGTTTTTGGGGTGACAGACTCCTGCCTGTGAGTCTCCATACTCTCAACTCAAAGATGAGTTATTATGTTTGTCTAGTGGGTTGTTCTCCCTTTAAGACTCTGTCTAGTCCACACATATCAAATTATTTGGGTCGACCTGGCTCATCTTACTGCAGACTGGATTGACAAATTTCATTTTTATGTTAATCCACTACATTTTCTAACTACCAGGCATATTAAGTTTTCTCTCCTTTTCTATCCCCAAGCAGGGGTGGGTGGACAAGTTTCCTGCTGTGAAATAGAGCATGTTTTTCCCAATTGTTAAGCAGCTCTTTTTCATGTTCCTATATAGACCAGCAATGACTCATTGCCTTCCCTCTCTTATTGCAAAAATGGGGCCTGGGAGATTTGTACATACATCCCAAATGTTACATATTAGAATTGATTACACCAACACAACTATTAAGCTTTAAAAGGCATAATGTTTTAAGCCTGCTCAACTAAAATACTATAGTCTATGCACAATCAAACCTCTCTGAGGGGATTAGGCAGAAACCATTTTAATTTATCCATCCTGGAGTGTGGTACTAACAGCTCTGCAAAGAAACTGCTGAGTGAGCACTTGTTTACCCATCAGCAGAAGAGTCGCCTTGCTTTGGAAAAATAGCCCTGTGTTTTGCTCATCCCGTACACTTAAAAAATGGGAGGCCCTCCTCTAATCATGCTCCCAATTGACTCTTGCTGACATGTACTTTAGGTTTTAGAGAACTTGTGTTTTTGATTCATGTGTCTTCTTCCTTTGTCTGTACCAGAGCTTCCTTTAGACAAGAGGCCTTCTCCTATAGCTCTGTGTAACCTCAGCAGGTTATATATATATTTGTAGAGCTATTTGAATGGGATTGTATGTTATTTGTAATATGAGTCTTCTAAGGAATATGGCAGAAATTTGAGTTTTGTACACTTCTAGAAAGATTTTTGCCAAGTTAGGTGACATTTGACTTGAATATTCACTATTCTCTGTGCTTTTTTGCTCATTTTAAGCACTTAACTATTCCCTACCATACCCTCTATGGCAGGCAACATCCTGTCCCTCAGTCACCCTGCCCCATTTCTACTTGGTAGAGTGCAGATTTGGATTTCTTGTGTCACTGGGTACAATCACCCTTTCCACCCCTACAGTAGTCTTCATGGCTGGCTTATGTTATGACTCAATACTCTTCAGTATTGATCTATTCTTTGGGACATCTACAATAATATTCCTTCTAGGTCAAACAGTGTAAGATTTCCATTATAAGGTTAAACATTGTAAGTCTCACCACTATCAGACTTGGACATTTTATTGTGGCACAGTCACACCCATTTGTTTATGTATTTTCCATATCTGATTTTACAGTATAAGGACAGAGCTAAATAGTTGTGACAGAGACCATGTGGCTTGTGATAGTTACTACCTCACCCTTCGCAGAAAATGCAGAAAAGTATGCCAAGTCCTGCTATGGAGAGCCGTGACTCAAGTTCTCAAACCATCATTGTTAGGTTGAATTAACTGAGCAGAACCATTACTAGCGCAGTTAAGTTCTCCTGAGACTAAAAAGAGATATTTAGATTAATTTAGCTTTAAGTTTTAAGAGTGGTTTAAAATGAGAAAACTTTTGGCACTTCATCTATTCAGAAGTCTAGAATTAGAGGTTATCAGGACTGATGAAGTGCTAAAAGGAATTCTGTATTATTGTTAAATCTCAAAAATCTGATTTTAGATCTTCCATCTTGCCTTCCATAGCTCTGCTCTGTCATGCTAAACTTGCAGCCTCGTTCTTATGCCCACCACTCATGAACCTAAGAAAGATAGTAGGAAAATCTAAGATGATACATTGTCACAGTGCCAGATTTGGGGACATAATATAAATATATTTCTCTTCATTCATTTTTTTTTTATTACAGGATAGACTTTTCCCAGAAACCCATTAGTAACCTTTCCCTTAAGTCTCATTGGTTAGACTTCAAGTTCCTTCATTTACTTCTTTCTTGAACATTAAAAAGAAAGTCCCCAACATGGGAGATACATTAAGCAATTTCAAATGATAAACAATTTTCTTTATTTTGGGGGGAAAAAAAAGAAGTGAGAGGAAACTAAAAGATAGCAGTGCCTCCAGTGTTGTGTGTGATGCATCATATATGAACTTTCTATTTTCCTCTGACAAAGGTCATGACATCACACAGGAGAAGGATGTCCTGACCATGGCTTCTAGAAGTGCAGGTGGGACTGTTGATAGGTATTCATAGAACTTCTCAACAGAAATCCTGAGGTGGAGTGTTATAGCTAGTTCTCTACATCCATGGCTGAAACTATGGTGAATTTTAGAAAATTCAGGAATGTATATATTTTTTGTATTCCAGAATATCCCTCACCAAATACCAGCCCTATATTTTCTCACTGAAGGATATCTTGAAGGATATTGATTATTCTACCAGCACAATTTTATACCAGGACTGTAGATTCTCCAAGTATTTATACTTAATGGGATTTTCCACTTTTTTATGATTCTGAATAGATGTCCAAATCTAGCAAGTGTCTTTGAACAATTTTATCTGTCCAGATAAGCATGTGTAAATGCCATATTCATTTCAGGCTTGTTCTCCACTGGACCTCTATTGCCAGGGACTACAGGAAAATGTGTTTAATGGTTGTCAAATGACAATAAATAAAGTTGGTCTTTCTTCAAATGGTCATTTACAAATCTTCTAGCACACCTGTATTTTTGAACTCTGATAATTATTTTAATACTTTAAGTTTAGAAGACTATTCAGAGACCTAGGAACAAATATTCCTAGAATATAAAATTCTAGAAGACTTCTAGAGTTAATTTATGTGAATTTTACGTTATTCTAGAATATTTTTACATTGGGCTTATGGATCAAGATAATTAAAGCAAAATAATATGATCAATTTTATTTTGAAATTCATTAAAAATCTCAATTGATAAAAAGTTTTTGAGTAATTTTGCTTTAAATATAACTAAACTAAGGGTTACAGATAATTATATGCAGCTCATAGAATGAATTTTCTAAGAGAAAAATAAATATGTGTGATTATTTATCATACATATACATGCATATATGTACAAACACACACAAAAACTGATGTACATTGTAACAGTTGTTAAATGTATAATTTTGATTACTTTTTAAAGAAGGCAATTTTATTTCGATAAGACTTAGAATTGAGAGAGAATTAGTATGTGTAATTTTCTTAAGATTCTTTTTCAAGTTTTGATATTAGTTAGGATTATATTGATCAAATAAAATGAAAGATAATTTCTTTCTACAAATCCTGAGAAAATGTGTGAAAAATAGTAAATGCTTGGTAGGATTCCCAAATAAGATAATTTGGACTGTTTTCTTTGAAGAATATTTTAAATTACGAATCTAGTTTCTCTAATAGGTATAAGACTTCAAAATTTCTATTTCTTTTTATGAATTTGGAACTTTGTGTATCCAAAGAAATTGTCTATTTCATGTAAGTTGTTAAATGTATTGAGACAGAGTTTCCATGTAAATCCCTTTGTTGTATTTTTAATGACTCTAGAACCAATGTTTATATCCCTTATTCATGTCTGTTCCTGGCCCTGTGTCCTTTTTCTATCTTTTTCCAGTTTCTTGATCATTATACCTAGAGATCTATCAATTTGATTAATCTTTTCAAAGAACCAGCTTGACCTTTATACTTTCCTGCTTTTTGTTTTCTACTTTATTAGTTTTTATTTCATTGCTTGTTTACTTTAATTTGTATCTTTTCTAATGTCTTTAAAGGGAAATTTGGTCTTTTCTTACATAGGCATATAAGGCTATAAATTTCTCTGTACGCACTGTTTAGCTCCATCCCACATATTTGCTTACAGTTTTATTAAAATATAATCAATATAAAATAAGCTGCATGCACGTAAAGTGTATAACTGATAAAGTTCTGACATAGTATATACTCATGAAACCAGTGCCACAATCAAGATAATGAACATAGCCATCACTCTTCAAAGTTTCCTGATGCTCCACTGGAACCAGCCCTCTCCATTCTGGATGTTCCCTGTCACCAGGCAACCATGTATCTGTGTCTGCAGCTGTAGTTGTAGTTCAGCTCTCACATTCCAGCATTTCATACACATGGAATCCTACAATATATACACTTTTTGACTAGCATATTTCAATCAGTGAACTTATCTGGAGTTTCAACATTGTCAGTGCGTGTTTAACTAGTTGATTCCTTTTTATTGTTGAGTGCATTCCATTGTATTGATATGAATTTATATCCACTCACCTGCTGGTGAACACTTAGGTTGTTTCCTGTTGGGGCTGTTATAAATGAAACTGCTGTGAAAATTATGATACAAATAGTTTTATGGAAGTATGTCTATAAATATTTCTCTAGGGAAAATAAGTAGGAATGAACTGACTACAGTTTTGCTGAACTCACTTATAAGTTTTAGTAACTTTTTTGTATAATCTAAGGGTCAACAATCTTTTTCTGTCAAGAGTGAGGATGATAACTCTTTCAGGCTTTGTAAGCAATGTAACATTTTGGTCTCTTTCCCCACCCTGTCATTGCACAGTTTAGAATCTCTATTACAATATTGAGAAGAAGTGGTGACATTGGGCATCTTTGTCTTGTTCTTGGTGTTAGGGACAAAATATTAAGTGCTTTTCATGGTGCCTTTTATCAGGTTGAAGATGTTCCTTCTAAAAACAAATTTAAAAGAGTATGAACATAAAATTTATATTTTTTCCAATGCCTTGATAAATTTAATTGCACAGTCCTTATGATCATTGATTATTGACTAATGTATGATTGATTAATGACCACTTGATCAGAATATTACATGACCACAGTGGTGCCTGGGTGGCTCAGTTGGTTGAGCACCCAACTTTGGCTCAGGTCATGATCTCACAGCTTCTGAGTTTGAGTCCCCCACCGGGCTCATTGCTGACAGCTCAGAACCTGGAGCCTGCTTCGAATTCTGTGTCTCCCTCTCTCTACTCCCTCCCCCGCTTGTCCTCTGACTCTTTCTCTCTTTCTCTCTCTCTCTCTTAAAAGTAATAGAACTAGCCTATGACCCAGAAATAGCACTACTAGGAATTTACCCAAGGGATACAGGAGTGCTGATGCATAGGGGTACATGTATCCCAATGTTCATAGCAGCACTTTCAACAACAAATTATGGAAAGAGCCTAAATAGTCATCAGCTGGTGAATGGATAAAGAAAATGTGGTTTATATACAATGGAATTCTACTTGGCAATAAGAAAGAATGAAATCATGCCATTTACAGCAGCATGAATGGAACTGGAAGGTATTATGATGAGTGAAATAAGTCAGAGAAAAGACAGATATCATATGTTTTCACTCATATGTGGATCTTGAGAAACTTAACAGAAGACCTTGGGGAAAGGGAAGGGGAAAATATAGTTACAAACAGAGAGGGATAGAGGCAAACCACAAGAGACTCTTAAATACAGAGAACAAACTGAGGTTGCATGGGGAGTGAGGGAGAGGAGAAAGTGGGTGATGGGCATGGAGGAGGACACTTGCTGTGATGAGCACTGAGTGTTGTATGTAAGCCAACTTGACAATAAATTATATATTTTTTTAAAAAAATAAACATTAAAACATTTTAAAAAGACTATTACATGACCAAAAAATAAAAGTCATTTCATGTACATTTGAGAAGTTCAACTTTACTGATAGTAGGTCATCATTTATTTGAGAGAAAATATAAATAAGACCATATTTTCCCAGACTAAAGCTTACATATTTTATTCAAAGGCTTGAGATATGACCTTTTATTCACCCCATAAAACTTTTTATTCACCACAATATTCCTTCAATATCATGAGTTTTATAGCCACAGTAAAATAAATAAAATGAATAAAAATGTTACGAGTTTTGTAATACAAATTCTACCCTAGTTTAAATGATATGGTTGATATATGAGGTTTTGTTTTTTTTTATCAAATATTCTGCCAGGCATGGCCAGATCATCTTCCAACCTAGTCAATTAGTATATTGTGAAAATACATAGGATTTGTATCAATAATTATCATTTTCATAGATTAATAGTGTTTTTGCTCTCTTTCCACTATACTGAAATGCTAGACAATTGCATGCCTCCTTGCTGTTTCTTTGGCTGATAATAACTTGATTCTCCAAAATTCGTGGGGAAGTCACATTCATTTGTGACTTGGGGAAGTCACATAGATCATATAAGATAACCCTTGTGATGTCTACCCATCTGCCCCAGGCACAGTAAGTTGCTTCCTTTTCCATGTTCCTAGAGTTACTTCTGTTAAGGGACTTACTACACTGAATTAAGATGTGTTTACATGCCTACTCACCTCAGCTAAATCACACTCTCTTTTTTGCAATGAGACCAAAAACAGAGACTTGTCTTCTTCATACCCAGTATAAAGCTTATGAAAATCCATGGTGATTTTTTCAGTGGTGACTTTTTTTTCTAAGTTTATTTATTTATTTTGAGAGAAAGAGTGTACACAAGCAGGGGCAGGGCAGGGAAAGAAGGAGAGAGAGAATCCCAATGAGGCTCCACACTATCAATGCAGAGCCAGACATGGTCTCAAACCAACAAATAGTAAGATGATGACTGAAGTCAAGAGCTGGACACTTAACTGACTGAGCCACCCAGGCACCCCTCAGCAGTGACTGTTAAATGAAAGAATGGTTGAATGGTGAATTTTGCGGTAGGAGATGTCAAAATTCCTGACTTTTCGGAGAAATAAGACAACTGAATTTTATAAGAAATTCTCATTGCTCCTCCCCAGAAACTTTAGTCAAAGAAACTCTAAAGAGCAAAATAAAATCTATAACCACTCTGCAAAGCTGTCAGTGACCTTGAACATGACATACAGATAAGAGATAAGAATCTGAAAATCAGTGGGACTAAACTGAGAATTGACAAAGAGCTGGTAAGAAGGCCTTGGCCTTGGACCAAGAAGAACAGGCCACAGCTCTGAATTAAGGGCTGTGGAAGAAATAGAATTTACTACCTAGGTGAGCTTGTAGCATAAAGAGAAGCCGGGAGTGAGGTATTTGTTTGGGTGGGAGAGAGGAAAAAAATGGTCCGACATTGTCAGCTTTTTGCTGCTGTGCCTCTACTTCACTAGCTTAAATGCAGCATTGTTCACATTAGTCAGAGAAGTGAACCTCAAAACACTCAATGTCAAATTTTTTGAACCCTGTGGCATGAAGGGGTTATCTCTTTATTTTATTGTTGTAGTCATATGATGAGGAAAATAAGTTTTCACTGGAAAACAAATTCAGTTGTGAGTACCCACTAACTCAAAAAAAAAAAAAAGCCACTTTGGTTTGAAATGAAATAATTCAATCACAAGCAGTTCCTATTCCTTGACAGGTCAATTTGATTTGCCCCTCAGCCTGACAGTAGGGCTGTGACTGAAGAGGACACATTTCCAGCAGAGCACCTGAAGCGCTAAAATATCCCACACTTCATAACACTGAAAGGAAATTTGACCAACCGGGAAAGATGCCCTATTGGCAACTTTACAAAGTTCTTGAGAGAAAAAGCAAACCTATATGTTTGTTCTTTGAAGACTTTATGCAAATGTGTTGATGTCTATGCACATGTTGGTGGGAAAATAAATGCAAAAAGATGGAAGTTTCAAAGAATGAATATGTTGAATTGCTAAAAGCAACATATTGCAACTTATGTTCTGAGAGCTCTTTGCTCACCATGAAATCCCCAAGCTGAATGTATTCAGAAGAAACGCAATAAGGTATGGAATAGTTCCAGGTTCAGATGTGAACACAGATACAAACACAGTAAATGCCGGAATGTGTATTTGATGCTGTTGTGCAATGTTGAGAAAATAAATTGGATGTTGTTCATGTTGCTAATGCAAAAACAGAATGAATGCTAAAATGAAGTTATCTGCTGATTTTGGAATCTCATTTATCCCCTGCTGATTCATATCATCTGTTTTGGTTACACACATGATGCAAACATTCGTTTTGCGAAATCCCACTCCTAAGTCTTCAACAACTTTACTCCAGCTTTCGAAAATTAGCACTAGTTCAAATACCAGGAGAATAAAGTAATTGATTTCAAGCTGGTTAAAAATGAATTTTCTGGGCTTGATGCTCTGTGGAAATAAAAATTTTGAGTAATTTTTTTAAAAGGGAAAGATGCTTTCTATACATAGTAGGTTTACCAAAATATTTTTGAGAGGAAAAAAAAATCTGTTCCTCTCCTAAAGAAGCCTAAAATAAAATTGGAAGAGACAAGGACTGTATCTTTTGTATACAATTAAACTAAACTACAAAATCACGCCAAATAACAATCACAACATAAAGCAGTATATATTTAGGTGTCAGGTTAGTAATAATTGATTGCTATAGGAATTTAAAGAAGGGAGAGTGTCATGTATTGGGTTTTACAATGAATGTTCTTGAAGGATTTTTCTGGTCAAGCACTGAATGAAAGCATAAGAAGAAAACACAACCGGGGCGCCTGGGTGGCTTAGTCGGTTAAGCGTCCGACTTTCGCTTAGGTCATGATCTCGCGGTTCGTGGGTTCTAGCCCCGCGTCGGGCTCTGTGCTGACTGCCAGCTCAGAGCCTGGAGCCTCTTTCGGTCTGTGACTCCCTCTCTCTCTGACCCTCCCCTGCTCACGCTGTCTCTCTCTCTCCTAGAAATAAATAAAACATAAAAAAAAAAAGAAGAAAACACAACTAAGCTATATGATATATATGAGGAAAGTCATTTCTGTTGGTGGTTTTATGTCTACTACTTAAATATAGAATTCTAGGCTTTGGAGAAATTCTAGAATACAGATTAAAGTAGGCTGCTCGAGGCTATTTACACTCTCCTTTGGCCTACTATATCCAATTAGATAGTTGAAATCTAGCCCACTTTTTTATTCTTGAATTTTATAATAAACTGATCCTTTAATAGAATTAAATTATTTTTTTCTTGTAAAAAATACATTCACATCACAATTAGGTGGAGAGAACTCCTGCTGCTATGATGGTTGACTTAGGTAGCCTTTAATTTTATGGTATTTTTGAGTCTGCAGATTTAGTTATTTAACACATTTGTTATTTTTTTAATTGACTTGAATATTTCACTGAGTTTTACAAGTAAAAAAACCTCTCTTGGAGCCAGAGAGTAGTAAACGGAGCTTAGTGTGACAAAAAGGTGTCAGAATTGATTGACAATTTGAAGAAGCCACATACAATTTTTTCAGGAAATCACATTTGATTAGTTTGTGCCTATTGTTTATACCTCAAGACATAATATCTGTAAAGACCATCTCTGTGACAATTGAGTGTTGGTTAAGCAATCATCCATGTAATGTTTACCATCCAGGTAATTTTCAGTCTCTGAATATATTCTCACAAATAAGCAAAACACCAAGACTTGTCACTATGGCAGACTGAACTGACACAAGAAACCTCCCTTTTCCTACTCCAAACACAAATTCTGAATATGGCAATGGGACCCCAAGTGGGTACAGGGGTCTGAATGAGATTAGAATTGTAAAATTAAACCTGACATACATTTAAGAAGTGATATCTTTGTACTCCTAAGGGTCCTGAGAAAAAGCCTAAGGTCATGTATGGAATGAATAAAAACTGAGTTCCCTGAATCATGGTGCAGGCACAAACGTCTGTATGTCTCTTTTTCATTTGTTTGTGTTTTGTTTTTTGTTTTTATTCACCCATTGGACAAATAATGGTCAGGAGTCTACAGTGTGCTAGACACTGGTAGGATAGCAGTGAAAAAAAGGGAAGAAAGCAAAACTTTGTGTCCTTGTGTAGCTTGTATTGTGGTGTGTGGACGGGAGGGAATCATAATGTAAAGGAGTTTACGTTAGATTGTAGTAGATGATGTGGAAAAATAAACAGGTAAGAGATATAAGGAATATGCTATTTCTGCAAGTCTAAATGGAGTCATTTGAGAAGTGTTTACTAAAAAAAATGTTTTTGAGTAAAGACTGGAAGGAGACAAGTCAAGGCCTGAAAGACATATCCATCTGTATGCCCCAGCAGAAGAAACCACAATCACAAAAGCCCTCAATCAAGAAAATAAAAGAGCAGTAAGGTGACCATTGTGGTTGTAATAGAGCAAGAAAATATAAGGAAATTATAAAGTTGAGTGTTAATGAGTAATGAGATTCAATGGATACTTTTAAGGGAAGTAGGGGTGAAAGAGAGAAGTTTAATTCTATGGTAATCATTCAAACAAGAGATGATGATGGATTGGCCCAGACCCGTAACAACAGAGGTGATAAGAATAGCCTGGCTATTACTCTAAGGTGAAGCCACTAGTATTTGATGACAGATTGTGTATGTGTGAGATAGTTAGAAAGAAGTCAAAAGATGACACAAAAATTTTTGTTTTAATACTGGAAGGATGAAGTCATTAGCTGATATGAGGAAGATTGTGGAGAATGCCATTTTTGTCAGAAAAATCAGAACTCAGTCAAAAGATATGCTAAGGTTAAGATGGCTATTAGAAAACTAAGTAGCTGTCAAGTAGATGGTTAGATATATGAGTCTGAATTGAAGGGAGAAGTCTGGATTAAAGATGTAAGTTGGGAAATCATCAGTGTATAGATAATATTTAAAGCCACCAGACAGGATGAAATCACCAAGGAAATAAGTATAGATGGATTCATGGTTATTAAATCATGTTCTTGAAAGACTGTATCTCCTGGCCCAGGGTTGGCTGAAAATTGGATGCCCAGGGCTGTGAGTAGGAAAAGATTCATGCATTTACAATTAGAAAACCAAACCTGCTCCAGGTGAGAGGGTAGGATCTGAATCCATACTAGTGACCTTCACATAAACTAACGTTGATAAATTAATAAGAAATCTGGCCCACATTAGTGTAACCCATGAGTTTCTAGGGAGAGAAAATAAGCTGTGCAGCATAAGAGGCTTCCTGATGTCAGACTTATGAGTCTCCAAAAAACAATATTCCTACCAAATATGACCTAGCTGTCAGAAGTCATGATATGATATCAACAAGTACTTAAAAAAAAAAAGACAAAATGTACTCACCAAAAGCAACATTAAATAGAGCATGTTATGAAAATAAATGCCATATTTGAAAAAATTGAAGATGATTTTTAAAATAAAATGGTAGATGCATCAAAGTGGATTACACATATATAAAGCAAGACAGAGTACATTAGAAGACAGATTTGAGGCTATCCATAATGTGTCAGAAAGATAAAGAGGATGAATACATGAGGAAGAAATTAAGAGATGTAAAGAATGGAATAAAAAGGGCCAACTTGAATTTAATGGATACTAAAGGACTGAATGAGGAAACTAAAATGATAAAAGGATAATGGCAGGCAGTTTTCCAGAATTTAAGAAAGTTATAAGTCTTCAACTTGAAGGAGAATCCTAGTGTCCTAAGAAGTATAAATAGGGGCTCCTGAGTGGCTTAGTCGGTTAAGCGTCCGACTTTCACTTAGGTCATGATCTCACGGTTCCTGGGTTCGAGCCCCGCGTCGGGCTCTGTGCTGCCAGCTCAGAGCCTGGAGCCTGTTTCAGTCTGTGACTCCCTCTCTCTCTGACCGTCCCCCACTCACGCTGTCTCTTTCTCTCTCTCTCCTAGAAATAAATAAAACATTAAAAAAAAAAGAAGTATAAATAAAAATAAATCCACTCTTGGGGTGCCTGGGTGGCTCAGTCAGTTAAACATCCAGCTTCAGCTCAGATGAGCTCAGAGCCTGGAGCCTGCTTCAGTTTCTGTGTCTCCTTCTCTCTCTGCCCATCCCCCACTCAGGCTTTGTCTCTCTGTCTCTGTCTCAAAAATGAATAAACATAAAAAATAAATAAATAAATCCACTCAGTTGCTCAGGCCTGTGGTGCTGACAGGGTGGGCAAGTGTCCCGGTCTTCATACTGCCCGGAAACTCCGTAGCCACCAACTAGATCAGACGTGGCCTGGTAAACAGCACAAGGAAGCCCGCTTGGGCACAGCCCTGAGGCCAAACCCTTTTGGAGGCACTTTTTACGCAGATTGAATTATCATGCTGGAAAAAAGTAGGGGTAGAAGCCAAATAGCCGAATTCTGCCATTTTTACCCAATGATGATTGTTTGAATTTTATTGAGGAAAATGATGAAGTTCTGGTTGCTGGATTTGGTCTCAAAGGTCACTGTTGGTGATGTTCCCAGGGTTTGCTTTAAGGTTGTAAAAGCAGCCAGTGTTGGGGCGCCTGGGTGGCTCAGTCGGTTGAGCATCCAACTTTGGCTCAGGTCATGATCTCACGGTTAGTGGGTTCGAGCCCCGCCTCGGGCTCTGTGCTAACAGCTAGCTCAGGGCCTGGAGCCTGTTTCAGATTCTTTGTCTCACTCTCTCTCTGACCCTCCGCTGCTCACACTGCCTCTCTCTCTCCCTCTCAGAAATAAATAAAACATTAAAAAAAAAAAAAAAAGCAGCCAGTGTCTTGCTTTTGGCCTCATACGAAGGCAAGAAAGAAACCAAGATCCTAAGTTTTGATGGTGAAAATATGACAGTAATAAATTTTCATATGCCATAAAAATAAAATAAATCAATATACACCTAAGCTTATAGTGGTGAAATTAGAAAAACATCGAAGATAAAGTGAGTATCTTAAATATAACCAAAGAAGATTTAAGAAGAAAAACAACTGCTTAGGGCTAATAGTTGGACTGACCTTAGATCTTCTCAAAAGCAATGATATATGCAAGAAGAAAATAATATTATATAGTCAAGAAACTGAGAGAAAACATTGTCAATCCAGTATTTTACACGTGGTTACACTATCATTCAGGAGTGAAAAGGAAATGAAAACATTTTCAGGAGAAGACAGAATCAGTTTTCTCATAGTTAGACCTTCCCTGAAGATCTAATAAAGACTGAACTTTAGATTTTTGCATCTGTGTTTTCCTTTTCAGTATAAAGACTTTAATCTAAATCTAAGTAGGTATTGCCATATTGAGAAGAGAGAGTGGAAGAGAAAAGGAAACAAAACTATTCATATATTTATATATCTTGGATGCATTTGGCTTCAAGAAACAAATCTGAAATGGTTTAAATTGTTATAAAAACAACTAATAGAAATCAAGAGGTAAAGTAGGCTCTTGGTTAGTAAGTCAGTGGCTAAGTGATATTAACAAGGGCCCAATATATTGCTGTGACTCAGGTGCAACCTGAATTTGCAAGCTAACTTTGGAGCTATAAATTAACTGTAGCAGTTCCATAAATGATATGCAGGAATAACCAGTCACAGAGGAATAAATGGGTCTATTCTGCCCCTGCTCATTAGGGAGAAACAAACAAAAACCACATAGTGAGGATAAATTTTCCAGAAGCCCCAGGTAGACTTCCCTTATGATCCATTGACCAAGATTAGAGCACAGTCCCATTACCAAACCTGGAGGAGGGAAAGGAGCTATAATAATTTGCACAGACCAATTCACCATAGGGGAAGATTTGCTGTTGAGGAATTAGTCACACGGAAGAGAGAGGGATCAGGTAGGAAGTGTAGAAATCCAAGGCCTTGTCTGTCTCCAGAGGAGGATGAACAAAGTGATATATTTATGTGTATTTAATTTAGATATAACCAGATAAATAGCTACCTCTAAAAGCTGGCAAGTAACATTAAAAACAGGAATAACATACAAAAACTTATCAAAAGCAGAGAGTATTATAAGAAAGATAAAATAATCTATTGGGGAAGAGTTTATAATCACAAACCTTTATGTAAAGAATATAGTTGAAAGGTCCAGAAAGCAACTGATAGTGTTATCGTAGATGTGTCACCTGAAAATCCATGCCCATTTTAGATTTTTCTCAAGTAAATGCAGTAATTATGCTACTAAATGCCTGTAACCCTCTCTGTTGTGTTCCTGCTGGTTTCAGGCTTGGTACAAGAGCCAGAAGAGCCAAATATTTGTAAATGTTCAGCTTAACAGGAGAGGCTAGTCTTCCTAGTGCAAACAGTAATATTATCCACAGTATACAAAGGCAGAAGTATATCAAGAATTTTTTTTCTTCACTGTGTCAGGGCAAATTCTAGGTAGGACAGTGATAGAAGTCCCATGCCCAGTAGAGAAAAGTAATCAAGAGCCAACTTGTTTAAAAATATTCTCCATATGTCCTTGTTCTATATAGTTATCTCACTTCTGTTAAGGACCTAGAGCTGGCATAGCAGGGAGGAGGGAGGTGGTGTCTCTAGCCTGTAACTAGTAGGCAATCACACCATACAAACCAAACAGGCATACATCAAATATACACTCTATTTATTCTCCTACTGGATGTAAATTCACTGCATTATTTTGTGTCTATATAGTTTGTATCACAACATCTCAGTATTTGGGGAAAGGGACTAACATGAATGGCTTTCAGTGAATTGACCAAAGTTGACTGGTGTATCCATACTACTACATGCTGATGGTTTACTGGGCTTCAGTGCTGTCAATCATTAGGGGAAATCATTTGGGAACTAAAATGGCTTATTAGATAAGACCCTTAAATTAAGTGAGAAGGTTGAGGTTTCCAGGAAAATCGAATCAGGATAAAGACTTTCAGGATTTGTATTTAGATATAAGAGAACTGACAGGTAGATTAGCATGTGAGATCACGAGTAAAAGATGGAGAGAAGGCCTAGTATATGAAAAGAACATGGATATTGCTGTCAAACCCACCTGAAATGGAATTCTGACTCTGTCATTTACCTATTTGACTTTCAGCAAGTTGTATTTAAGTGTTTTGAAAACATTTCATCTGTAAAATCAGGGTTTTTGAGAAGAGTAGAAAATTATATTTAAGTATTTTTTAGATATTTATAGCTGACTCTTGTTGAGTGCAGTTATTAACAAACAGATGTCACCTAATATTATAGTCCTTTCATATTTCTAATATAATCTATTTTTTTCAGAATTACAAGCCCATAAAACAAGAAAACTTTAAGCTGTAATAATTGTGTCTAATCTGCTTTCCTACCTTCCTAATGTTTAATTATGTTCTCTGAGTTTGTTTTGCTATATATAAAGTGTATAATTGGAATAGGTAATTCAGAATACCTCTTTAAATTCTAAATTTATGAGGACCAGTTTTAGGCATAGGTGAAACAGAAGCTCACTCGAATGAGACCAGTGATGGTCAAAGTGCTAGAAATTCTTCCATGAAGAAGTCATCTGTGCATTAACAGCCCTATCTTGGCTTCTTTTAATATTCAAACATAAGTAGAAAACTGTGCACTTTAGTCTTTCATCCTAAATTGTGAAAGAGTCTGTCATCTCCTTCTCTCCTGGTAGCCTTAAGTGCACAAGAAATATCGCAGGACTGGAAGGAATTAAGGGGACACAGAAGAAGCAGATGATGTCAAAGGCTGTCTGCTGCATTATTTTGCTGAGGGCCAGCTTGAATGATAAGATATAACCCAATCAGGTCTCAGGGGAAGCAGATTTGCAAATGGGGGTTGAAAAACAACTTGGTGTTACAGCAGCAGAAACCCACAGACTAATTTCTGGATCTCAGATTTCTGTATGCACAACAGTTAAATTCATTTCCAACCTTGTTACCAAGACTTTTGCAGAAACAAATAATTGATGTGTCTGACATGTTACAGCATGGAAGCAGGAAGTCTAATTAAATAAATGTGTTCAATAGCAAGTGTATCTATTAGTCAGTGATACAAGTGTCAGCAAGTTGATGAATGTATAAATTTTTCATAAAGTATTTAAATGTCTCGCTGACAGTCATTTGTCCCTAGATGTACATAGTTACCCAGGCTTGGATATGAGATTAAGGCATTTCAAAAAAAAGTCTTTTGTTTTTATTGTGAAATGTAACACAGCCTGAAAGAGTATAAAACATAAAGTTATAGCTTAATAAATTATTATGAAGCAAACATAAGTAGGTCAAGAAACGCAAAGTTGTCATCACTCCAGAAGCCCCCACATGACTTTCCAAGAACAAATATTTCTGAGCTGTTCCCCCTTTCCTTAAAGTAAAGATGATTTTGATCTTCCTGGTACTGTTTCCTTGTTTTCTTTTAGAGTTCTATATTGTTGGGATCTCTAGGTTAGTTTTTCCTGGTTTATTAGAGATATCTTCATTAATTTATGTCATTATAGCTTGTTCACTTTTGCTTTATGGTATCCATTGTATGACTATACTACGATCTGTGCATTCCGTCTTCCAATGTGGACAATTGAATTGTTTGGGTTATTTCAAACTCTTAGGAATATTTTGCATATGGCTACTGGCATGCATGTACATTATGGAGGTAATATACATAAGAGCTCTATGCTCTATTTACCATTTATCATGTGTTATAAGTGTATGTTTAACAGTATTCCTAAGACTTTCCCAAAGCGTTGTAAAACTTAAATGCTCAGAAATAGCATATAAAATATACTAAAGGTTAACGATTGTCAACATTTCATATCTCAATCTTCCTGGTGGGTATTGATTTCATTTTTATGATTACTAGTGAGTCTAAGCACCTTTTCATGTGCTTTTTCGGTTCTTTGGAAATCTTTTTGTTGTGAAGGATTGTTATCTACCCATTTAAGAAAAGAAAAAAAAATTAACACTTATTTTTGAGAGAGTGAGACAAAGCATGAGTGTGGGAGGGGCAGAAAGAGGGGATATAGAATCCTAAGCAGGCTCCAGGCTCCGAGCTGCCAGCACAGAGCTTGACCCCAGGCTCAAACACACAAGACTATGAGATCATGACCTGAGCTGAAGTTGGGCCCCCAGCCAACTGAGCCACCCACAGGACCCGTTACCTACCCATTTTTAAGATAGGATTGGTTATCTTTTTCTTATTGATTAATAGAAGTTTCTCTGTCTCTCTCCCTCTCATTTCTCTCTATCATATGTTTTTCTTATATATAATTTCAATATCATGTGGTCCCTTTTTTGGTTTTATGTGTAGCAGAATCTTCTACTCTTAAGCCTTCTTTTTATTTTCTCACCACTGTTCCTTTGATGAAAAGATGTCCTTAATTATTTTTACTGTTTTTGTAACTTGTTTAGGAATTTTTTTCTGTATTCCCTTCTGGAAGCATTTTTTTAAAATCTTGGACTGTTTACATTGAATTCTACAATTCACTTGGAATTAATTTTTGCTTTATTGTAGAGATTAAATTCCATTGTTTTCCAAATAGAAAATCAATTGTCCCAACATCATTAACTACAGTTACCTTTATTTCTTTTATTTTTATTCCCTAGAGTTTCACCTTTGTCACTAATCAAGTGTCCTTGTAAGTATGGGTTTTTTCTGGCCCATTGCTGTATTAGAATATCCTTGCATTAATCATATTCTTCTAGTTACCTATCTATACTTCCATATGACTATTAATACCAGATTTCACTTTGCATAAAATAAAGTTTGGGATTTTGTGTGAGAGACCAGTTTATCTAAAGATCTCTTTGAGAGAATTAACATCTTTATAATATTGTATCATTTATCTTCTCCATGACATATCTTTCAATGCATTGGATCTCTTTATTTACATCAATAATTTCTTATTTTCTGCTTAGATTTCGTATATAAATATATATGAACACTAATATAATTATATGTGTATTCCTATATACTGAGTTATAAATCTTTTTGAGAAAAAAAATTGGTTGTTACTGAATAAAAAATCGTTGGGGTTTTTGTATTGACTATATTGAACAACTTTGTTGAAATTTTTAAAATTATTCTAATAATTTGTAGGTTCTTTTGGAGTGTTTGTCCACAATCATATTATCCATAAAAATGACAATTTCAGTTATACTTTTCCAGTATTCTTTTTATTTCTTTATCTTGAATTACTCAGCTAGATAAGATCCTCAGTATAATTTGGAATGAAAGTAGTGAAAATATGTATTCCTGTGCCATTTCTAATATTAGGAGAAAAGTTTTTAATATATCACTAGCTAGCATGAAACTTGTTTTTAATTTGACATCTTTTAGCAGATAAAGGAATTAGGATAAGACATTTTATAGATAGATATTGAATTTTATTAAATACATTTCAGTAACTATTATGATAATACTTTCTCCTTTAACCTGTTAAATATGGTGAATTTTGATTGAATTTTAAATATCAAACCATCCTTGCATTCATGAAACAAACATAACTTGTTCATTATTTAATTTTCTTCTTCTTTATTTTCATAGCTTGTCTATTAATATTTTGTTTAGGATTTTTACTTCTTTGCTTATGTTGGAAATTGGCCTATAATTTTCTTTGTTCTTATGAGGCTTAGGATCTGATATGATAGGCTCAAAGAATAAGCTGCAGAGTTTTCATTCTTTTTTCTATTTTCTCATAGATTCTGTGTAAGCTAGGTATCATTTCTTTCTCAAATATTTAGTGGAATTTGTTGATGAATCTCTTCAGTTCTGAAGTTTTAATTATGAAAATGTTTCTATGTATTAATTCAATTTAATTAATAGTTACCTGTCGGAGACCGGCTCCGGCCAGTGTCCAGGGGCCCCTGAAGGATGGATGGTGTCAGGGAGGGAGGGATGAGAGAGGCCCGAGAGTCTTTCTGGTCACCAGGCAGGCATCTCCCCTCTAAATGGGGCTCAACTTTATTTTATAATTATGTGTTTGGGGGAACGGCACAGAAATGGCATTTGCCGTAGACAATGATTTCTGATGACAAACTTCTTTGATATGTAAGAATTTCCCAGAACATAGATGTGTAGAAGACTCCTGCATGACCTTTATCAATAGTGATTGAGGTAGGTGATTTAGACGCTTATCCTATGGGGAAGGAAGGTATCTTTAGCATACCAGACAATGTTTTTAGCATAAAAAGGGTGAAGTTACTTCTTTGTGAGTAGGGGTCAATAGCTTGTTTGTTTAAGGCTGAAGTGTCAAGAAAAACAGGTCTTTCAGGAAATACCTTTGCTCCCATAATCACAAAAGAAGAAATTCCTCAATAGGTTCCTTCACAGGGAGCAATTAGCATATTCAAGGCCAGAATAAGTCACTCACAAGATGCTCCTAGCAGAAACAATTGGGTGGAGGTGGATATCTGTCCTTAACTCTAAATTAGGCTCTTTGTCTCAGGGCCAGACTCCATTGTAACTCTTGTGTTCTTAGCCCCCTTTATTATGTAAGTCTTGGATCTGCAAGGCCCATAGGAAGAGCCTTTTGACAATCATCCACAATGCTTTCATCTGAAGTCTCTTGAAAAGGCAGGAATAAGCTTTTCCTTATGAGCAATCTGTATGGGGAATATCAGTCTGATCTGGAATATTGTGAGGCCTGGTNCAGGGAGCAATTAGCATATTCAAGGCCAGAATAAGTCACTCACAAGATGCTCCTAGCAGAAACAATTGGGTGGAGGTGGATATCTGTCCTTAACTCTAAATTAGGCTCTTTGTCTCAGGGCCAGACTCCATTGTAACTCTTGTGTTCTTAGCCCCCTTTATTATGTAAGTCTTGGATCTGCAAGGCCCATAGGAAGAGCCTTTTGACAATCATCCACAATGCTTTCATCTGAAGTCTCTTGAAAAGGCAGGAATAAGCTTTTCCTTATGAGCAATCTGTATGGGGAATATCAGTCTGATCTGGAATATTGTGAGGCCTGGTCAATACCAGCAGCCTTATTTCCAACATGAGCCAGTAGTAGCAGAAGGAAATAACAGTTTTCGTTTCTCATGGCAGGAGCTGTGCAAATGCAACCATTTCCTTTCTGTGCCTGTCATCCAGCGAGGCCAATGCGGCTCCCAGCAGTTACCAATTTTCTGTTTCTTCTTGGATCAGGTGTATAAATTATATTTTTCTTAAAATATGTCCATTTACCTATATTTTCTATTTATGACACTTATATGTTAGATACATAGTCATGATTGAGGCTGCTAATTTATAGCCTTGGATCAGATATTTGAGAAGGTTACTAATTTTATCAGTGTTTTCACATAATAAATTGTTGACATTGTTGATAATAGATGGATACACAGAAAAAATACTATCCTTACATTTATTGTTTTCTTCATTCTATCTTATTGGTTTTATTTTGCTTTTCTTTTTCAAACTTTGTAGATGTCTGACTTGTGATATTTTAGTTTCTTTTTCATGTAAACAGTCAAGATTATAGATCTTCATGTAAGCATTACTTTTGTGGCCTCCCACAAGTTTATGTAGCATTTTCTGTTGTCATTCGTTTAAGATATGTCCTTAAAAAAATTTTTTTTTTTTACAAATAGTTTATTGTCAAATTAGTTTCCACATAGCACCCAGTGCNTATTTTTGAGAGGCAGTGAGACAGAGTGTCAATGAGGAGGGGTAGAGAGGGAGGGAGACACAGAATCCAAAACAGGCTCCAGGCTCTGAGCTGTCAGCACAGAGCCTGACATGAAGCTTGAATCCACGAACTGTGAGATCATGACCTGAGCTGAAGTCTGCCACTTAACCGACTGAACCACCCAGGTACCCCCAGTCTTTCTCTTTAAGGGTCTCTAATAACTGAAAAATGTCATGACAAGCTGTTTATATTTGAGCATCAAGAGAGTTGCCCAAGTAGTGGTTTAAATCTGATTTTGTTAAATTTATAGACTGCATTAAGTTCATCACTGTGTAGAGGCCCAAATGAAGAGCAGTTTTAGGATATTATAGAGAAAGTGGGTGAAAACTACTAAGCAGGGAAGAAACTACTTCTCCTGACACAATCACAACCCTAAGAGACAGTGACTGATTTGGGAAGAATAAAAAAGTCTTATTTGAAAATAAGATAAATGTGTATTATATAGGATCATTATGAACTTTGATCTTCCATATTCTAAGTTTTGATCTATGAAATGACAAAAGCTTTTAGGAATACAAAGTTTCACAACTATAAGTATAGCATGTCTTCTAGACTGAAAAATTTCATACAGCGTGTACATGCATGCCTACAAAATGAAACCATCAAAACTTAATTTACAGTGTTTTATTTTCCCTCACCATTTTTTCTATGAAATTGTTGAAAAAATTGTTAGAAGATGACAAAGAAAGTTGAGAAGGAAACAGGTGACCTGGGAAATGATAAAACCAAAGAAAGACAAGGGAAAGAAGAGAAAATAAATGAGGGTTTGAAAGATAAACAAAATTAAAGGAATAATATTCTTCATCAAAATCTATTCATAAGTTCTCAAATTTGAAGGGAAAACATTAAAATTTGCTGTAACAAAACGTGATTATTAGGAGACTTGGTGATGCCTTCTCTGAGTGTCCCCCACTTTGCAGTTGTGCTACCCACCCCAAGGTTCCTGCCACATGGATGGGCTTGAAATCTAACAAAGTCTGCATTAGATGGAGATGGTACTAAACACACCCTAGAATATAAGAACCAGAGGGACTAGTCAAGCATAAACTCAAAACAAAAGAAAAGTTTTCATACTGGAAAGACCAAGCCCAAACACAATTTTGACTGAGCCAAAACTGAGGCTATAGAAGCAGTTTATTTCATATATTTATGGGATCAGACAAGAATAGTTTAGGATGGAGGAAGGTAACTTATAAGGTGATTATTGCAAATATCACTGCGTTTTTGCTGCCTGCCTTATTGGTGGCAAAAGTAAAAAGCAAAGGGCATTTAAGGCTTCTGTTGTTAAAGACATTTAATATGATTGCTTCCTCTAAAGCATTTGTTTTTTTCTAGCATGTTATTTTAGCACTAGTCTAATTGCTAAAATTAGAAAGTTGGCCTTCTAAATGTCAAATTATGTGAAAACATATGGAATAAAACAAGTCTGGAAGGGATGAGAGAATGGAAAAGGAGATATATGCAACAACTTTATTCTCATCTCTAAAACTTTTTGTTTTATCCTCTCTCTGAAATGCCTGCACATATACCTCTACGTCTACACATTGGCCTTAACTCCTCTGTGCTCACAGAAATCTCTTTTATAAAGAACAACTTAAAATCTATAAAGTCATACATACCATTTTCAAGCTGCAAGTCTTTTATTTTTAAATGAAATCTTTCATTTTTATTCAAATGAAATCTGTCATATACCACCTTGTACATGCGGTCTCTCTACACCAGATTTCCTCTATGAGTACTACTAACTTTAATATAATTGTTAATTTTAATGTAATTTGTCCCAATAGGTTTTTAGTACATGCTGACTGATTGGCTAGCGAGATAGTTCTAGCTTTGATGATTTTCTTAATGTTCATAATGACAGAAGCTGAAATGATGACTACCTACATAGAGGAAATTAAAAACATTTTTTAATGTTTATTTATTTTTGAGAGAAAGACAGAGAGTCAGAGCACAAGCGAGGGAGGGACAGAGAGAGAGAGAGAGACACAGAATCAGAATCAGACTCCAGGCTCCGAGGTGTCAGCACAGAGCCCTTGTAGGGCTTGAACCCACGGACTGTGAGACCATGACTAAGCCAAAGTGGGATGCTTAATGAACTGAGCCACACAGGTGCCCCATGGAGGTAAATTTTGAATCTACAAATATGAAAGATGGCATTACAGTTATAATTTTTACTACACAGTAAATCATTAAAGGTCAACTCCAGATAAAACCAACTGAAAGTTTACCCTCCACTTGCTTCTTTGTGTTCATAATTGATAACCCTAGAAGGTCTGTGATATCTAGGAGAGGTTCAGAGATAAGGATTATATTAAACCTGTTACAATAAAATTAGGTTATTTTTTTCCTTTGGGCACTACAAAATGTTATTCTTTCATAGAATTGAAGCTCTCTGGCTTTTCTAGAACTGTCCTGGGAAGCCTATATTCCCAAAGCAGAATCAGTAGTTTCCATATCAATGTGAAAAAAATTTTTTTCACACTCTTGTAATTTTCTTCTCAACCATTCCCACATGCACCAGCACTGTCTCCACTGCTTCCCTGAGGAGACTGTATTCTTTTAGAGAATTGCTTGGCCCATGAATGCGTATTATCTCTTATCTTGAAAAATGCCAATACAAAAGCAAATTATATTTGTTCTCTAAGATGTTTGCTACAAACCATGACTGATTAGTGTTATATGTGACATCCACAAGAACAGTAATCAAGGTTATGGTAGCATTGATTTTTACAGAGGTGAAGTCTCTTTGATGTATTACTCCATCAACACCTGCAATGACAAAATTTGCACATGAAATTAATCCCAATTAATTATACTGTTTGTAGATAGCACTGGCTCTTTTATGTTACAAAATAAATATTAATTTAGTGACTTTTTTTCACCTTGTGAGGCTTATTTAGTTAAGGGAGGGAGCCTCTATTGATCAGTATCCTGAAATATAAAATAAAGATTAGACAGTTGAAGGGGCTTGGAAAACTAATCTAGCCAATTGGGAGCAACTCAAGTCTTAAGGCATTGTGACACTATTTTATTTTCATTTTTACTACTTTAGCTTTGATTTCAGGTTTCTAAAGTAAAAATACTCAATACTATATGACCTATATTGAATATTGACTTTTATTCACACATGAATTTATTACACTTCTTCACATACCTATTGGCTTGGCCACTGTGTTTAATGGCCTTGGTCAGATTCATCTATAATGGGAAAAAAGAAAATGTCTTGAACCACATAATGACAAGCAGAACTGAGTAGTGGCATTAGCTGAGGGCCTTTTCTGTGGTTTCTTCAGTCTTTTTCAAAATCTTCTGTGAAAACTGGGCCCGTGAAGTAGAATAACTCCTTTATGTTCTCAGAATGATGGAAGAGCACTTCAAAATCATATTTCTAAGAAAACTGAAGTTTATTCTTTAATTATTAATAGTTATTTTAAATATATGTAGACATTAAAACAAAATATCCTTACACTGCACACATCTCTGATCATACTATTGATGGGGGCTAGGGGAGCTATGTCCTGTCCGTGTCATAATTATATGTGTAAACATTATATTGTGCTTTAGAACCGGAGTGTTTCTGAAACCGTTGTCTTGCTAAAATGCCTCAGCAGTCTTTATCTTTCCCACACTTTTATTGGCTTCTCAGGGTTTATAGCTCCTATTTATAGATTCTAATATATTGATTAATTTCACATTCAACTGTCTACCAGAGATAGGGTCTTCCATATTTTACAAAGATTTACTGATTTATTTATTTATTTATTTATTTATTTATTTATTTATATTTTTTAGAGAGAGAGGGTTTGGGAGAGGGGCCAATGTGAGAGAGAGAGAGAGAGAGAGAAAGAATCATAAACAGGCTTCATGCCCAGCACAGAGCCTAACACCTGACATGAGGCTGAATCCTACCATCCTGTGATCATGACCTGAGCTGAAATCAAGAGTAGAATGCTCAACTGAGTGAGCCACTCAGGTGCCCCATTATCAATTTGTATATTTACATTTCTGTGCTTTCAGAGATCAACTATAACTTCTGGATTATTGGTCAAATTCTAGATGACTGAGTTGAATAGGAGACTGGCCCATCAACACCCTTTCTCCAAATTAACTCTCATTTACCATTTTTATGTTCTAATAACCATAGTCCCCCTAACTTACCTATTTGAAACTTTTAGATAGATATGATTTGACCTATAACACTGACATTGAGACAGTTAAGAAATGAACTAATTATAATAAATTTTTATTTTTTTAGGTTATCATTTCCTCTCTCAACAGGCAATAATTTCTATTGTTTTATCTAAGATAATTATGAATACTTTCTATTGTTAAAAGACTCTCAAATAAAATACATCTTCACATTTGAGCAATTATTAAATAGCTGGCTATGATGTGTTATCTATTTAGTGAGATTATATTTTGTAGGAATAATGTGGCACAGTATACAGAGATTAGGCCCTGAAATCAGATACTGTATTCAGCTCTTACAGTTATTAGCTACATGGTCTTTAGTCTAGTTATATATACTAAGTGCCTTTATATATACTTTATATATAAACTGCCTTTATGTATACTAACTGACTATGGCCATTTCTTAGCATGTCTCTGCTGCCGATAAGAGAACATTCAGTAGCAATGGTACTCAGATCAGCTTTCTGTGATGGAGCCCAAATGTGGTCTAATTAGAGTCTCCATCTTTGAAAACATTTCTAGTCCATCTGATAGTATATTGAGCTAACACTGCAGTGGCTGAGAACAGGGCTAACAAATAGCCAAGAGACAAGCCATTAATTTCACCTGGTGTTTAAAAGTCTCCTCCACAGTAGGTGCTTTCTGATGGGCAATGAAGTGAAGGGAAAGGATTGACCTATTATGTGCTCAGTCGCATAAGTTTAACCGTATACCTCTTCCCAAGCCCTCATTGTCTCTGATCTTCCAGTCTTACATCCTCCAGGCCCCGACTGATGTGCCAAACCATATGCCACTGCTCGGGAGTTTCTGTATATCCTTCTTTCAGTTCTATCTCCCTCCACAGAAAATGCCCAACCAGTTTTAATGTTTGAATTTCTGCCCATTAGAATGATTTCCCTCACCATCCCTTTAGGACTGCTGTCATGTGTGAGAATGTTTCCATTTGCATTAAGATACTCAACTGGTACATTCCTTGGGGCCTGGGTTTTCTTCTTCTCCATCAGCTGGTTTGGGGAAACCTCACATGAGGTTATAAGTTTCAGTTGATGCAAAGATGACAATTGCAACAGAGTCTGGACTATTTGGGCCCTCTGGACACATTTTCATCATATATTTGCTGAAAGTTCTGCTCAACCTCATGACATGGTGGGTATGGCAATGCTTGGCTCATGAAAGAGAGCTCCTGGCATCAGGCTTTGATGCCAGTCATCAGACACCAGTCTTCAGTAAGAGTCATTCACATACCTGGAGCTGCTTTTTTACTGTCTCATGGAGTTCTCTGCTGTGGAAGATAGGAACACGTTGGCTTCATCCAGTATTGGAGGTGGATATGCTTCAGGGCTCCAAAAGCATCTGAGTCAAGGAACTTCTATTCTTGTTTGGGCAATGAGATAAGGATATTTGTATTATTTATAAAACAATTATAATCAATTAAAATATCTGCTACCACACTACTATCCCAAACACTCTCCTAGGTGTCATGAAACACAGAAAGGCATAATCCATAAACTTAATTAAGTAGGTTGGACAAAAGCAAAGCTGAAATCAAAACAGAGATAAAAGACTCAAGAAAAGCCATATTAGGAGAAATCTGTGCAATACCAGCATTGAGACAAGAGAAGGGCTGTTGGTTAATTTGGCAGCCAGCATAAGAATTTCAAAACTAGAATTAGGTTTCAGGATTTCTATGTGGGCAGTAAAAGAACTTTCCTTTCACTGGTTAGGTCAAGGCTGAAGTTACTGACTACAGCACAGCCAAGAGTCCACGGTACTGATGAGTCAGAGACTCCAAGTCAGTTGGTGGGGAGGCAGCCTTTGAACTGAAAACAGACTGTTGGTTCTAGAACTAATGCTGGTGCTTCCAGCAAATGCAGGGCAGCTGGCAGCTGGTCTCACATTTCTACAGCTATTCTTCACCTGATTTAGAAGCTCACTGAACTCCCTTCCCAATCCTAAAGTCTTTCCAGAGTTAGAAAATTAGGATAATTGATGCAAAATATTCCTGGCTTTTATTTCTTATTTTTGTGGTCATTTATTACTTTTATATAATAATCAAAAATGTCCCTGGTCATAATAATTATTCAGTTGAGATAAAGTAATTTTTTAAACATTTATTAAAATATATATTTGTAAACATTCTTTAGCATTTGTCACTGCTTCATTGCTACACATTTTTAAGTATAGCAATTTTTGAATATATGACATGCAGGCAAATGTTGAACAGATAATTTTGGACAAGACATTTGATTAGAAATTATGAAGACCAAAAAACTGATCATTAGATACTGTTTGAACTGCCAGCATTTACAATCTAAATGAATACTCGAGCTGTGCATAATGTTTTCACATGTGCACACCTGCATGCATACACACACTCACTCAAGCTCAATAAAAATTGAGGTTGAAATAGTAAATACTAAAATATAAAAGAAGCAACCAGTAAAATATATCTAACATTGTCCTATGGAGGAGAACAGTAGCAATGGGGTTGAATCAGTGAGAAATGTGGTATTTATGTATAGTGGAAGCACTGAGTGATAGGGCTTGACATTGGGCTTCAAAACATCAGCAGTTGCACTACTAGGTATTTATATAAAGGATAAAAAGATGCTGATTTGAAGGGGCACATGTACCTCAATGTTTGTAGCAGTGCTGTCAACAATAGCCAAATTATGGAAAGAGCCCAGATGTCTATCAACTGAAGAATGGATAAAGAAGAGGTGGTAGATATAGATATAGATAGATAGATAGATAGATAGATAGATAGATAGATAGATAGTGTAATGGAATACTTCTCAGCTATCAAAAAAGGATAAAATCTTGCCATTTGTGACAATGTGAATGGAACTTGAGGGTATTATGCTAAGCAAAGTAAATCAGTCAGAGAAAGACAAATATGGTATGTTTTCACTCATATGTGGATTTTGTAAATAAAATAGATAAAATGTAAGATAAAAACAGACAAGAAGGCAAGCCATAAGAAACTTTTAAGCACAGAGAACAAACTGAAGGTTCCTGGAGAGGAAGTGTGTTGGGGGATGTGCTAAATGGGTGATGGGCATTAAGGAAGGCACTTGTTGTGATGAGCACTGGGAGTTATGTGTAGTGATGAATAACTGGGTTCTACTCTGGAAACCAACTACACTGTATGTTAACAAACTTGAATTTAAATAAATAAAATTTTAAAAATTATAAGATGATATTTAGGAAAAGAGAGTGAATAAATTACATACACACAAGAACAGTGTAAACAAATAGAAGAGATGTGAGTTTAGAAGACTGAAATACATTGATTTCTTGAAGAAAAGGGCTATTTGGAACCACAATTATGAATTAATGCTGGATTATGAAGGAAAGTGATTACTAGGATGAGAAGTTAAGATTATATTTATTAGTCAAAGAGGAAAAAGATAGTAGTTTAATGCATTATAATTATGTGCATAAGAACTAGACTGTGTTCACTTTTTGCTTTTGATATTGTTATTTATTAAACATATATACATAAACTCTACTGATCCATAAATAAGGGCTATGAACCTGAAGAAAAAAATTGATAACAGATTAGTCTTTATTCTTTTGTGTCTGATGTCAGTACAAATAACTTAATACTGCTTGAGAAACCCAATGGATATCCTGTTTGTCAGTGGACCTTTGCCACATTGCAAACTGTAACCACAATTCCTAGGCACCTCATAAAATTCATAGGTCTGTAGTGCACATATTTACTATGAATGCCTTTTACACACCCAAATATGCCAGTGCCTAATATAATGCTTCCCTGTTGACATATATTAGTATGTTCAAAGAATCCAGGCCTCTCTATTTGCATATGAATGTGCAATAATTCTATGAATGTGCATGTGGGATTTAATTGTTTTTTAAACAATATACTCTTATCTTTCTGGAAGTAATTCAGGCCATCAAAGGGTTGTCAGTGATGAGCTCGCTAATTACTTCCCAATACTTAGCCTTGTATTTCCCTTTATTACTGGTGCTCTGTTCCCTCTAGTGTTACATTGCTATCAGAAAGTTCATTTAGAATCCAGTCAATCTTCCAGTGCCAATTCTGCACTTCAAATTTTTTATTCAACAAGGACACAGCGGGAATATTTGTAGCTTCCAAGGAGATACTCATAAACTTTTTCCTGCATTGTCATTGCAAAATTTCATGGCAAATATAATTTTAAAAAGAACAGACAATAGCTACAAAGTATTTGGAACAAAAATTGTCGTTCTGGACTAAAAGACAAATAAAAACCAAAGTCAGTATAGGAAATTTGTATTTTTCAATGACACGGATGTTGGTTCAGTTTTACTTACCTCCTCTTTTGTTTTCTAGGCCTTTGACGGTGGCCAGTAGATCAAAAACAATCTAGTAGGATGATTATGAAATCATGTCTAGTAGAATCTTTCAGCAACAACTACAAAACTGGTGTGTTTCTGTTTGCTTTTTGGACTGTGCACTATTAGAAAGTATATAAATGCATTATTAGCAAAGCAGATTATCTGAGAATAGCATTATCCCTTTCAGCAGACTGGAATAATAGTCTTTGGATGTGTTTACATCATGCCAATCATAGATATTTCTAAATATCTGGACTTTGGGCATCAAATCAGTAAAACATCTGGATAACTGATTATCACCGTAATTGCTTTTATAATAGTGTAGATGCTACATATATTTAATTCTTCACCCAAAGGAGATAAAGGTAGAATGTTTGGCAACAGACTCAGATCCAGGATTTGGGGTTTTATGGCTTGCTTCCATGATGAGGTGCTCAGATAAGGTCTTCCACTTGTTTAGCTGTGCAACATATCCTTACACAAATTTTTATAATTACTGATGAATAAGTATAAAATCTCAGCAAAACTTTTCCAATGGTGAAAGACTTGGCAGGTAAGGTGGGAACAATTAGGGCAGCCAAAGACAGATTAAGACTGTGCTGACAGTTCATTTGAAAAATGATTATAGGCAAATGCCAGTAAACCTGTTGGATATTCACAGTTTTGATGAGAGTTCAGGGGTTTGTGTGATATTGAAAATGAAACACTTGAACCATGTGTGAGTCCAAGAGAGGAGAATGCCCAGTGTGAAGGAACATAATCACAATCTTATTTTGAGGCATGCATATTAAGTGGTTAAAGTAGAACAATCATCTAGGCTGGTGAGACATGAGACATTCAAAGCATATTAAGATTTAAGCCAGAGTGGCTTGGATAATGTCAGAAATTCTTAAATTGTCTAATTTGAAGATAAAGTCATATGAACTATATTCACTATATTTGAAAGTTAACAGAAGCCTTTCCCTCCTACATGACTATTTCTGCATAGCTGTTTAGAGGAGGAATTCCTTAAGCTGAGATAATTACAAAGGTTTTTTAACTATATCACGGTAGTGTGGCTCTTCTTCTATGCAGTGTCCTTGTGTACTACTTAGAAGCCAGACCATTAAAACAGAATGAGAAGTTTCTTTCAGCAAATGAGCATTTTAAGTACTCAGCTCAAGTGAACTAAAAGGATCACAATTATAATAACTTAATGTATAGCATAACTGAGTGAACTGTATTACAAGATTTTATATTCTAACTCAGATTCCAGGAAGATAAAACATGTCTTATGATAATATAGTAGAACTATCTATACTAAAGTCATGAGTTGCCATCATGTAAATAAAGGAATTATTTCAAAAGTAAATTTTTTTTCGGGGCACCTGGATGGCTCAGCAAGTTGAGTGTCCAACTCTTAATTTCAGCTCAGGTCAGGATCCCAGGGTTGTAGGATCGAGTCCCCACATTGGGCTTTGCGCTGTCATCAAGCCTGCTTAAGATTCTCTCTCTCCCACCACTCCTCTCGTCTCCTCATGTGTTCTCTCTCTCTCTCTCTCTCTCTTTCCCTCTCCCACTTGCTCACTCTCTCTCAAATTAAAAAAAAAAAGTAAGTTTCATCCCGCAATTCTGTATAAGTTTGGGCTATTTAATTAGATGTTCCAGGGTATTATCCAGGTAACTAGCTAACCAAGAACACAATGTTCAACTAAACATTTATCTCCATGATACGGAGAGAGTTTCCTCCTGAATTATGAGAGCTTTGCCTGAGTGAGCCAAGCGAGCTATGCACCAACTGAGGTGGGATGGCAGAAGTGGCTTATAGGTTGAAAGATGAGTTGGGAGGTAAATCTAAAGTAAATAAAAAAGAACCAGCACCAAGTTTTCATTATCCAAATAAATTTTCCCTCTACATTCAGCCCATAGTGACCTATACTTCATGACAAGTATAGGTTTTGTCATGTATGTGGTAGGTCTGTACAGCCTGATGAAAGATGCTGCATTGTTTGATGCATTTAGATAATTTTATGATGTATGCAATATAAACTATGTAGTGATGAAGATGTCTTTGTGTACAATAATTGAGGCAAATGAATTATTTTCTGCAGTCTCAGCTTTAAAACCATGCTGTCCACCAATCTAAGCCAACTGGAAGTTAGGGACTATGTGTTTAAATGTTGGACTCACATCAGTACATTGTTCAGAATACACATCAGGTGCTTAATACATGAGGTACCATGATGATTGAAGAATTTCTAAAACCTGGTATTGTGAGAGGTAATATTGAGAATTCATTAATATTTATTAAAGCTATGTTCTTTCTGGTTATTACAGAATTCTTTCATAAAATGTAGGCAAAAGGAATATTTTATGAAAGAAATAAAAAACTTGCCTTTGAAAACTTACATGGTATGTTAGAAAAAGCAGTAGAACACATGGCAATGCATCTTAAGCAAGTTACTTAACCTCAGTTTCCTTCTGTATAAATTGAAGAAAATAATGTCTGCTCCATCTTCCCTAAAGTTTGTTGTGGGTTTAAAAATTGAAAGGATGGAAAATATTCATAAAGCAACTGTTGGTAAAAATATAAATACCATTGTATTTGTTAAAAACCTATTTGACGTATTCAATCTATAGAAGAATGTAAAGTGAGAAGATTAACTTCTTTTCAGGCAAAATGCTCTGATCTGAAATAAATAAGTATATGCCAAATTCAGGTGCTATCCCATGAGGAGAGCCTATCACACATGTGCTATGTCAAGTATAGCATTTGTGCAAGGAGATAAAAGAAAAAAGTTTTTAAAAGTTTCAATTATAAGCCCACACAAAAATAAAAATATCTTCAGTTTTCTCATTTATTTTTATTAGTTGGGTAGAAAGAGAAATGTCTAGATCTTCTGACAACTATAACAGTTTATGAACCATAAAGTTAGGTAATAGAAGTTGTTGATTAAAAAATACATGTTTTTTTGAAAAGTATTAAAAATAATAAGACACCCTGATGTTTTAAAGGTTTGGGTGCATAAGTCTCTTGTTTTGACGTTTATATCATCATTGAAACGCCTTGATTAAACATTTAACCATCATTTGAAGTTTGTTTGTCCTTAAATTTTATCTCACAATTTGATTCAACCTCTTGCTTCACTGATTTAATAAAAAATACTGTTAACTGTTTGCAAATTATTAAATGTAGGACTTTATTGTGGATTGTTAATATATCAGATAGGCATAAAATAACAGTTATGGGAGAAAGGTTATACTAATAAGCTCTTTTTCTCACTTTTCCTGACTTGGGTCATTTTGCTAAAAGAAAAAAAGTCCACTGATTATTTTGAAAATGAAGTTCTTGGTTTAAGAAGGGTTGTAGGTAGGGGGTCTTTACTGCATATGCACTATTAATATATAACATGGGAGGGCAGAGGCACAATCTTAACAATCCAGATAAATGTATGTGCGTGCTTTCCTCACAACGAAATGCATAAAAGAAGAAAAATCCTATAAATATATTTTAGATTCTGATTGTGAGTCTTTTTAAGAACACTACTTAATTTCTGAGGGCCAATATGCATTTTTCATAATAGTGTGGTAGTGTGAGGGTGATGTAGTTACATACTGACTGAGTATGTGGATTTTAAGTCATGTGGCCTTGAGTTTTTGACCCAGCTCTCCCATTTTCTTAATGACCTTGAAGATATTAAATCTCTGTGCCTCAATTTCCCTAACCTAGTAATACTAGTACCTATTCAAAGAGTTGTCCATCTAGAAGGTACCTCTCGAAATGTTACTTACTAATTGTGTTAATTGTGCCGTGATAAGAAAACGCCATAGTCTAGGTGACCTAAACAACAGAAATGTCTTTTATGAGTTCTGGAAGCTAGAAGTGCAAGATCAAGGTGCCAGATGTGTTGGGGTGTTTTGTTCGTTCGTTTGTTTGTTTTTGTGACTCCGCTCTTCCAGTCTTATAGATAGCTACCTCCTGGCTTTGTCCTTGTATGGCCTTTTCCATATGAATGCACACAAAAGAGGAAGCTCTGGTGTCTTCCTGTTATAATACCTGTCCTACGGAATTGAGGCTCCACCCTTATTATCTCACTTAAGCTAAGTTACCTCCTTAAAGGCCCTATCTCCAAACATAGTCACATTGTGGATTAGGGCTTCAACATGTACATTTAGGGAGAACATATCTCAATCCATAGCACTGGTTTTACTTTCCTTAGAATTTGCTTGGATATCCAGGATGCCCCCTGTGTTGAAGCGCAGGTTTGATCTTGCCCTTTCATTTTGTGTCATACTGGACACATGGTTTATGACTCCGTGGGTCTCAGATTTGATTAGCAGCTCATGCCTTAGTTAGTGTATAGAGATACCTAACTATATTACTCATAACTATGTTACTGTTCATGCCTACTTGATACTGACTTAGATTAATACCTGCTAACCCAATAATCTGATTGGAGGAGAACATGTGAGGAAACTACGTGGGACCTGTAAAGGACTCAGAAAATAAAACATAGAGGAGAAAGCTTATGCTTCAGATTTTAGGTACTTTAGAGGATCCCAAATAGGTCATGAAAATGGATTTTCTAACTGAAAGAGCAGTAGCTCCCTCAATATAGCTTTAGAATTACTAAGACATATATTAACTATGAATTATATTTCCACTAGAGAAGATAACATTCAAAGGGCAATGGGGCAAGGGACATGGGATGTAAGGGTTGTGCTCATAATTTCTTGGGAAGAGTGAAACACTGCACCTCTGTTTCCAAAAGCTCTCAGCCAGATGCTGATCTAGGCTAAAACATTTGGGAAGTTGGGTATTTCTCAGAGCAATTGGGGAAGACATCCTGACTGCTTAGTATCAGTGACAAGCTGTGGAAACTTAAAAGGCCCCTCAGACCTCCTTCAGGCTCCCACTTCTAACAGCACAGGCAGAAACAGCAGCTAAGTAACTGACTCTACACCCAAAGGCCAGTCTTCCCTTCTGTGGTTTCCTCATTCTCTCTCCCCAAATTCCATGTCCACTGTTAACTAACCACTTCATGCATAGTTCCTGCAATTTTGAATCTTTTGAAAAGTTTATCCAAACAGTCTTCAGTATGCCCACATGCAAAGTTGATTCTAAGACTCTTATTCCCTGCTCTATCCCACAAAGATACAGAATTTCAGTGACTCAGTTACTTTTCTGTGCAGTAGAGCAAAAATGAGTTTGAGGATTGTGAGGGCCATTACATCAGACCACAGACCCTGGATATTTCAGTGTGCATGTTGAGTTAACAATAGAATAATCACTTTTTTCTGTTGAAAAATATGCCACATGGAACAAAAACAAAGCAAAACAGAACAAAAAAGTCTTAAGAGAATAGGCTGAAGCCTGAAAGACATGCAGTCTTATTTTTCTGTGTCAGCTACAACTCCCTTTGTGACTTTGGTAGAGTTATTAATCTCACCAAATCTCAATTAATCCATCAGAGTAATGTGGGACTAAGTAAGAGTAGGATCTCCTTTATACAGTGGGAAACAATTAATGGAAGAGCTTATACAGTCTCCATACTCAGTGAAAGTATTTGTTTATATAAGCAGATATATAACTGCTTCAGCTCCCAATCTGGGTTTCAGCTCCACATGATTCTTTATCTTTCCACTTATCTCTATCCCCATAGCAGGCTGAGCATAACCGTATTCGATAACTTGGAGTCAAAAAGGTGAAATGAAAGGAATTTTTGTGAGCTAAGTACTGTTCTAGGCCCTGGGCAGTATAAGCATGAACAGGACAAAGTCCTTGTTTACCTGAAGGTTTTTTATTTTTTATGGAGGAAATAGTATATAGATATGTAATATAATTTGAAATAGTGGCAAGATTTTTGAGGAAAAATAGATTGAGAGAGAGTTCTCAATTAGAAAGATGAGGCTATGTTAGACCAAGTAGTCAGAGAAAGATTTTATGGAGGTGATGTCTGAACAAAGAAAGGTCTCAATAAATGAAGTATTAAGCCAAGTGAGGGTATGGAGGAGGAATATTCCAGGTGGAAAAGAGAACAAGAGGAAAAGCCACATAGGCTGCTCAAAGTATAGGGAGTATAGCTTCCTTAGGTTACAGGGTGAAGGGATATGGAGCCAAAGCCAGGGCTGTAGGCAGAAGTAAGACAGTACGTTGCCTGTAGACTTTGGTAAGGGCATTAGCAAGTACAGGCTTAGCTGCAGTAGCGAGGAAAGCCCCAGATACAGCAGCTCTGACATATTAGTATATTGTGTTCTAGAGGTAGAGTTTCTGGGATTCTTGGATGGCCCTCCTCATAGGTCATCTAGGTTTTTGAAACTTGTTGCCCTGCCGTTAGGTGATATCCTAACTCACTATCTGGGTTTTAGCATATGAGAAGAAAACAGAAACACATATACTGCTAAAGGGTATGACCCCCAAGTTGTACACATTGGTAATATACTAGCCCACAAAGGAAGCTAGGGAATGTACCCATTGCCCAGCTAAATTGCCAAAACCATATTATTAAAAGAAAGAAGCAAGAAGGAAAGTGGTTGATAGTGGAAGCCAATCACTAGTCATGACTATAGCAAGGAATACAGATTTTATTCTAACTGTGCAAGGAAGACACTGAATATTATGGAGTGGGACAGTGAGGTTATTTAATTCACTCATTTAGAAGATTGTTTATAGAATATACTTCTAGAATATAGAAGGGCAAAAGAGGAAAGGAGACAACTTAAGAGGTGATTGCAGCAACTCAGGAGAAATGAAGGTAATTTGGGTTAGGGTGTTGTAGGATTTGCTAAAGGTAAAGCTAGAAGGTATTGCTAAAGGTTTGAATAGCAAAAGAGGGGGAAATGGTAATGAAAGATCCCTCCTAAGATGTTATACTAAGAAATGGGCCATCCACTATATCTGAGAACTGTGTTGGGATATATATATGTGTATATGTGCACACACACACACACACACACGTATCCATTTTAAAATATGATGCATGCTTTATGGGTTTTGGGGTGTATATGTATGTGAGTCCATTCAATAGAAAAGATTAATATATGTGTCAAGATTTATGGTAATGCCACTTTGGTTATTTTGTCATATCTAAATGTATTCTTCCCTCTCAGTTCCAGAGTACTAGTAAGCACAATGTTTCTGTCCTGAATAACAGGCAGGGGAAAAAAAGTGAATAGATAAAGCCCAAAAAGAGAGAGAGAGTTCCAGGATCTATTTGTAGATGAAATATTGCCTGACCTTGGGCAACTCATTCCACTTTCAAGGGCATAAATATCCTCATCTGTAGAGTGGGGATAATGATACTAGTCTTCTCTACCTCAGAGGATCATTGTGGATCCCAATGGGATAAAAGATGTGAAAAGACTCTGTTTAAAATGTTAACATCATGGTGAATAATTTATATCACATTTTAAATTTCGATCTGATTCCTCCCATGATACCACTTGGTAAAAGCAACCACTTTCATGCTTGTTCTCTCCAGTTCCCATGGCAATTTGGCTTCTCAAAGCAGGTCAAGCAGACTCCAAAATAAACCTGCAAAGTTAGAATCTGCAGTTTTGGGATAATTAAGTTGCTGCTGCTGCTCTTGTTGTTGTTGTTGTTGTTGTTGTTGTTGTTGTTAGAACCTAATTTGTTATTTGTAATGAGTAGATTAAGCAACTTTATTATAAAGACTGACAATTACAGTTTTCTGGATAGCCAACACTGCCTTCATTTTAAATATTATGAGCAAGTTTACAGAAATGCTTCGCCAAGTTTTTTTAATCAATCAGTAAGCCTGAATATTTTAATGTAAGGCAATGTGTATGATCCTTTCTTAAAGACGTAGGACCACATTTTAGATTTAGGACTAACAAAATAAGCTAGATTTGGTAACATACAAGACAATTGGAAATGGGAGATAAATCTTAATATTCATTTCCTTCCCAGAACTCTCACTGGAGAGCAATGCATACTTTTTATTGTACCAACAGGTTTTGACCTCCAACTTTCCTCAAACAAAATTGTACCTACTCCTAGGGCTATAACATTGTGTGACTAAAGGCAACTCTATATTATAAAAGGTATTTTTTCCTAGTACATTATATCTTGCTGACAGATTTCTAGAAAATAGTTTAAAATTTTGAAACTTTATGCTTATGTTAAGATTAAAAAATCTTTATCATGGATTTCAGTGCAAAATTTGATGACTAAGAAAAAAGTAAAAGCAAGAATTTAAAGAAATACTGTATTAAAGGTGGCAGCATCATGCTAAGCCCCTGACTTCCATGGTGTGAATTTACTCCCTTTTCCCATTAAAGGAGTATCAGTAAAAATATCTAAGATGAACAGCTTTAAAGTTCTAATCAGATCCAGATGATTGATATACACACAAATGAAGTACTTCTCGTGCCTTTATCAGAGCCCTAAAATTGTGCTAGACATAGTGGATAGAAAAGCCATTTGCAGTATGATTTTTTTCTTTGAAATCCTCTCAAATTATCTCCTAGAAGTAAAAGTACATAAAAAACACTATGAATGCCAAGCATTGATAGCTTGATATGGCTAGTATATATAACTTGATAAAATTAAGTTTGATCCTTACACTAGACTAGCTTCTTAGGGGGACATTTATTTTATGGCATAATTAGGAAGTATAGGAATGAAGCTGACCAGAGGCTTGACAGAATCCAAGGAGACTAACAATGTTTTGGGGAGTCTTATATTTTTAATCTTTCAGCTTAGCCTTTATGTGTAATCACACATTTTCCCATTGTACATGCTTTGCCTACATTTAACCAGGGAAAATGCCTACTGGGCATTCACAAGTCATGTAATATAACTTACCAAGCCTGGTGGAAAGAAAGGATTTTCTCTTCCCATTGCCTGTACAAAGTCTGGTGAAGGAATGTGATTCATCCCACCCAAACCAATTAGTTTTGCTGCAGTCCTGTGCTCTCTGTATCGGTTCAGTTGGCATCATATGCCCACAGTGATTACCAGAAACAGTTTGGTATCAGAACCAGATGGAAGATAGGGTGCAAGAGCATATGTATCAGTTTTTATTACATTCAGGAAACTCCTGAAGATAATTAATACACTGAAGCTTTGGTATGTATGGCTGTTCGTTTGTTTAAGTCAGAAGAGTAGCATTGAATTACTCAGTAGACTCTAAAGCAACTAAAGAACTAATGGCCAGTGTATTAATCTCTCTTGTATTGCTGCCATACTCAACTTCACCACATTACGTGACAAGGAATCTCGTTCCTCACCAGGCAACATGATTCATTGTTGGATAACTTTTGCTCTTACGAAAATAATATAAGCCCAAATATACCTTCTGTTTCTTCTTGTTTTATTTTTTGGAATGACATGGGCCAGACTTTCTCTTCTCATATCAGCTCTCGTGTTTATTGAATACGTCGTGTCCTTTCCAAATATATAGTCATCCACCTTGACACACACAGTATGTGTGATCTTCTGTCTCAGTTACTTACCATTCTGATATATCTCTTCTGGACACTTTTCTAAGAATAATGCATGTGTGGCTCAGGACAAGGAGCAGGTGGGGGAGAAAGAAAAAGAGGGAGATGTAGGAAGAGTAAATATAGCTACCAGGTGACTGTTTTCCAATATGTAAGCTGATTAGGGGGCAGGTGGAAGAGATTGTCGGAGGCTGGCCTGGCCGGGGGTCCCTGAAGGATGGACAGCATCAGCGAGGTAGGGATGAGAGAGCCATGAGAATCTTTCTGGTCACCAGGCAGGCATCTCTGCTCTGACTGGAGCTCAACTTTATTTTATATTTAAGTGTTTGGGGGATGGCACAGAAGTGGCATTTGCCTTAGACAATGATTTCTGACAACAAACTTCTTTGATATGTAAGAATTTCCCAGAACATAGATGTGTAGAAGACTCCTGCATAACCTTTATCAATAATGATTGAGGAAGGTGATTTAGATGCTTATCCTATGGAGAAAGAAGGCATCTTTAGCATACCAGACAATGTTTTTAGCATAAAAAAGGTGAAGTTACTTCTTTGTGAGCAGGAGTCAATAGCTTATTTAAGAAGTATTAAGAAAAACAGGACTTTCAGGAAATACCTTTGCCCCCATAATCACAAAAGAAGTTCCTCAATAGGTTCCTTCACAGGGTGCAATCAGCATATTCAAGGCCAGAATAAGTCACTGCCTTGGGAGGCTGATGCTCCAAGCAGAAACAGTTGGGTGGGGGTGGATATCTGTCCTTAACTCTAAATTAGGCTCTTTGTCTCAGGGCCAGACTCAGTTGTAATTCTTGTGTTCTTATCCCCCTTTATTATGTAAGTCTTGGATCTGCAAGGCCCATAGGAAAAGCCTTTTGACAATCATCCACAATGCTTTCATCTGAAATCTCTTTTGAAAAGTCAAGGATATGCTTTTCCTTATGAGGAATCTGTGGGGAATATCAGTCTGATTTGGAATATTGTGAGGCCTGGTCAATACCAGAAGGCTCATTTCCAACATGAAGCCCGTAGTAGCAGAAGGAGATACCAGTTTTCGTTTCTCATGGCAGGAGCTGTACAAACGCTGCCATTTCCTCGCTGTGACTGTCATCCAGTGAGGCCAGTGTGGCTCCCAGCAAGAGATAGAAACTAATGGATAAACTCACTGTATTCACCCATTAGGGCACATCAGCCTAGGAAGAATACAAAGCAAATTAGACACAACACCAGTCTTTCCTAATACAAAGAAGTGAGATGGTATTTAAATAAACAGGATTGGACAGATAGTGGTTTCCAGAAGAAGAATGATTACCTGTAATTCAGTCATACCACAAAGTCATTCCAAAATTTAAGGTAACTGCTCATTTAAGCCTAACTGGGCACTATCTTACTATTTTTCTTGTTAAATATGTATTTATTCATTCTTTTGTTTTACTTCGTAGCCTATGTTCCTCTAGAAAATGGGAACATCCAGACATATAGTCATATTCTCAGTGCCAAAAGTAAGATGCTGACTACCTAGCTCTCTTTGTAGAGATAGTAGAGCACCTTAAAAAGCATAGCTACCAAAGATAGTAGATTAAGCTGAAAGTAACTGAGAAAGATTTCTAACTGTTCTGTTATCATATCTTCAACCTGATTTTTTTTACTGAATAAATTTGATATAATGTTGTATAGGTTTAAAGTATATGGCATGTTACTTTCATACATTTATATATTATAATATGATTGCTGATGTAGTGATATTTATCACATCATGTAATTATATATAGTACAATATTTTTATCTATGTTCATTATACTGTACATTGGATCTCTATGTCTTATTTACTACTCATTACCAGTGAATTTTTAAACACCCATTACTCTTATCCACCACCCAATTCCCTTGGTAACCATCATTTTACTCTCTGTTTTTTACTAGTTTAATTTTTTTTAGATTTCACATATAAGTGATATCATACAATACTCTTATTTCTATGTCTGACTTATTATTTCTCTTAGTGTAATGTGCTCAAGGTCTAACTATGTTGTCATGAATGGGAGGATATCTTCCTTTCTCATGGTTGTGTAATACTCCATTGTGTATATGTACAAAGCTTTTTAGGTTTTGTTTTTGTTTTTGTTGTTTACACAATAATGAATATTGTCTTCTCCCTGGAAAAATACATATATATTCCTACAGAGATCACAAATTCTAGATTTAGATAAGAGGAGAAATGGAAGATGTTGAAGACTGGAACTATCATGTGAGGTAATGCATGAAATTGGTAATGTCCAAGATGCATTCAGAGGACAAGTTGATCATATCACTTAATTGTACAAAGAGATACAGCAATCTTAGAGATATTTATAGATAATACAGAGGACTTTATTTTATTTGCTAAGAAGGTTGTGCTTTATTTTATAGGTAGGAGGAAGTCACTGACATTTTCTGTAGGTTGGAGAAGTGTGGAGAATGGCACAATAAAGCATGATTTGGAAACTAGTTTATTACAACAATGTGTAGGATCCATTCAGTAAGAGGAGCAAAGCAATTTAGAGATAGAAAGAAAAGATAAAAAAGACTGCTTGTATAAGAATGAAGCTAATTTTAAATGTGGTAAATTTATAATGTCTTTCCAAATATAGATAAACCAGGCATCAACAAATGAATATTTCATAGTTTGTTTCTATATTATGTTGTAGGGATACATAACCTTGGATTCTAATTCCTGTACAAAGTGTTATTTTATTCCATTGAATTTACACTTATTTTGGTGAAATAAAGCAATTTTAGGAAGTAAAGGATTCTAAAACTACATGTACACTTGGATTTTAAGCCTAGGTATATGAAATTAATAAACCTCTAGCCAGACTTACCAAAAAAAAATTAGAGAGAAAGGAACCAAATAAATAAAATCACAAATGAAAGAGGAGAGATCACAAACAATACCACAGAAATACAAACAATTATAAGAGAATATTATGAAAAATTATATGCCAACAAGTTGGGCAATCTGGAAGAAATGGATACATTCCTAGAAACATATAAACTACCAAAACTGAAACAGGAAGAAATAGAAAATCTGAACAGACACATAACCAGCAAAGAAATTGAATCAGTAATTGAAAATCTCCCAACAAACTAAAGTCCAGGGACAGATAGCTTCCCAGGAGAACTCTACCAAACATTTAACATAAGTTAATATCTATTCTTCTCAAACTGTTCCAAAAAATAGAAATGGAAAGAAAACCTCCAAACTCAATCTATAAGGCTAAGATTATCTTGATTCCAAAACCAGACAAAAATCCCACTAAGAAGAATTACAGACCAATATCCCTGAAGAACATGCATGCAAAAATTCTCAACAAGATATTAACAAATCAAATCCAGTAGTATATTAAAATAATCATTCACTATGATCAAATGGAATTTCTTCCTGGGATGCAAGATGGTTCAATATTTGTAAATCAATCAATATGATACACCACATTAATAAAGAAAGGATAAAAAACATATGATCCTCTCAATAGATGCAGAAAAAGCATTTGAAAATATATAACAGCCATTCTTGATAAAAAAAAAAAAACCCTCAACAAAGTATGGATTGAGGGAACATACCTTAACGTCATAAAGGTCATATAAGACCCACAGCTAATATCATCCTTAATGGGGAAAAAGTGAGAGCTTCTTCCTACAGTCAGGAATAAGACAGGGATGTCCACTCTCACCATTGTTATTTAACATAGTACTAGAAGTCCTAACCTCAGCAATCAGACAACCAAAAGCAATAAAAGGCATCCAAATCAGCAGATGATACCATACTCTATTTAGAAAACCCAAAGAGTCCGCAAAAATTGCTAGAACTGATACATGAATTCAGCAAAGTCTCAGGATATAAAATCAACATAGAGAAATCTGTTGCATATCTATAATAAAGCAGAAGAAAGAGAAATTGAGGAATCGATCCCATTACAATTGCACCAAATACCACGCAAAGAGGAAAAACCTAACCAAAGAGGAAGAAGGTCTCTACTCTGAAAACTATAGAACACTAATAAAGAAATTGAAAAGGACACAGAGAAATGGAAAAAAATGCATGCTCATGAATTGAAAGAGTGAATATTGTTAAAATGTCAATACTACCCAAACCAATCTACACATTTAATGCAATCCTTATCAAAACACTACCAGGATTTTTCACAGAGCTAGAACAAATAATTGTAAAATCAGTATGAAACCACAAAAGACCATGAATATCCAAAACAATCTTGAAAAAGAAAAGCAAAGCTGGAGGCATCACAATTCTGGACCTGAAGCTATATTAAAAAACTAACATCATCAGGACAGTATGGCACTGACACAAAAATAAACACATAGATCAATGGAACAGAATGAAAAACACACAAATAGAGCCACAGCTATATGGCCATCTCATCTTTGACAAGGTAGGAAAGATATCCAATGAAAAAAGTCTCAACAAATGGCATTGTGAAAACTGGACAGCAACATGCAGAAGAATGAAACTAGACCATTTTCTTACACCATACACAAAAATGAATAAAAAATGGATGAAAGACTTACATGTGATACAGGAAACCATGAAAATCATAGAGAAGAACACAGGCAGCAACCTTTTTGACATCAACCATAGCAAATGCTTACTAGACACATCGCTCAAGGCAAGAGAAACAAAACCAAAAATGAATTATTGGGATTTTATCAAGATAAAGAGCTTCCACGCAGTGAAGGAAATAGTCAACAAACTGAAAGGCAGCCTGTGGAACAGAAGATATGTGCAAATGACAAATCTGATAAAGGGTTAGTATCCAAAATCTATAAAGAATCCATCAAACTCAACACCTCCCCAAAAACAAATAATCCAGTGAAGAAGTGGGCAGAAGACATGAACATTTTCCCAAAGAAAGCATTCAGATGGCCGACAGACATGAAAATCACTCATCATCAGAGAAATACAAATCATAACCACAATGAGATACCACCTCACATCTGTCAGAATGAGTAGAATTAACACAGGAAGCAAGGATGTGGAGAAAGGGGAATCCTCTTACACTGTTGGTGGGAATGCAAACTAGTATAGCCACTCTCTATAACAGCATGGAGATTCATCAAAAATTGAAAAATAGAACTACCCTATGATCCAGCAATTGCACTACTAGGTAAAAGGATAAAAACATACTGATTCAAAGCAGCACATGGACCCCGATGTTTATAGAGGCATTATCAACAATAGCCAAATTATGGTAAGAACCCTAAATGTCAATCCACCATGATGTTTATAGCAGCATTATCAACCATCGAGCAACCCTCCCTTTGTTCTCTGTAGTTAAGAGTTTCTTATGGTTTACCTCCCTACTCTCTTTTTCTCTTTCCCCATGTTCATCTGTTTTGTTACTTAAATTCTACATATGAGTGAAATCATATGTTTTTGTCTTTCTCTGATTTATTTTGCTTAGCATAACACATTCTAGTTCCATCCACGTCGTTGCAAGTGTCAAGATTTCATCCCTTTTGACGGCTGAGTAAAATTCCATTGTATGTATGCACCACATATTTTTTACCCATTCATCAGTCGATGGACATTTGGGCTTTTTCCTTAATTTGACTATTGTTGATAATGGGCTAAATAAGTGATGGGTATTAAAGGAGGCACATGTGATGAGCACTGGGTGTTATACTTAAGTGATCAATCACTATAATTCTCCTGAAATGAATATCAAACTATAACTTAACTAAGTAGAATTTTTTTAAAAATTTGGAACAATAAAAAATAAGGCTAGGGATATGTGATGTCTGGAATACTTTAAAAAAGAGGTTTTAAACAGGATTACTTCTAGGAGGAGAAGACTTCCATCAGTAATCTTAAAGCATATAAATTATACTCTCTCTCTCTATGTGTATATATACGTATATATATACACATATATATACATATATACACACAATATATATTATATACTATTTATATACTGTATACTATTTATACTATATATATACTTATATAATTAGAGCTATGTATTATATCTCTTCAAATAATAGGCTGAACTTTAAAAACATATTTTAATAGATATAGAGATGGGAAATTTCATTTACTACTTTATCACATGCCAAATCTGTCCTATGGTCAGTTTTGAAAACATAGTTTATAGTAACACAGACAGACTATTTTCCTATTTCCTATGGCTTCTTAATGCTATAATAGCAAAGTTAAGTAGATGTGACTGAGACTGTATGGCCCACAAAGCCAAAGACATTTAGTATGTGGCTCTTTACAAAAAAAGTTTGTCCATCCCTGCCTTATGTAGTATTCTGTACTGCTGTTTATAAAACATATTTCTTTTCTCCCTCCTCAACAAAGAAATCAGTAAAGAGAGAGTGAAGATATTGATGATGGTTATGATTAATTTAAAAATCAGTCAAATTTTTATATGAACTTTATCTAGAAAACAACTTTTCAGTGAGCCGGGAGGATAATGATGATAATAACTAGGTAGGTGCTGACAGACAAAGTTTTCAGGAATCAAGAGCAAAAGCAGTGGAGAGAATTGGAAAAGGGAGTAAATTGGGAAGAAAGATGAGTATAGAATCATGAGAACATGATGAGTAAAGGAGCATATGAAGTAGTAAAGAAGGAATGTAACATTGGTGTCCAGGATACACTGCAGTAGATGTAATCAAGGGGGGAAATATCAACCATTTTTATCAAAAAGTCAGTAAAGCTCTATATTTTGATGTGTGATTTTGGGTAATTTTATTCAATCAGCTATTGAATTACAGAGTTGAAAATTAAACTTACATCTCTAGGATACAAAATACTATACTTCTAATGAATTACAATAAACTACTTCCAAACTACCTCAAAGCCATTTGGGACATCTTCCAATCTTTCTAACTCACAGGCTTTTATTTATTTTCCTTTGGCAAATCTTTTTCTCCAAACCAGTCTGTTCCCAGTAAATGGTTAGGTCTCAGCTATCCTGCTGTGAATAACTTTTCATCTATTATATTGTTTTGGGATCTTCAACTTCTTCACTCCACATATAGGGCAGCTGATGTGTAGTGAGTCATTTCTCAAGTACTGGAAGCAGTTATGATAGGGATTTCTGGAGGGAGACAGACATTTTATTGAAAATGGAACACACCAAAATCAACACACTTGCTATATATAGATCATACCTCTTTACCATGCATGTCTTCTCTCCCACAGTTGGCATGAACTACAAGGATTCATTCAGTTTTTCATACAAAAGATATTTATTGAATGCCTACTCAAGCACCTACACTATTTCAGGGTCTGGGGATTCAGTTAACCACAATGACAAGAAAGGCTTTTGACTCCTTTCAAAAAACTTGCACCTAAGAGGGGAAATAAATATCATACAGGTCAATAAATAGATAAATATGTAATTTTAGATAATTATAACTCCTAAGGAGATGACAAATTGTTGATTCTAAGGATTGGAAAAATCTAGTATTATTCACCTGGGATACTTGGACTTCTAGGGCTTCTATATATGTGCTTAGTAGGTTCCATGAACTCTTCAAAAATGTATAAAAAATTAGGTGGCTATTATGCACATTTGCGGGGAGAGAGTTTATAGCATCCATCAGTGTCTCAAAAAATATGTAACCTGCAAAAGACTCAGAACAATTAGATTGGCATGATGAGCCTTTCTGAAGAGGTGATGTTAAGTCTAAGACCTGACTGAAGAATGAAACTATGAGAATTTATGCATCCAAATACCAAACAGAATAGAGAGCTGAAGCAGAAGCAATCTTGGTGAAATGCTTGTGAATAAAAACTAGAAGAACTAGAAGAATGAGTTGGAGAGAGATGTTCAAATATTCAAAGAAGAGATTAACAGATGGCTCAAGTAACTTTATTACACCAAAAAATTTAGGTTAAAAAAATGTGCTGACAAACCATTATAGGGATTTATGGGGAACTATGAGATATGATTTTAAAAGAAGAGATTTCTTGAGAAGAGTTTACGAGGCATCAAGAAGAAAAGTTCAGAGCCCACCTGAGTGTCTTCTAAGTGTCCAGGGGAAAGGCAGTGATGACTTAACCAGAATAATAGTAGTAGACATAAAGACGTATACAGATTCCAGGATATATTTGTGAAGCAAGGATAAGAGGGATTTCGTTGGAAATTATTAGGTCTGTTTTGACAATGATATGTTTGTGATTTCTGTTTTGTACAACATGCAGTCAATACACATTTTGGTTAGAATTTCAAGTATTAAAATCTAAATTTGACCATGGTCAAATATCAAAATCATTTTAGGATATAAAAAATCTAAAATTATATAAAAAATGCATTGTTACTACAATTTTTAAATTAAATTTTAAAGGTTTTTTTTGAGAGAGTGAATGTGAGTAGGGGGGAGCAGAGAGTGAATGTGAGTGGGGGGAGCAGAGAGAGGGAGACAAAGAATCCAAGCAGGATCCATGCTGTCGTCACAGGGCCCATTGTGAGACTCAATCCCACAAACTGTGAGATCATGACCTGAGCTGAAATCAAGAGGCAGACACTTAACTGACTGAGCCACCCAGATGCCCCTAATTTAAATTTTAATTGCCAAATTTTAAAAGTTTGAATTTCTGTCACAAGGCATAGTAGTTTTTCAGCATTAACAAGCTTTTATATGGCAATGACAGATGCCTGCTCACTTTCAACTGTTGTCACTGAAGAAGAAAGAGTTTTTTTGTGTATGTTAATTTTAACTCTTTAAATTTTTTTCTTTATTTTATTTATATTCTATATGACGGCCAAATTGGAAATAATTTATTTTTGTAGCCTTTTCACTTCGTTGACATCTTAAGGAAATGAGATTGGAATTGTGCCTTCACTCAGCCTCCATAAGACGTAAAATGTTCCTCAGACTGTTATCTTTTTTCACTCATAGCCTAAGTGTAATAAAGTAACTTTAATTTTGTATACATTTTAATGGCTGTATTGTTAAATGTTATAATTATGAGTCTACTAAATATTTGTATAAATAATAGAATTATGAGGAAATACATTTTTAATTATTCTGCTCTATATTATTATTTAATTTATAGTCATTTCTTGATTCAAAATTTGTCATGCTCTTTATAAAATTATTTAGGTAAATCACTCTCTTAATATTCATTATAATGACTACCTTTTTATTTCAAATTACCTTAATTATTTTACATAAAATTGAGTTTTCAAATCAAAATTTATTATGGATTTATAGTTGTATTAATAAATAGAAATATTTAATTCAATTAATGTCTTAAGCACATAGTAGATTTCCATAGAATATTTAAGTGTATTTTAAAATACATATTCAGAAAAGGACAATAAATTCAAATTACACTCAAGTTAAATTACAAAATTGTAGTAATCAAAACAATAGGTGCTGGCACAAATATAGATACAAAAACAATGAAACAAAACAGAAAGCCCAGAAATAAGCCCACTATCATATGGTCAATTAATCTTCAACCAAGGAAGCAAGAATATACAATGGGAAAAAGGCAACCTCTTCAACAAATTGTGTGAGAATACTGGACAGCTACATGCAAGAGAATAAAACTGGATCACTTTGTTAAACCATACACAAAAAAAATAAATGCAAAATGGATTAAGGACCTAAATGTGAGACCTGAAACCACAGAAATTGTAGAAGAGAGAACAGACAGTAATTTTTCTGACATTGGCTGTTGCCACATCTTTCTAGATATGTCTCCTGAAGCAAGGGAAACAAGAGCAAAACTAAACTATTAGGATTATATCAAAATAAGAAAGCTTCTGCACAGCAAAGGAAACAACCCACAAAATAAAAGACAGCATATGAATGGGAGAAGATATTTGCAAATGACATATCTGATAAAGAGTTAGTATCCAAAATATATATAAAACTTACATAACTCAATACCAAAAACAAATAATCCAATAAAAAATGGGCAGAAGGCATGAATGGACATTTCTCCAAAGAAAGCGTACAGATGGCCAAGAGACACATGAAAAGGTGCTCAATATCACTCATCATCAGGGAATACAAATGAAAACCAGAATGAGATATTACCTCACACTTGTCAGAATAGCTAAAATCAAAAACTCAAGAAACAAGTGAGGATGCGGAGTAAAAAGAACCCTCATACGCTGTTGATAGGAATCCAAACTGGTGAAGCCAAGTGTGGAAGGCAGTGTGGAGAGTCATCAAAAAGTTAAAAATAGAACTACCCCATGATCCAGTAATTGCATTGCTGGCTATTTACCCACAGACTATGAAAACACTAATTCAAAGGGATATATGCACCCCTATGTTTGTTGCAACATTTACAATAGCCAAACTATGGAAGCAGCCCAAGGGCCCATTGATAGCTGAATGGATAAACAAGATATATATATACACACACACATACACACTTACATACATACATACATACAATGGAATATTATTCAGCTATAAAAAAGAATGAAATTTTGCCATTTGTAACAACATGGGTGGATCTAGAGACTATAATGCTAAACAAAATAAGTCAGAGAAAGAAAAATGATTTTACTCCTATGTGGAATTTAAGGAAGAAAACAACAAAGGGTGGGAGAAAGGTCCAACCAAAAAACAGAGTTTTAACTGTAGAGAACAAACTGATGGTTATTAGAGGGGAGGGGATGAGTGAAATAGGTGAAGGGGATTAAAGTATACTTACCTTGATAAACACTGAGTAATATATGGAACTATTGAATCACAATATTGTCTACCTGGAATTTTTTTTTTTTAATGGCAGCTAGAGAAACCCATATTCCCACCACCCAAAATTCAAATTACATTCCTGTTTCATTTACTAACTAACAGAGATAGATACAACACATATATCATTGTTATATGAATGATAATTTATGCAATCACCTGATTATTCATTGTACATTTCATTAAATGTGCCAGAAATAATACTGAAGCACATGGCTATTCAATCTTTCAAAGCCAAAATTTAAGGATACAAATAACTACATCATGGGTGTGGTTTATGTAAGAAAGAAATAATAAAATTCAGTGGATACCTATCCATAAGCCCAAAGAAAGACAAATTATTCTTAAATAAATACATATATATTGTTATATTTAATCAAAATCAATTTGTATTTATTTTGAGAAAGAGTTCAGAGAAGGGAGAGAGAGAATCTCAGGCAGGCTCTGTGCTGTCAGCACAGAGTCCAACGTGGGGCTCGATCTCATGAACCATGAGACCATGACCTGAGCTAAAATCAAAAGTTGGTCCTTTGAGCCACCCAGGCACCCCAAAACCAGCTTTTAGATTCCAACCAACTCCTATTCTAATCATTTTGGTTAACGAAATTTCTGTGCCTGTCCGGAGCTTATTGAAGAATGAATAGATGCAGCTTAGTGATTCTTCCTATTGCTATATACATATTAACACACCTATCACTATAGTAAAAGGGAGATGCAAAGAAAATGTTATTTCGTTGCTTTTTTAGCATCTCTTACCTATCCCCAGCCCCATCTTTTATAAGAATATTGACTAGTATGCTTTTCTAAATATGAAATTTGGTTTGCCCCCATGTTCCCATTAGGCCAGTATTCCCAGGGAAGGAAATTACAAATTGTCACATAGTTTATAATATAATTTATATCGATCAAATACTTGAGTTAGTTTTTGCTCATATACTAAGCCTTAGTTGAGAATATGGCAATGTACTTGGTCAGGTAGGTGTGGAGACTTAAATATTATAGACCCTGTCTGTCATCTTATAAAAAATAGTCAAGTTCATATCACACTGATAGGACCTTGAGATCTGTGAGGTCAAGATGAAGGCTGAAAATGTACCTGACCTCCAATATGACTTTACTAAAGTTTGTGATGACAGGCAGTAAATTGAATGCAGTGTTTCACTGAGTTGATTTGACAGCTCATAGCAAGCTGTAAAAGTTTGTAGAAATTCCAGTTTCTGTTATCTCAAATATATGATTACAGTGTAGAAATAGAACCAAACCATCAAGATATTTTATACACAGAGATAGTATGTCTGCAGAAATACACATATGTATATACACAGAAATAAAACACTTTACCTATGTGTGTTTACATTCTACTTTTTAAAATACAAATTATTTGGGAAAATTGTTGATCAAACAAAATTTTTGCAGAAAGCTTTTACCAAGCTACCGGAAAGATGATTAATTAATATTTCTACTTTTTAACTCATGCATGAAACATAATAATTATTCAGAAAATATGTTTTGATCATTTTATTTTGTAAAAACAACATTTTTGAAAAATTAAAAAATTTCATTTGTTTTCGCCTTCTCTCCTTCCTATTTTTTTAAGGATCAGTTTAAATACGTTGTTGTGTTAAATAAAACACAAGGACCTGTTTATTCTCAAGCATAGAGGTATGTTGGAAAGGATATAGCCCAAAGAGACACAAATTAATGGGAAGATTCAAGACTGATGTGAGTGTTTCTATTTATGCTGCCTTTCAGTGAATTCTGTTGAGTAGTTGACCATTGATCTTGTCTCAGGGTCTTCAGAAATTTTCCCAAATCTTTTTGTTGACTTTTGTCTAATGGACTCCGGACACTTGGACTATTACTACCAGAGAGTATTCAACTCATTTATGCTGTGGCATATATAAATCATGTTGAGGGATAAAGGTTATTACTAAGTAATAAAGTTGAAAAATAATAGAAACATCTTAATAGTCCTCTTGAGGCACTAACATCTTCCCATTCTTTATCCCAGAACCCCATGATATGTGGAAAGAAAACAAAAACAAATAAACAAAATACTTTAAAAAGTGAATAAGTAGAAGGCATAAGCTATAAGATTAAGAGAAAAACTATGTTTACTCAGCATTGCTTCGTATATCAACAAGCCAACCAAATCTCCCATACTTGGTTCCTGCTTTCTTCCATACATCCTTCTTTCCTTCATCAAACATGTGTTGCAAATATAGTACCAGGAATTCAAAGCAGAACCCAATTCTTTGGCCTTGATTTTGTTGTTCTTTGACTTGTATCAAAGTGCCCAATTTTATACTACCCTAAGAGATTGACTCCACTGAGTCAATTATAAATCCATACTAAGTTATGTATGGATTTATATTCTATCAGGACAAATACCAGGGTTAGAAATTATGCGGTTCTATCTTTTTGAGTGCCTTTGCAGAACAGTTAGACTATATGTACAAGTATGCCTTCCTCATCTGAAAACTTTGTGTTAAGCTTCAGCTCATAAAAATACTTGCTTCTAGATATCAAGTAACTTGTTGAGTTTTTAAAGTGCATTCTCATGGCCATATATCAAGAAAGAAGTACATTCTCTCTACAGTAACAATGATCAATATAATGCTTGTTATTGCTCCTTCTTGTTAAATTATGGGCACTGTTGTAGATAGAATACCATATTCCACTTGCCTTAAACTTGGTTAAATGTATTGGTCCTATAGGTATTTTGTCCTGCAAGTTTGCTATGACAGATGAGTTTAGGATTTTTTAACATTGGAAATAGAAAATATAGACAAATTATATACAGAACATTCTAAGGACTACAAACCAGGACAGAGAAGAGGCCATATATAGATAATATTCTGGATGGAATTATTGAGAGGATTCCACCAGACATAGGCTTACTAATTTACTTTTCACCTAAAACATGGAGTTAGACATCAGAAAGTGCTTGGCTTTCATGGTGGTTGGCTTGTGCTTCTTTAGAATCTCTAAAATGCAAACCATAAGAAAATAGAAAAAATAGGAACAGTTTATATTTTACTTAGCTTTGGGAAATTATTATTTTTAGGTCCATTAAGACCCTGAAGTACATTAGCATATATTCTATTTTAAAGGGAAAGCAAAATTCTTGAAAGACAGCTTCTGTTTAAAAAAATAACTACATTCCATTATTTAACTTAAGGAAACAATCAGTGCTATGCAAAAATATTTATATACAAAATTGTATCACAGAGTTATTTAGAATAGTAAGAAATTGAAAGAACCTTGGAGCTTGATAAGAGAGGATTGGTTTTAAATTAACATTCATATGAGGGCACTAAAAATATTTTTGCACAATGTAAAAAATAAATAGAAAAAGTTTTCAATATTATGTGTAAAAAAAAGAGGTTACTCATATGTATATCAAGAATGGCCCCAATTTCATTTTAAACTCACACAAAGTGAAAAAAAAATACTCTGGAAAATATGCATATATTTTCACAATGGTTATTTCAAGGTGGTGAGATTACAAGTGCATTTTTTCCATTACCTATATGCTTTCCTGTATATTCAAAACTGAGTAAAATAACTTGCATTATTTTTGTAATAAAAAGGTAAGATAATTTTAAAGAGTAATATGTGAAAATGCACCCTCAGAACTCCATTTTTTACTGTCACCATCCATTTCCATTCATCTAGGTGATTTAGGAAGCTCTGAATTTTTCCACTTCCATGCTGTAGAAATATAATATACTGCTACCATCAGATTGCTCTACTAATTTATTCTAATCCTATGTGGTGGCTGTTTATGGAGGAAGGTTTTACTGTAACAAAGAGAGAAGTGGAAGAGAAAAGGAAAAGGAAAAAAGAGTGGAGGGTAGGTCAGAAGAGAGGAGAAAAGAAAGGTAAATGATAAAATAATGCATTTAATATGACTTTAGAAACCACCTAGACTCCTTTGTGCCCATAAGACCACACTCTTCCGGATGCAACAATTGCATTTGCCAGTAAAAAGTAATTTAAGAAAATTGATACTCTGCTAAGGATTTTCAAAATATTTGTTACCAGTAGGATAGGATTGTGAATTTGATTATTCAGGGAATTTTTTCCTTCACTTTTATTTTGTAAGTACAACATAAGATAGGGTTCCTAGACATCAGTGTGACTCCTTGGGTCCTTCCCACTGCCCAATCAATATGATTTGCCTCTGCTCATATCTACATTTAACAATTAAAAGGAAGGGAAAATATCTTTTTAGTCATATTCCTGAAGCTTCATTCCATTAGGAAGGTTTGTTATATTTGGGTCTTAACTCTCCTCTGTCAACAGGAACCAGGATTTCTCTCATAATGGATTTTTCTCCTCCTGGCTCATATCAGGCCACTCCAGAATAAGTGAAACAGGAGTTTGTATCTAAAAGTAAACATCACTAGTACCTTAGGGAGAGATCTTCAGAGTGCCAAGAACTGTGCTTGGCATACCTTTCTAGCCTACAGGTTCAGAGATCTGATGATCTATTGCCTCTGCTGGTACTCAGGCTGTCAGGACCGATAAGAGTCATTGCCAATGACTGCTCTCCAAAATGGGCCTAGCTACTGATCTCTTCGTTTATCAAAAAGGGAAAAAATGAGCAAAGAGCCTACAAGAAATTTAATTACAAAAATAAATAAGAAAATGCGAAAAATGTTGAGGGGATTTGTAACATTAAAAAAATACTTTTGGTAAGTCAGAGAAAAACATAAAGATATCTGATATATATTCTCTATATTTTGAAAGATGTTGCTTTAATCAAATGAGAACAAGTCTATAAAAGATGTGATGTAGGTCAGCAAATAATACAGCATCTGAATTTAATTTTCAGTGTAAGATTAAGTAGAAGACATCATGTTACATAAAATGAAATCAACTGATACTGAGGATAGCTTTAGAAAATCAAACAGGGAGGAGAAGAAATAAACAAGGAGACAAAAAGGAAAATGATAGAATGTATACTGGATATGGATTACTAGATCATGGAGATTTAGCCCATGTTAATTTTGGTCTCTAGAACAAGAAATGAAAAAGGCAGAGAAAGAGGAGGTGGTGGCCATTACCCATTACCAAAAAAATATAATAATAATAATAATAATAATAATTAATAATAATAATAAAAGTATGTGTCTTCCACAAATAGTTTATAAATAAGACAAAATAGAAAATTAGTGTACAAGAGAAACCTACAAAAGAAATGGAGGCAAGTGTGACCACTATGGTAAAAAGTAAAGAAAATTTAATTTACGTGAATGAAGAGGCATTGGTTATATATTTGATCACCACAAAAACTAAATCATGCAAAAAAATGGGGTTATGTGAGGGTAAACAGATAAATAAATATTAAATGTGATTATAGAAAAGCAAAAATGGAGATATAAATATCAGAAAGAGGACCATTTGCAGTGTAAAAGAAAAATTTGACATGGATACAAATTTAATTAACCTATATGAAGCAAAACATTGATAAAATATAGAATGTCAAGGCTAATTTAAAATATGAAGCAAACCAGAAACAAAATTGTATCAAGAATGTTTTGAGCGCCTGGGTGGCTTCGTCGGTTAAGCGTCCGACTTTCACTTAGGTCATGATCTCGCGGTTCGTGGGTTCGAGCCCAGCATCGGGCTCTGTGCTGACTGCCAGCTCAGAGCCTGGAGCCTATTTCGGAGTCTGTGTCTCCCTCTCTCTCTGACCCTCCCCTGCTCACGCTGTCTCTCTCTCTCTCCTAGAAATAAATAAAAATTTAAAAAAAGAAAGAAAAAAATTGTATCAAGAATGTTTTGAAATTTCTTTATTCACACACATATATACTAACAAATGCATCAAGGTAATCATGACACATGCAGAATAGCAGTCTTCTGTTGTTACTTTTCAAAAATTTTCTTTCCCCTATCCTTTTATTCCCTAACATTTTCCATCACATTCTTAAAGTAAATATTAACACTCTATGTCTTCATCTTTTTCTTTATGCTCACAACAAACTATTCATATAAAGTAATAACTACATGATATTGCATAGCATAGAGGTTCCATAAACTATTCAGTTATGTACCTATTGATGGTTGTTTCGTTTTCCTTATCTTTTTCCTATATGTACAATCTTGCAGTACAAGAACTTAAGACATATATCCCTCAGCCCTATTTTTATTATTCCTGAGATTCTCAGGAATGGGATTGATGAGTGTATTTTTTCAAGTGTTCAGTGTACTCATCTGAATTGCTTTGCAAAAAGGCTGTTTCAGTTTAAATATCCCTGAACCATTTTCCCCACCTGCAATAAGTGCTAATGCTCTTTTGAAATTTTTCCCAGTCTGACGGTTGTAGAGTAATAACACATTTTTATTTGCATTTTCCTAACTACTGCTGAGTTTGAGTTTTTGTCTTGTTTTGCCACTTGAGTTTGCTTCTTTATGATTTTATCTTCGTATTATTATTATTGACAATAGCTAAATTAAAACTATATTATAGATCTTAACTTTTTGTCTGACCCCTATATTGCAGTTTCCTCCCTAAATTTGTGGTAGATCTTTTGAGACTTTATAACCTTTTTTACAAAAAAAATTTCTACTTCTTATGGTTAAATATTATCTATATGGTATTTTTTTGTACTTCTTATTATTTGTACTTTTTTCTAAGAAAGTTTCTTTAAGTCTGCTTATAAGGTCTCTTGGAACAATTGTTTTTTATTTTATAGTTAACCATTTAATTCATACTAAACTTTATTTTCTGTATGATATAAGACAAATGAATTGTTTTATTTCTATAGAAAGCCTCAGCCATTTGTACCAGGATGATTTGCACTACCTTTATAATAATAATAATAATAATAATAATATAAGGTTATAATATGTTAAACAAATGGTGATCAAACTTTTTTCTATCAAGGTCCAGATACTAAATACTCTACTCTTGGCATGCTTGATGGCCTCTTTCACAGCTACTCAACTCTGCTATTGTATCACAAAAGGAGTCATAGACAATATACAAATAAATGAGCATAACATTTTCTAATAAAGCTGTACTTATGGACACAAGAATTTAAATTTCACCTAATTATAACGTGTCATGGCACATCATTCTTATTTTGGTATTTCTAAAGTAATTCAAAAATTTGAAACCTATGAAAACAAGTGAAAGACAGTAATTGACTCATGGCCATAATTTGCAACCTCTGTGTTATACTAGTATATTTTCCATTCCTATGACAATATCATGTTGACTAGATCACGGTGGCTTTATTGTGTGCTCTGACATCAAATAAGGCAATTCTTCCATAGCTATTGTTTCTTTCCTACTTCACTTCATTATATTGGGCAATTTTGATAAATTCATCCATTGTAGAATAAAATATTTCTTAATTTGGGGTGAATTTACTTTTTAATAGTTTTTCAAAGAACATAGCCCTTCTTATTTACCCATTAAAAACATTGTGGTTTACTCCTCTGTGTTTTTCTTATGGTTTTTTATGAATGGTTTTCAAACTATAACCAGAATGTTTCTTCCATTTATATAACGACATAAAGCTTATACAGATATAGAAATGATATATATATGTGTGAGGGAAAGTTGATTTTTCTATTTTCAACATTCTTCCCAAATTCATTTATTAATATTAATACTTTTAAAAATAAAAAAAACAAATATATTATCAGAATAAAGAAATATTTACATATTCCATTCTGGTGATTTTATCAATTATTTTATTTTCTTGTCTTACTGTATTTATTAGAACCCCTGAACTAATATGTATTAGGAATACTATTCCTATTCTTGATTTTAATTAACTTAGTGAGTCATTCTTTGGGATAATATTTTCTGTGGATTTTTGTCTATTTGTTGTATTGCTTTTAAACATTTTTATTCTTTTCCAACTATATAGAGGTTTTATTAGAAGGATGTGGGGTTTTGCCAAGTGCAGTTTTAGTATGTATTTGGATTTTCTCCTTTGTTGTTTTAATGATTTATTTTAATAATGTTGATATGTTCTCAGAAAGAAAACGTGAAATTTGGAAAGATGGCCTGTGGAGATATTAGAGCAAAGAGAGAACAGAGACTGCGCCTAGTCCAGTAAATATTCTTTGAATTGGCTGGTGCCCTATTCCTTAAGGAGCTGTGGGTTAGCCAAAAACTGGTGAATACTCTACTATGTCCTTTAAGCAGGACACATACCAGCATCTGCTATTCTTTAAGCTGAGAGGACCAGGAAAGAGAGAGGCATGAACTGAGTGAATAAAGAGGATAATGATGAGCTTCCCACTGTTGTACTATGTAGTGTCCTTGGGGAGACCAACAAACACCTCCTACAAGTCATGAGTTTTTTTGCTATAAGCCTCAGAAGCTAGACCTAAGACCCAGGAACAAGTAAACAAACAAACAAACAAACAAAAACATTAAAGCCCAATTTAAAAAACCTAAACAAAAGTTTCCTAAGTTCAAACAGAAAATCAGTAAGGCTAATTTTCTTGGAAGATATGACTTCTAGGACAAATATCATATGTTTGCACGTATAGGAGGATTAGGAGGTACTTAACAGAGGACCATGGGGGAGAAGAAGGAGGGAAATGGTGGGGGAAAGGGAGAGAGGCAAACCATGAGAGACTCTTGAATACTGAGAACAAACTGAAGACTGATGGGTGTGGGGCTAGAGGGGAGATGGGCATGGAGGAGGGCACTTGTGGGAATGAGCACTGGGTGTTATATGGAAACCAACTTGACAATAAACTATTTGTAAAAAAAAAAAAAAAGAAAAAAGAAAAAAGAAAAAAAAAGAAGATACAACTTCTAGTAAAACAGAATTACTGAAAGAATAGGCCAGACAATAACTTGAACAACAATAACCAGTGAGAACAATTAAGAAAATTTATAAGACCAAATTTACTATGAGGATATATAGAAACTTATTTTCCAAATAAAATATTTAGTAGCTGAAACATAAGGAAGATACTTTTGAAATATAATTAGATATGTGCAAAACAAGTAGAATAAATAAATCAAATGGGAAAGAAACATGAAAATCATAAAAATTGTGAAGAAAAAGCCAGAGACATAGAAGATAGTCAGATAACTTTCACACATAAATAGTAGGAAATAGGAAAACAAATTGGAAAAGACGCCTTATTAAAACTAGATGTCAGGTGTGGGGCAAGCAATTAGAAGTTGTGAAGTTAGGTGAAAATGAAGATGAGTAGGATTATCTATGAACACGTACATAAATAAAAAAGTAAAAGCACAGAAGAATAGCCTTGCAACAGTGCAGAACTCTCTTCTATACAAAATGTATGAAAAAAACCCGTGCTAAGATGTCATTTGGAAGGTCTAAAAAAGCACAAGTCCTATTTCCTTAGCCATATTAATTAGATTATGTAATTACCAATTTCTTAGAAAAGATATGTGCCTCCTCATGTTTATGTTAGCATTATTTACAGTAGCCAAGCCAACCAAGCTATAGAAGCAACCTAACTGTCCATTGATAGATAAATGGATAAGGAGAATGGAGTGTATGTGTATACACACACACACACGCACACAACACACACACATATGCAACAGAATACTATACAGCCATAAAGAGCATGAGATTGTGCCATCTGAGACAACATAGATGGACAACATAGATGCTAAGTGAAGTAAAGTCAGAGAAAGACAAATACCATGTAATTGCACTCATAAGTGGAATCTAAACAACAACAACAACAAAACAAATGAATAAACAAAAAGCAAAAAGCATATCTATAAATTCAGAGAACAAATTGATGATTGCCAGAAGGGCAGGGGTTGGGGGGTTGGACCGTATGGATGAGGGGAGAGGGAGATACAGGCTTCCATTTATGTAATGAGTAAGCCATGGGAATAAAAGGGCCAGCATGAGGAATACAGTCCATGATAATTGTAATAGCAACGTAATAAGACAGATGGTAGCATTACTTATGGGTAGACAGAGCTTAATGTATAAACGTGTCAAATCACTAAGTTGTACACCTAAAACTAAAGTAACATTGTGTGTCAACTATACTCAACAATACTACAAAAAAGGTAATTACCAGTTCTTTAGGGAAGTAGAATTGGGCATGGATATTAGATATCTTTTTTATTAAGTTGTATTATTTTCTTGAATATAAGAATAGAAAACACTATGACAACTACTACTTTTTAAAAATGTATTTATTTAAATTCAACTTAGTTAACATACACTATAGTATTGGTGTCAGGAGTAGAACCCAGGATTCATCAATTACATATGACACCCAGTGCTCATCCCAACAAGTACCCTCCTTAAGCCCATCACTCATTTAGCTCATTCCCATACCCACCACCCATCCAGCAACCCTCAGTTTGTTCTTTGTATTTAAGAGTCTCTTATGGTTTGCCTCTCTCTGTTTTTATCTTAATTTTCCTTCCCTTCCCCTATGTTCATCTGTTGTGTTTCTTAAATTCCACATATGAGTGAAATCATATTTGTCTTTCTCTGCCTCACTTATTTTTGCTTAGCATAAGGCACTCTAGTTCCATCCACAAATGCATGGCCAACTAATCTTCAACAAAGCAGGGAAGTATCCAATGGAAAAAAGGCAGTCTCTTCAGCAAATGCTGCTGGAAAAAGAACTACTACATTTTTTATTAAAAACCGGCACAATTTGACATTTGGCTTATCTCTGTTTGATTCTTAATCCAGCTTCAGCCATCCATGTTTTGTTTAAAATTGTTGACTCAGTGTCTTGAGCTTGTGGGCAAATGCTGCTCACTTCCTCCGTCCAGTGTTAGATCCCCAGACTGTAGCCTGCCTGAAAAGCTGTGTATCCCCATTTGTTTAAAAAGGGACATAAGATGATGACAACGCTTAAAATAAAAAAAATCGAGGGTAATATTTAAATACATAAACCAAAATAAACAGCACTTGGGAATAAACACAAAACAATATTTATGAAGAAAGCAGTAATAAAATTTTATACTATTATGCAAAGCATTAAAAATAAGTCCAGGGGTGCCTGGGTGTCTCAGTCAGTTAAATGTCTGACTTTGGCTTGTTGTGCCCGATTCGCGAGTTCCCAGAGACCTCCAAGGAGCCGACACCGATGCAAATACAAAAGGGTCTTTATTACAAGCTCGAGCAGGGGCTCATCTGCCTACCAGTGTCGTGGCAGCAAGTTGAAGCACAGAACAGTAGCGAACAGGGTTTTTAAGGAGTAAGGGATGGGGTGTTACAGTACATGTAGCATCATCACATAAGCACCAATTACAATTACAGCTTTGACCATTCAGTATCTGTGAGGTGTTCATTACTTTTGGAGGGACCCAATCATGACTTTTGAGAATCCTTTGAAAATGACCAATTATGAGGTGAGTTCAAAGGGCCCACGTGGGGTTCAGACGAGCGGTGAGAAATTGGCTAGTTTGTATCTGCAGTTCCCAGCCTTGACTCAGACCATAGGAATGTTTTTTTGATTAGCTGAACTGAGGGCTGTTTGAGAATGGCTTTAGCCTTGAACAGTTTGAGATTGGGACTGGGACTGGGGCTACGTGCAGCCCAAGGTTTCTCTTAATGGAGGACTTAATTTTTGACTCTTCAGGCTCAATTCATGATCTAAGAGTTCCTGGATTCAAGCCCCTTGTCTGGCTCTGCGCTGGCAGTGTGGAGTCTGCTTGAGATTCTCACTCTCTCCTCTCTCTCTGCCTCCTCCCCTGCTCATGCTTTCTCTCTCTTTCAAAATAAATAAATAAACAAAAATAAATAAGTAAGTCTATAAAGCAGAATTTATGGGATAAAACCAAAGCTCTATACCAAAATAAATGCTTTTAAACATTCGCATAATTAAAGTAAAAGAAGGGAATGTTATAGTCTAGATTCCATGACTTGCACAAAGTCACAGTTCTTCTATGAGACATGAGTGGGATTCAAACTTTGGTCCATCTTACTGCATAAGCTTAACCACTAAGCACGTTTGTCATTTGTGTATTTAGAGTTTTGCATTAGCAAGTGGCCTTTATGTTTTAAACTACTGCACTATATGACTGCCTTTCCCAATTTATCTCTATGTGTTCATTGTAGCCATGTTAACTATCAGGACAGCTGTTTTGAGTTGACATCAGCTACCAGGCTTCTGGCCTGTCTTGCTCAAGGTCCCCTTTCAATAGGACAGCAGGGAAATAAAGATGACACTGGACACATCTACTCCAGCTACCTGGGTCTTTGCTTGTGACCATGTCCTTGCATGCTCTTATGGTACCGTCTCCGTGTCCTCAGATCTAGTATATTTCCTGGTTCTTGCTACCTGGGAGACTTTGCCACACAGCTCTAGGTTTTCACTGGCACCTGACCATTTGCCTAAATCTGGCTCTAGCATCTTCCTGGTTCTCCTTGTTTTCTTGGAGTCAGCACCCCTGCAACCCTGACCTTTGCATTTGGGAACAAGCCATCGCTTCCCTTTGTTCTAACTTTTCTTTTGTCCATGCAACCAGCTGCTTTATGCATCTGCACATGACGGTCACATTTCCTACTCCCCAAGATTCTTACTCCCATCATTAGCATTTCCATTGCTAAAAATCTTCTACAACAGTTCCCCCATGGGTGGAAGTATATTTGGGGAATGCCAGCTGGTAATTAAGATTCAAACCCAATCTCACAGCAAGGTGAATGGAAATGCTATATATTAAATATATTTCCACCTGGCTTTTAGTGGTCATGGCCATTTTTCTCTGTATCTCTCTCTATCTATCATTTTGTGTCATCTTGCCACAATCCCTCAGGGCCAAAGTCTCGGTCCCTCCCTTTCTCTGTAAGAGAAGGTTGCTCTGTTGGGATTTGCCCTCCTAGATACGAGACATACAGATATTTAGTAATATAGAGGCATGCAGATTGACGATCAACTTACTCGGTATTGGGAAAATTACCTTGGAAATGTTCACTTTTCCTAATGCTTTGTTTGCTTGTTATACACAACAGGCATTTGCACTGTGAGACCGCATTTACGAAGAGCAGATGGTGGAGCCCTGCTCTTGGTCATGAGGGATAGTTTCCTAAAAAAGAGGTTTTATTCTCCCTCGTATTTCTCTTACACATCCCAGGCATTTTCTTCCTTACTCTTCCCTTTTATTCTTTCTTGGACAGCATCTATGGTCTTGGCCACAGCCTTGTGGCATTTTGCTCATTGATCAGCATTAGCTCAAAACTAATAATAAATCTCTTTTCATTTCCCCCACTGGGAGGCATTAAGGTTATGGCTTTGGAAAGTAAGTCATACCAGCTGGGTCGTCTCTGCTGTCTGTGCCTCTGGTGGCAGAGTGTCGTCATGAGGATGCATTTATGAATCCCAGAATTGCTATCCAGTTTTTGTTGTACTTTTTTTTTACCTTTATTTTTTTCAACACAGCCTGTGCTTTGTGGTACCATGGAACAGGTGTGTCACTCTGGATAGCAGTGATTATGGGAAAGGAAGTCTCAGCCATGACCTTTAAGGTTGAACTAGCTAGAATAGAATTTGGTTTTATGGAGCATGTTTTATGCTTAAAATTCCTCATACAGCTTTAAATATAATCAGTTCAGCAGTGACAGTCTAGCAACCTTGTAAGCAAATAAAGTAGCCTCCCTATGTTTTGTTTTGTTTATAACTGACGATTTTAGAAAGTATCTTTATTGTGTTATTACTTTTAAAAGAGAAATGATCTTCTGAGGCGCTCTAGTTATCTGTTTTCTGGCAAGTACTAAAGAATTTATTAATGTTCCAACAGAGTATGCTGATTAAGATTATATCCATATAAGAATGTAGTCCTCTGACTTCTAAAAAGCCCATGTGAACTACAGCTCCAGTAATGCGAACTAGTACCCCTAAAGGAAAACCCTTTAGCACTTATAGGACAGCTAGTACTCTTAGTTCTTAACCTTATATTTAATTTATTTGCAACACATTGGTAGCAACAGTGATCATTTGCATGGTATTAACTAATCATACTATAGATTAGAGATATTGTGGTTATCATCTAACTCACTGGAAGTCTTAGGGGTTAATAAGTGACAATGAAATCTAAATACTTCTTCTTGTCTCATAAAACTGAGCTTCAGCATTCTCCCCAGGTCTGAGCAATACTTCCTCTCTGTTTCCTTTCTCCCTCCCCTCATTGATGCTTGGTGCTGTTCTCCATATTAAAGCCAAATGAACAGAATAGGATTCTTCTAAACTTGAATAATGATTTTGGTTGTTTTGAGGCTTAAACATTTGAGAATTTGGGTTCAAGTTTTCACTTTCTGATTATTATGTGTATTATATGTGCATGACTTAACATATTATGTTACCTTATATCATATATGAGTAACAATAGTAGCAGGTAAAAGAAGCTGAGGAAATACTTATTAAATTCCAGTTACAGTAAGTTCTTGGGTTTGGGCAGTATTTTGGGGTAGTCAAGAAATCAGAATGGAGAATACTGCAGTGCCCTAATAGCTGTCCTGGGAGAGAGGGGGTGGTTCTGATAAATGACATACTGTATGCTATCAATTTTTATTCAGCTTTTCAATATCTGACAAAATGTTTTACTTACAGGTTTTCCTTTTTAGTGATGTTTTTCTTGGGCAAACAATGAAATTAGTTTGCATCAGACAAGTAAACATCAAGTGACCACCCAGGCAGCCCCAACTTGACATTACATTTTTGTTGTGAATAAAACCCATATGCATAATGAGAGTTGATACTACACAAATAAGTGAGGATTATATATCAAGAGCATGTTTGGGGAAAGCACATTTTTAGAATAGGGAAATGGGGGAAAGGAAGAAGAAAAGTCAGAGAGCAAGTTGTCAGTAGTTCCTTGATCTACCTGGGAAGACTTCATGGAGGGAGAAAAGAAACGAAAATTCTCATCTCTCTGACTGCTCTTCCCTTCCATCATTGAATAATAAAGTCAAGGCCTACACAAACATGACTTTTGATAAGATTGGAAACCAGAGGATCTGAGAATCTTTTCATTGCTAAATTTTGCTGCTGTCAGCAGCCTGTGATGTGAGCTCTAATTCGGCAGTTGGATATCCTGTGGCATTTGTTCCTTGAAGGAATGGCAGCTACCAAACATCTCATAATTAAAATGCAGAAGCTGGGGAAGTTGTAAAGACTACTGGAGTAGGCTGGGACAGGGGAAGAAAGACAAATAGGGAGCTAGAAGAGATTTTATCAGAAGAATTAGAAAAAGGAATATGACAGAATGCCAACTTGGTTTTGCCTGCTCTGTGACAGAGGGTGTCTGAGTTTGCAAAATGAAAAGATAGAGGAAGATATCTCAGAATTTCTCATTTCCAGTCCTACATGTGAATTGAGCTATTCACTCATTTATAATGGTTCCTATAACTGCCTTCCCTCCTCTATTTCCTGTAAAATTGCACTACGAACACCTGTCGTACCAATTAAATTTAAAAAGGGGGGAAAAAAGTAATGAATGCCTCCACCATCCACCAGGGTCCCAAGCCAGGAAACTTGAAAATCATTATTAAGCACTTCCTATTTCTCCCTAAATGCCTCCATAACATCCAATTGATCTAGCCAACCAACATATGAGATCTCTATGATCAGTGGGAAACTTTTATGAGAGAGGCAAAAAATTAAAGATTAGAATTCAAGTCACACACACACACACACACACACACACACACACACACAGCCCTGCTCACTTATTTTCCTGTCGTATTCTAGTTCTCCCCAATTTTTCCGTTAATCAATTGAGTTCTTAGGAATTGAGTTCTGAAAAATTGAAGTTTTCCTGTAGTGACCATAAGAATTTTCTCAATCTTTTTTGTGGAAGTTATCCAACACAGAATATTTTTATTTTATTTTCTACCCACTAACCATGGACTATATGAAATTTCATCCCATTAAATTTCATCTCTGGAAAATGAACATCTTGATGAAAGAAGCTGATTCTGGCAAAATTCATACATACACAGCAGAACCTGATGCGACCGAAAGATTCAGTACATCCCACTCAATATGCCTCCTTGGCAGCAATTACAGGCTATCTGCATTTCACAGCCAAAATGGGCCTTGCTTCGCCAGTTGGGGACAGGCCATGAAGTGATAGGAAGAGAACTGGGAAGGGAGACAAGTGAACTGGGTTCTAATCCAGCTCTGCTTACTAGAATTTCTGAATAACTTACTGAATCTTATTTAGCCTCAGTTTCCTCACCAGTACAATAATACTAACTATATCTGCCTTATCTATTTTATATGATATGTTTAAAGTAATCTACAATGAAATGTTTCATAAAGTCATATAATTATTACTATCGATATAAGCCAGAAGTCTACAAGTTTACCATGGTATTGAAATCTACATTCAAAATTATTTTTCTCTGTTCAGCAAACTATGGAGTCTAATATATCTAGAAAGAAAGAACTTTCAGAAAGTGCCCTTGATGTTTGACAAAATGGGAAAAAAAGGAAACTGAATAGATTAGTTTAAAAATACTGTGTGCTAACACAAAGATGAGATTTGAAATCTATTTTCCACCTTTTAGCTAAAAATGCTTTACCTTCCAGACATGGTTTTGGCCAAGACTTTAAAACCTTCCCAATAGTAATTACTATAGTAAAAATAAGTAGGTGACAAGGAAAACAAGTAGGAGGGGTCCAGATTTTTCTCCTGTTCAGCAGATGAGGAGATGATGGTGCAAGGGTTATGGTTGGGGAACTATAATAATAAAGTATAGCCTAAAACTTACTAATGGTCCTTGGGTCTTTAATAAAATCAATAAAAGGGGATTGAACATAAACTATGCAGAAGTAACTCTGCCAAGTACTGTGCTAAATACAAAGGTGTATAAAACGTTAGCTGGATATTTAAGATGATTACAGCTGAGATAAAGAGGGAAAACCTATGCACTTAAAAAGTCCATGAATAATGGAAAATGGCAAGTTCAGTAGTCTTAAAATATAATGGAAGTGGGAGATATCTTTGGTATAAATTTTGATACACACTTGTATCAAACATCTTGCCTAAGCTGTGTGAACTTGGATTAGTCTATACACCTCTTCCTATTACCATCTATTTAATTCTGTGAGTCTGAGATTCTAAATGGCCAATTCTATGATATAACAATGATATCACTGTTTTCTTTTGGAAGAAATTGTGGGTAAAGTTAGGAAAGACTTCCCAGAAGAACATCTAAACTGCTTCTTTAAAAAAAAAAAACTGCTTCTTAAATAATAAGTAAAATTAACATAAGCAGAGAGGAGTTGGATGAAAATTCCTGAGAAATGGAATGTCATAAGAAAATGCATAGTCTTTTACATATAGAAGATTCTAGAAACAATGAGCCTGTTGGCCGGTGCAGACATTTAATGAAAATAATAATAATAATGAGGAAGTTCAGAAGTTAAATTGGGTTTGTTTGTTTGTTTATAGCCAGCTCAGGAGTTTGGACTTTCTCTTATGCATAGTGGGAAGGCTGTAACGTTTACTAAGGACTAATGCTTCACACAACTTCTAATAGGCAGCCATATGCTAATTGCTTCCAAATGCTTGTCTTCAATGTAGACTTCCTCCTCAAGTGAAAATCCCAGATCTCTGGTTGCAATTGCTTTCTGATTAGTAACTCAAGCACCTTGATCTCAACAGATCCTAGATTTAAATGTTTTTAACCAAAATGTAGGAGCTTAATTTTGGGCTGAAATGAATTTGCCATGAAGTCCATGACATTTGTGTTCAGTCTTAAAGGACAACAACATAAGTTGATGGATGGAAATAGAGAAAAGAGAAGTCTTCATGGAGGGAACAGCCAGAACAAAGAAATGGAAACATGACATTTCACAGAATTTTAGGTGAATTAGGAGCTGCTATGTTGTACACAGGTATCCTGAGAATGTCAGCATGACTGCAATACTCAAGGATAACCTGATAGAGGGATACAGATGAAAGACTAATTACAAACACACTGCCACATTAGAATACAGAGGTAATCATGGTATAACTTAAGGGAATTAAAAGAAATGAATTTTAAAAGTTATAAATAAAAATAATCAGCTATCTCTAGTTACTGATAGAATATAAGCCAAAGGACTTTATAATCATAGTCATATATAGTCACAGTCTATAACGAATATAAAGACAGAAAGAATTTGTTCAGTTTATGCTCATTATGATGTTCTTTCCATGGTAAGGCCTTGTCAAAGATTAGATATTGGGAATATTCTATTTCAACTGTAGATGGAAGAAAGAAATGAAAGAAAGAAATACAGTGACTTATTTTTTTAAAAACTATATCTTTGAACCACACTCTTTGAAAATTAATTTTATGTTCTCATCCATCTTGCCCACACCTGCTGTCTACAGTCATTTTGTGGCTTTTGCTTTTCCCTGGATAGGTAATTATAACACCTGAGTCCATATCTGTAGTGCTTTTCCCTGACCACCATGTCCCCATTCTTATCTTCATCAAGTTTCTTTGCCTCTACCATTTGTTTGTGTCAGGCAATATCAAAAAATCTGTGAAAATCAATACTTAATAAGTTACAGTAATATTTTCAATTTCCTGTCACCTACTTTAATGTACATGTATTCTCCGTAACTCCTCATCACTCACTAAATCCATCTTGTGATCAGTTAGATGTAACTTAATGTAAAGTTAATCCTTTCCTGAGTGACCTCAAATTTCACTGCATCAAAGCCAAATCTGTGGAGCTTAGTCATTGTTTGGCATTTGAGAAGGTGAAAGATCATGAAAAAGGCAAAAGCCACTTATCACTAGTAGTGACATTCCTACTATGCAGGGTGTGTGGTCATAATATTTTGACAAAAATGAATAATAACTTAGGCTTTTAATTCTTAGTTTACTTCATTTCACTAGGGTTGGCAAGTGTCAATGTTTGCCAAGGTGTGAATTGTCAGGTTCAGTGTTTCACAAATACATAGAAAGCAAGTAAACCCACAATTTCTGGCATCTCAGTGGCATGAACTTTTTGAAATAATTTTCAAATATATCCTAGAGTTTCACAAAGAATCTTCACTCAATGTTTCACAGAGTAACTCTGCATGCAAGGTATTAGGAGAGCTCTTTGTATTTTTCCAACCTATTCATTGCATTTGTGCTAGGTTTTTCTTCCTTTTTTTTTTTTCAGTTTCAATAACCTTTCTTTATCCAATTGTAAATGTAGAATATACTCACTAAATAATGCTCAAATAAAGCAATAAAAATGATCACTTTTGCTTTTGTTACTGTACTATATGACTCTACTACATAAAGATATAATACTATAAAACAATGTTATTCTTATTTTTAACTAAATATATTGTGGCCATTTTCCATGTGTTATTAAAAATAAGAATATTAAAAGTATATTTTATTATAACAAAAATATTTCTGGCTCTTGCAAGACGGCATGCAAAAATAACTTGAAAGTTCTCTCTATAAACATCTAAAATGCTCATTAATTACAGTAACAAAACCAAAAATTAACATGCATTGCTAGGATGCTATGGGAGGGAAAAATACCTCAACAAAGAAATTTACAGATGCCAAAATCAAAGCCATAAGAACTAGAGATAATAGTTTTAATGACCTGAGATGTGGTTGGGACATTTAGAGACTTGATACAGTGACCTAAGTCAAAGCGTTAGATACAACAGAGTCATTTAGAACTGAGGCCTCTAGAAGGACAAATACCATATGTTTGCACATATAGGAGGATTAGGAGGAACTTAACAGAGGACCATGGGGGAGAAGAAGGGGGGAAATAGTGGGGGAGAAGGAGAGAGGCAAACCAGGAGAGACTCTTGAATGCTGAGAACAAACTGAGGACTGATGGGTGGGGGAGGGGAGGGGGGAGATGGGCATGGAGGGGGGCACTTGTGGGGATGAGCACTGGGTGTTATATGGAAACCAACTTGACAATAAACTATTTGTAAAAAAAAAAAAGAACTGAGGCCTCTAAAGATTGCATGAGAAAGAAAAATGTGTTCATTTCTATAAAGAACCATAAGGAAGCCTGTTGCTGCCTGTTTTTATTTGTCACTTTAAAAGTCAAGGCTTTGAACCTTTGTCCTAAAACAAGGAACTAATATAAATCAAGTCTTAGCAAGGGACGATCTAGGGTCCCTGACATAAGAACATGAAAACACATGCAGAGACAGATTCAAACCCAGGAGATCCTGAATCCTTACTGAAGATGAACTTAGGTTTAAAAATTTCTTGATACACAGCAACATTACCTATTATAAATATAAGAATCTGAACATAGCAGTACATAGTCATCTGTAACATTTCCTATTCCTTGTAACTTTCTTTATTTTGCATTATTTGAATATCAAGTCCCTCTAGCACAATGCTGAACAGAAGTGTTGACAGATAGCCTTACTAATTTTATTTACTTTTTTATTTTAGGAGAAAAATTGTTCAATATTTCACCATTAAGTATGAATTCATTTGTAGTTAGTTGTAGGTCTGTTTTTTGTTTTTTAGGGTTTTTTTCCCTGTGTCTTTGTCCTAGATACCATGGCTCAGCTGAGGAAATTCTCTTCTATATCCCTGTACCTAGGTTGTTGAATACTTTTATCCTGAGTGGATACTGAATTTTTTCCGAAACATAAAATATTATCCTTTAAATACATATAGCATCTGCAATAAATATCCTCTACTATTCCTGACAGCGCTGGTTTTTATTTTTAATTCAGAATTACTAGAATTTCCTAGCTCACTGTTTTGTTAAACTTCTTGTTATATATTTGTTTCCAGTATTACTTATTTAAGCTGTTATCTTTATTTCCTCCTTTGTACTTTAGGTTTACTTTGTCCTTTTTCTAGCATTTAGAAATGAAATCTTAAGTTACTGGCTTTACACCTTTCTTCCTTTCTATAAATATTTATGGCTATATATTTTTCTCCAAGTACTGCTTTGGCTGCATCTCACAAATTTCCATGTATTTTATTTTATTTGAAATATGTTCCAATTTCCTTGTGATTTCTTCTTTGACACATTTTTTTAGAACTTTTGTTGATCAATTTTTAAATACTGCATTTGGTTTCTTATACAACATATTATAAATGGTTTCTTCATTAATTCCATTGTGCTCAGAGGATATTCTCTGTATGATATCAGTTTTGTTTTGTTTTGCTTTGTTTGAGACAAAATTACCTAAGAGAGCAGATAATGTTGTTCAGCTATTTTGTGTCTTTATTGACATGCATCAAAGTATAGTTGTTCTATCAATGCTGAGACAGAAAATTTTGAAAAATTTTCTACAATTGGAATTGTAAATTTCTACTTTCTGACAATGTTTGCTTCACATTTGTTGAAATTCTGTTATCCATTTCTTCCAGATTGTCCAGTTTGTTGGCATATAATTGTTCATAGTACTCTCTTATGATCCTTTCTCTTTCTGTGGTGTCAGTTGTAACCTCTCCTCTTTCATTTCTGATTGCATTTATTTGAGCCTTCTTTTTTTTTTTTTTTTTTTTTTTTGGTGAGTCAATCTAATGGTCTGTCTGTTTTGTTTACCTTTTCCTAGGATCAGCTCTTAGTTTCATTGAACTTTTCTATTGCCTTTTTAGTGTTTATTTAATCTCCTGTCTTTATTATTTCCATCCTCTACTAACTTTGGGCTTCATTTGTTCTTTTTAAATTCTTTTAGGTATACAAGTAAAATTGTTTGAGACTTTTCTTGTTTCTTGAGACAGTCCTGTATTGCTATGAACTTCCTGTTTAGAATAATTTTGCAGCATGCCATATATTTGGGATGTGTAGTATTTCTGTTTTTATTGGTCTCTAGGTATTTTTAAATTTCTCCTTTGATTTCTTTTATGACCCATAGTTGTTCAGTAACATGTTGTTTAATCTCCATGTATTTATAGTCTTTCTGATCCTCTTGTAATTGATTTCTAATTTTATACCCTTGTGGTAAAAAAAAGATACTTGGTATGATTTCAGTCTTTTTTAATTTATTGAGACTTGTTCGGTACCCTAACATGTGATCTACCCTGGATAATATTACATATGCACTTGAGAAGAATGTATATTCTGCTGCTTTTGATGGAAGGTTCTATATATCTCTATTATCTCCATTTGATCTAATGTGTCATTTAAGGCCAAAGTTTTCCTATTGATTTTCTGTCTGGATCATTTATCTGCTGATGCAAGTGGGATATTAAATTTCCCTAATATTGCTGTATTCCTATCAAGTTTTTAAGTCTTTTAATATTTTCCTTATATATTTTCGTGCTCTTAAGTTGGGTGCATATATATTCATGAATGTTATATGCTCTTGCTGGACTGACCCACTTATTATTACATAGTGCTCCTCTTTGTCTTTTACTACATTATTTGTTTTAAAGTCTATTTTGTCTCATATGAGTATAGCAACAGCAGCTTTCATTTTGTTTTTTATTTGCGTAGAGTATCTATTTCCATTCTTTCACTTTCAGTCTGTGTGTGTCCTCCTTCTGAAGTGAATCTCTTGTAGGCAGTGTATGTATCTGTGTATATGTATATGTACATGTGTATGTGTGTATGCGTGACTGTCTTACATATATGTGTGTGTTTTTGGTTTTCTTTTTACCCTTTCAGTCACTTTATGTCTTTTGATTAAAGAATATAGTGTATTAGGGGCGCCTGGGTGGCTTAGTCGGTTAAGCGTCCGACTTTCGCTTAGGTCATGATCTCGCGGTTGGTGGGTTCGAGCCCTGCGTCGGGCTCTGTGCTGACTGCCAGCTCAGAGCCTGGAGCCTGTTTCAGTCTGTGACTCCCTCTCTCTCTGACCCTCCCCTGCTCACGCTGTCTCTCTCTCTCCTAGAAATAAATAAAACATTTAAAAAATTAAAAAAAAAAAGAATATAGTGTATTAACATATTAAATAATTATTGATAGGTATATGTTTGTTCTCATTTTGTTATTTGTTTTCTAGCTGTTTTTATAGTCCCTCTCTATTCTTTTCTTCTTATTTTTCTCTCTTGTCTTGTGTTTTGATGAATTCCTTTAGTTTTATGTTTAGATTTCTTTCTCATGGTTTTTTCTGTTTTACAGTGAGTTTTTGTTTTTTGGTTATGATGAGGTTCACATATATTATTCTATGTATATAAAAGTCTATGTTAACCTGATAGTAACTTACATTTGAACACATTCTAAAACTACATTTTTACTCTTCCTCTCCTTCCCACTGTTTTATATGTTTGATATTTTTACATTCTTTATTTATATATCCTTTAATTACTATAGTTTTCATTAATTTTTCTAGTTTTATTTTTAAGTGTTGTGGTAGTGTTTTAAGTGATTAATCTACTACAGTTACTATGTATTTACATTTTCCAGTAATATTTTTACTTTCATATGTTTTCTTGGTATTAATTAATGCCATTTCTACTCAGCTAAAAAGTCCCTTTAACATTTCTTGTAAGACTGATTTAGTAGAAATGAACTTGTTTAACTTATGCTTGTATAGAAAACTCTATCTCTCCTTTAATTCTGAATGATAATCTTTCTGGGTACAATATTCTTTGTTGAAAGTTTTTTTTTTTCAATGTTTTAAATATGTCATGCCACTTGATTCCAGTCTGCAAAGTTTCTGCCGAGAAGTCTCCTGAGAGCCTTATGGGATTTCCTTTGTACTTAACAATTTGTTTTTTCTTTTTCTGCTTTTAAGATTCTCTCTTCATCTTTAAATTTTGACATTTTAATTACACTGTGTTTTGTGGTGGATCTCCTTGAATCCATCTTATTTGGCACTCTCTGGGCTTCTTGGATCTGGACATCTGTTCCATCCCTGGGTGGATGGGATTAGGGATATTTTCAGCTATTATTTCATCAGATAAGTTTCGGAGAACCCTATGATGTGAATATTATTCTATTTGATTTGCTTTTGGTCCCTTAATGTATTTGCATTTTTTTTCCTTTTTGTGCTCTAAGTGAGTCCCATTGCTTTGTTTTCTAGCTTGCTGATCCATTTGTCTGCTTTATCCAGTTTGCTATTGAACCACTCTAGTGAATTTTTCCATTTAGTTACTATATTCTTCAGCCCTGTGACTTCTCTTTGGTACTTTCTTATATTTTCTTTGTTAAAGTTCTCACTGTGTTCATTGAGTTTGGTGAGCATCTCTGTGACCTTTATTTTTAATTCTTATCAAGTAAATTACTTATCTCCGTATTATTAAGGTCTTTTTCTGATGTTTTATCTTGTTTTTTGTTTGCTACATATTTTCCTGTTTCCTCATTTCCCCTGAATCTCTGTGTTTATTTCTATGTATGAAACAAACAGCTACTTACCTCAGTCTTAAAGAGAGGAGGAGTCCTGTGTAGACAAAGAAACTTCTCATTCACCTTTCCCTTAACTCTTGTTTTTTCTCAAACATTTGTGATTGTCTAAACTATTTGATTTATTCTTGATACCCTGATTGACTGTATGCCAAGACCTGTCAGTGTTCCAAGAGGAGGAATCTCATTTAATACCTAGATTCAGGCTGATTGGAATCCTTACTCTCAGGTGGCAGCTTTCAGAGTCTGCAAATATATACAGTCTGGTGAGGCCACAATTGTCATACCTGCTGGCCTCCAGAACAGGAGGTATGGAGGTATCTTCTGAGCAATAGTTGCAGAATTCAGGGTCCTAGACAAGTGGATAACCTCCTTTCTGGGAGGTCTTGTCAAGCTGTAGCAGAGTACAAAGATGATATCTCCCTGCTTATGTTCCCTGGGCTACCTCCTTAGTCTCCAGATGTGTGGGAAACCTGATGTCCATCCCTCAGGCTGAAGCTCTGGGCTAAGCAAGTAGACCTATCTCACAGGAAAACTGGCATTGTCCCTGTCTGCTGTCTGCATACTGTCCCAGGGGTAGTGGCTTGCTATGACCTGCCCTACCAATTGTTACATTCCAGGGGAGCTTAGGAGAATCTGCACCCTTCACCACCAGGGCCATGTGATCATGGAGTGTCCTTTGTGTGGATCACAAATACCTGTTGGCTTGAGCTGGGCAGGTGAAGAGTGTAGGGGGCAAGGAAACCTTCCTGGTTTCAGAAAGGCAGCAGGAACATGTCTGGACTGTGCCCAACCAGGGGCTTCAGGAAAACAGCAGGAAAGTAATTTGTTTGTGTGCACACACTGGCTTTAGGATGGGAACAGGAGAGTGCCTCAGCTCACCAGCTCCAGCCAAGAAACAAGAATGTTGCAAGCTTCCTTGCTCACAGAATTTAGCTAGGGAACAGAATGCCACAAGTGTGCTAGATTGCCCTGGCCATGGCAGCGGGGCCAGGGTGGGTGATGGAGTGCTGCAACCGCCATCATTCTTTGGCTTCGGCAAGAAAATGAGACAGTGCCATGATGGTCTGCTCCTACCTGTCTTAACAAGTGGCATGAGGGTCCCATGTCTCAGTTCACCTATCTGTGCTGGCAGAGTAGGTGGGGAGTTTAAAACTAGCATCTGCCAGTGCCTCCATCTCTGGGGAGAGTTTCAACTGTACCCCACCCCTCTCGCATATGCATTTAGATTAGGAAATTAACCCCTCTCAGGGCGCCTGGGTGGCTTAGTCGGTTAAGTGTCCGACTTTCGCTTAGGTCATGATCTCGCGGTTCGTGGGTTCGAGCCCCGCGTCGGGCTCTGTGCTGACTGCCAGCTCAGAGCCTGGAGCCTGTTTCAGTCTGTGACTCCCTCTCTCTCTGACCCTCCCCTGCTCACGCTGTCTCTCTCTCTCCTAGAAATAAATAAAACATTTAAAAAAAAAAAAAAAGGAAATTAACCCCTCTCACATACAGTCTAAGCGCTTTTAAAACTGCTATTTTCTCATTGAGCCTTGGGACAAATGAGACTATAAGTGAGCCCTTTAAAAGGGAAACCTTGGTTTCCTGTTGTACTTTTGGTTCCTTGGACATCAGCCCCATTGGTTTTACAAACCAGATTTTTGGCGGCTTGTCCTTCTAATGCAGATCCCAGAGGTTGGGGAATCTGATATGGAGCATCAACCCCTCCTTCTTTGGGAAGAAGTGTCAATTGGGTGAGATTCCTCCCTATTGTGTGTCAGAGGTGAGGCTTTGGAAGAGACTGTGTCTCTCTCTCTCCTACCTGTCTAGATGTGGTCTTTTTATCTTTGTTGTAGAAAATCAGTTTATCTCATTTTCAGACCTTTATCAGAGGGAAATGATCCATATGTCATATGTCACTGTTGATGTGGTAGGTACGTTCATGGGACAAGGTGAGTTCAGGATACTTCAGTGCTACCAACTTGCAGAAGTCTCTCAAGATAGAATGTTTAATACTTGACATATGGATCATGTGATATGGAAGAAAGGTCATGGACTATTTGGAAATGATTTCTGCTGAAACAGAAAACCTGATTAATGGTGGCTAAATCTAGGAACTGCTTAATGAGCACACAAATTATGTTTAACATTTTTATAATAAAAGACAGCAATGAAGAAGGTTTGTCAGGAATGTATTTCATGTCAGCAAATGTAGAGCTTTATTTTGATAAAGTGGAATAAGTGCATGTAGCTTTCAACATTCTTAAGGAAAGTGTATGTTCTAAAACCGTAAGGGCAATGATTAAAATAAAATAAATAGAATGTAAAATTATATATTACTGGAATGTAAAGATAAAATAGCAAATATTTGATAAATTAAATAAAAGACAAAAGAGAATGAAGAGGCAAATCCATAATTGAAATAAGGGGATACAAAATAAGCCAGCTTGAACAAATCTAAATACAGGCAAACCTCAGTTTATTGTGCTTCACTTTATTATGCTTTTCACATACTGAGTTTTCTTATACATTGAAGCTTTGTGGCAGCCCTGTGTTGAACAAGTTCATCACCACCATTTTTCCAACAGTATTTATTCATTTTTTTGTCATTTTGGTAATTATTGCAATATTTCAAAACTTTTCATTAGTATTATATATACTGTGGTGACCTATGATTAGTGATCTTTGATGTTACTATTGTAATTATTTGGGGGTACCATGAATCATGCTTTTTATAAGATGATAAGCTTAAAATAAATGTTTTGTGTGTTCTGACTGCTCCATCAACTAGCCATTTACCCATCTCTCTCTCTCTCTCTCTCTCTCTCTCTCTCTCTCTCTCTCTCTCTCTCTCGGGCCTCCCTTTACCCTGAGATACAACAGTCTTGAAATTGACCAATTAATAACCCTACAGTGGCCACTAAGTTTTCAAGTGAAAGGAAAACCCACATATCTCTTACTTTAAATTAAAATCCAGCAATGATTAAGCTTAGTGAGGAAGGCATGTCAAAAGCTGAGATAGGCCAAAAGCTAGGCTTGCTGCACCAAACAGTGAAGTTACAAATGTAAGGGAAAAGTTCTTGAAAAAAATTAGAAGTGCTATACTAGTGAACACACAAATGATAAGAAGGCAAAACAGCCTTATTGCTGATATGGAAAAAGTTTTAATGGTCTAAAGAGAAGAAAAGATCAACCATGAGATTAGGCCAAGGTTTAACTCCCTTCAATTTTAAAGGCAGTGAAAGGTGATAAAGTTGCAGAAGAAAAGTATGAGGCTAGTAGGGGTTGGTTCACAAGGTTTAAGAAAAGAAGTCGTCTCCATCTCCGTAACATCAAAGTACAAAGTGAGGCAGCAAGTGCTAATGTAAAAGCTATAGCAAGCTATCCAAAAGATCAAGCTAAGACCATTGATGGGGACAACTATAGTAAACAGCAGGTTTTCACTGCAGATAGAACATCCTTATGTTGGAAGAAGATACCACCTAGAACATTCATAGGTAGGGATAAGTCAGTGCCTGGATTTAAAGCTTCAAAAGACAGGGTGACTCTCTTTTTAGAGGCCAATGCAGCTGATGACTTTATGTTGAAGTTCATTTACCATTCTGAAAATCCTACAGCCTTTAAGAATTATGCTAAATTTACTCTGTCTGTGCTCTATAAATGGAACAACAAAGCCTAGATGACAGCACATCTGTTTACACATGGTTTACTGAATATTTTAAGCCCACTGTTGAGACTTATTGCTCAGAAAAAAAGACTCCTTTCAAAATATTACAGCTTATTTACTATGCATCTGGTCATCCAGTAGCTCTGATGGAGATGTACAGTGAGATTAATGTTGTTTTCATGTCTGTTAACACAACATCCATTCTTCAGTTCATGGACTAAGGAGTATTTTTTTTTTTTTTTACTTTTAAGTCTTATTATTTAAGAAATACATTTTGTAAGGCTATAGCTCCTATAGATAATAATTCCTCTGATGGATCTGGGCAAAATCAGATACTTTCTGGAAACCATTCTAGATTCTATGAAGAACATTAGTGATTCCTGGGACTTTACTAACAGGACTCCGGAAAAAGCTGATTCCAGTCCTCATGGATGACTTTGAAAGGTTCAAGACTTCAGTGGAGGAAGTAACTGCAGATGTGGTGGAAATAGCAAGAGAACTAGAGTTCAAAGTGGAGCCTGAGGATGTAGCTGAATTGCTGCACTCTCACAATAAAACTTAATGGATGAGGAGATACTTCTTTTCGAAGAGTAAAGAAAGTAGTTTCTTGAGATGGAATTTACTCCTGGTGAAGATGCTGTGAAGAATGTTGAAATGACAACAAAGGATTTAGAACATTATATAAACTTAGCTGATAAAGCAGCTTCAGGTTTTGAGAGGATTGATTACGGTTTTGAGGGAAATTCGGTGGGTAAAAAGCTATCAAGGAGCATCACATACTACAGAGAAATCATTTGTGAAAGGAAGGATTAATTGACGAAGCAAAATTTAGTGTTGTGTCGTTGTAAAAAATTCCCACAGCCACCCAACCTTCAGCAACCACCACCTTAATCAGTCAGCAGCCATCAACATCATCAAGGCAAGATCTTCCCCTAACAAGAAGGTTATGACTTTCTGAAAGCTCAGATGATGGTTTGCATTTTATAGCAATAAAGTATTTTTGAATTAAGATATATACATTATTTTTAGACACAATACTATTGCACACATAATATACTACAGCATGGTGTAAACATAATTTTTATATCCACTGGGAAAACAAAATGTTCACATGACTTGTTTCATTTGTGATATTTGGTACTCCAAATATCTCCAAGGTATGCCTATATATCTGTAAGTGCAAGAAATATTTGTAGCTAGTCATTAAAATATAATAATTGTCAGATTAGAAATTTAAAAATATCTACTTATATGCTGTTAATAAAGATAGACATTTAGAACATGACATATCAGAAGAACAGAGTGTGAAGGCATAAGAAAAGTAATACTAGATATAGTCCTAACCAAAAAAAAAATCTGGTTATTTATGTGAATATCAGTTAAAATATAGTTTAAAATACTACAAATAATGAAGGTCATTATCTAAAGTTAAAGGAAATGAAAAAACTAAAGGAAATGAATCTCTATGAACATAAAACATCTGCACATGTATGTAACTACAAATATAAGACAAAGGACAAACAACAAAACTGACAGATTTCAAAGTGATTTAACCCTGTTATTCCAATATCTAACATTATTATGTGTATCAGTAAAAGGTATCTTAAATATTGTTAACCCATTACCATACTTGGCTCCATAGGATCCTTTTATTCAGAAGAAACAAAGAGAAATGGAGGAAGTAATTTATTTTCACAAATTGAAAATAGCCTAAAGTCAATACTACAAAAATCACAAAGGTACTAACACTGGTCTCTTAGCTAATGAGACGCAATGAGAAAATTGATGGAGCTGCAGTTTCTTTTATCTTTTCCTTTCCCATTGTTTCCTTTTCAAAGAGTTCATTAACAAAAGGAAAAAGAGAAAGAGAAAAGTAAAATGAAAATGAGGCTGCTATTGGACAAAGGATTTACAGATCTTCCTTACAGATTATACTCAAGAGAGACCTAACATGAAATTGTAATATATACTTGTTTCTAATTCACAAAGCACAACAATTTCTTTATATTTCTGCATTATTAAAATTATCACTTCTACTTGCTCTTTGATGTGTGAAATCTCTATTTTCAGGGACATTTTTCAATCAAATATTTTCAATAATCACAATTTGTGTTAACTCAGAAAATAAATCAATAGTTTTAATTCTCACTAGGATAGAAATAAGTGATATAAGACCTAAAAGCTGATGTTCTTACTTTTATTATCTGTGGTACCCTGTGCTTCAAAGTTCTTGGGAGTGTCCAGAGCCTAGTGTGCTAGAAACAAAAGAAAGTGAAAGTGTTTAATCAAATGATATAAGCACAAGCATTATTGAAAAGGACCTCTGAAGACCCCAAAACAAAAACATAGCCTTTCAGTGTAGGCATGGTTATGCTATTCACATTCACATAGTTTTTCCTAGGATATGTGGATATTAATGGACTGTAGATCTGTTTCCCATCAAAATTCATATGTTGAAATTCCTAACCCTTAATCTAATGATATTTAGAGGATGAGCCTTTGGGAGCTAATTAGGTCATGAGGATGGAGCACTCATGAATAGGGTTAGCGCTCCTATCAGAGGAGGTCGGAAAGCTAGTTTGCTTGCTTTCTGCCATGACAGGATGAAAGGAGAAGCCTATAGCCCGGAAGAGGGCTCTCACAGAAGCCAACCATACTAGATTTCTGATCTTGGACTTCCAGCATCCAGCCCTGTGAGAAATAAATTTTTGTTGCTTAACTTACCCAGTGTATGGTACCTTATCACAGCAGCCCACATGGAATAAGACACTAGGACATTGGATCTAGAGACCTACTCTTGTGCAGAGAAAGCACTGGAGTAATTTCACTTCTTGGGCATTATAGAGATATCTCAAACTGGCAAGTTGTATTATCTATCTACTCTATCCATGTACTTTACCCAATTTGAACAAATAGCCTCCCTTTGTATCCTCAAGAGATACATTGAGGGCAGACTAAATTATAATGGTCAGAGTAGCTGCCCTTATAATCAGTTAAATTAATCATTAAATTAATTTAATGTTATAAAACATTCGATGATTTATTCTGTTGTATCTCATGACTTAGTTGTCAGACATTAAAATAACCCAGATGTTGGACATTTTGGCTTTCAAAATTTCCAAGGAGAAGTAATCAAAAAGAAAATAAGGAGGGGAACCTGGGATATACAGGCAATATGGGTCCATGGACACAATTATACCCATTTTACTTACCTTAAACTCTATCAGGTATAACCAAAACATTGTGGTCATTCTTATTTATATATCATTATTTTATCTCAGAACACCAGTGGGGTCACATATGTAACTGTAGCTCAGTGTCAATTCTACATAACATTTTGCTTATCTTTTTATAACCCTTATTATTTTATGTGTGAATGCCTCTGCAGGACTCAAGATGCTTCTCTCCATCTAGAATAATTCGTCATGTTGCAAAGGTCTATTATGAATATGTGCTTCATTTAAAAAGAAATCAGATGGGCTTGGGATTCTGGTTGGAGCTTGGAAGTTGACATGTTATGCTAACAACAAGTAAAAAGCTGAATAGACTGAAAAATCAACTATGCTTCTTTGATCCATAAGAAAGGGGAGAACATAGGGCAAACTGTTGTCTTCAAATTGGAGATACAGGCAGGTGAATACAGAGTCACAAATATAAACCACTACAGAAACAAGCATTGGGTAGGAAAACTTGAACTGTAATTAAGAAATTGCTGCAGACTCATTGTGAACAACTGAGTTAAAAATTCAGGGGTTGGCGGGGGGGAGCCTAAGTGGCTCAATTGTTTGAGGATTTGACTCTTGATTTCAGCTCAGGTCATGATCCTATAGTCATCAGATCAAGCCCCGCATCAGGCTCTGTGATGGGTTGGAGCCTGCTTGGGATTCTCTCTTTCTTCTCTCTTTGTGCCCCCCTCACTCATTCTCTCTCTCAAAATAAATAAAAAAATAATAAACATTAAAAATAATCTAGAGTAACCCAGTCATAGGGATGCTGCCACAATAGTGTGAGATTTACCACCAGGAGCTTGACCAGGTTTCCACAGTAAATATTAGAAAGGTCTGCTCATCTCTTTGGGAAAGAGAATCATTTTGAAATACACCAGACCACTCTGTTCTTAACAAGATCTATCTTCAAGAGAAATTAGTTAATCAGAGCCTAACCTGCTGGATTCTTTTATGAGACTGACCTGAGGGAAGAGAAATAACCAACACCACTCAGCATTAGTCTTCCACATGGGAAAAAGGATATACTGAACTCTAGCCATCCTGTCATAACTGGGGGGGGGGGGGGCAGAAAAAAATGGAGAAGCATTTGTAATGTGCACAGACTAGAAGCATAAACTCACTAAGACTTAGACCTAATCTCAGGACTATAGAACTCTCCCCCTCTCACCACTTTTTTTCAAAATCCTACAGGAAAATCTAGTCAATGTGATAAGACAAGTAAAGGAACTAAAAGGTTCGTATATTGAGATAGAAAATTAAATTCTCATTGTTCACAGATGACATGATTTTTTAATGTAGAAAATCAGAATCTACAACAATGATGATGACAATGACAACAACAACAACAACAACAAACCTCCTGAAAGTAATAAACAATTATAGCAATGTTTCAGGATACAAGGTTCATGTACAAAAGTCAATCTATTCCTGTATACTAATAATTAACAAATGGAATTTGAAATTAAAAATGCAATACCATTTACATTAGCCACCCCCAAAATGAAATATTTAGGTATAAATCTAACAATATCTATATGAGGAAAATTAGAAAACTCTGATGAATGAAATAAAAGAACTAAAATGGAGAAATATTCCATGTTCTTAGATAAGAGGGCTCACAATAGTCAAGATGTCAATATTTCCCAAATTAATCAATGCAATCCCAATCAATATTCCAGAAAGCTATTTTTCAGATATTGACAAACTGATTCTAAAGTTTATATGAAGAAGAAAAAGACTCAGACTGGCCCACAGAATATTGAAGGAGAAAAACAGATTTGGAAGACTGATACTACCTGACTTCAAGACTTACTATAAAGTTGCAGTAATCAAGACACTGTTGTATTAGTGAAAACTAGACAAATAGAGCAGTGGAACTGGAAAGAGAGCCTAGAAATAGGACCATATAAATATAGTTAACTAATCTTTGACAAAGGAGAAAACACACTACAATAAGAGCAAAATAATCTTTTCAACAAATGGTAATGGAACAACTGGACAGTCACAATGAAAATAATAACTTCAGATATAGACATTATACCCTTCACAAAAATTAACTCAAAATGGATCACAGGTCTAACTGTAAAATGCAGAACTATAAAACTCTTGGATGATAACATAGGAGAAAACATAGGTAGCTTTGGATATGGCAATGATGTTTTAGATACAATACCAAAGTCATGATCCGTGAAAGAAATGTAGATAAGCTAATTAACACTTTTGAGTGAAGGATACATCTGATAAAAGACTGCTATCCAAAATATGATAAGATTTTTAAAACTCAACAATAAGAAAACAACTTTATTACAAGATGGACCAAGGTCCTGAATAGACACTTCACCAAAGTTTTACAGATGCTCAAAAAGCACATGACATGTTCCACATTTTATGTCATCAGGAAAATGCAAGTTAAAACAACAAGATACTACTACACACCTATCAGTATGGCCAAAATCGGAAACAATGACAACACCAAATGCTTATGAGGATGTGGAGCAACAAGAATTCTCATTCTTTGCTGGTGCTGTTTCTGAAAAGAGTTTGGCAATTTCTTATAAAGCTAAAAAACTGTGATAAGATATGGAGGAAACTTAAATGAATATTACTAGGTGAAAGAAGCCAATTGGAAAGGCTACATATTGTATAATTCCAACTCTTTAATATTCTTGGAAAGGCAAAGTTGTGGAAACAGAAACTGTAGAAGGATCAGTGGTTGTCAGGAGTTGATGTTGGGGGAGGGATGACTAGGTGGGGCACAGAAAATGTTTAGGGCTACGAAAATACTTTGCATGATACTATAGTGATAGATACATACCATTGTACATTTGTCTAAACCCATAGAATAAACAACACCAAGAATAAATGGTAATGTAAACTATGGACTTTGGGTGATTATGATGTGTTAATGTAAGTTCATCCTTGATTAAGAAAAAAAAGTACCATTGGGGTGGATGTTAATAAAGGAGACTGCCTATATGGGGGTTGGAATTATATGAGTAATTTCTGTACCATCCTCTTAATTTCATTGTGAATCTAAAATTACTCTTTAAAAAAGTCTTTAACAATTTTACAAGGGCTTTGACCAAATTGTTACCATTTTTTTAAGTTAAGTGCTTCCTTTCAGCACGCTGTGTTCTCCACTGAACAATGCAGTGTAGGCTAAAATGCTTAAATCTTGTTTTCTGAGATGTGACAGTTGGAGGCCCAAGAATGTAAATGCCAGAATGGGCACATTTCTTGGAAGTAAAGTTTATTCTCAACTGTCCTACTGATTTCTCAAAGTCACATGCTCATGGAAAGTTACATTTTCAAAATAAAAACACCAAAATAGCTCAAAACAAATGGAGTGTGGGTTAAGTTGACTTCCCTTGCTTCCACTGGGCCAGAAAGGGCTGGAAATGTTCCATTGCAGAGAAGGCTTTTGTCTTCTAATTATTTTTGCGACACTTTACCTCCCAGATCCCATTTTCCCCATGTAGGAAGGATTGCCACAGCTGCCAGCTTTGATTTTCTCCCCTCACACCCAATTACACAGTTGACAAATATATTTATTTATGGGTTTTTTTCTCACTTCCTGTCAAGTGTCTACTGTTTCCTTGCCCTATGACCTCTAGGTATCGGAAGCCACCAGCTCCCTCTGACTCTTGGGTTAGCTGCTACTTTCCATTTGTGTAAGTCCTGATATTGAATATTTAAACATTAGAAGAAATTGAAGCAGATCCTTCTTTATCTGCATTAAGTTCTAGGGACATCTTATTTGAGTTTGTTACACTTACCGTCTATGGGGATCAAATGAATACATTTTAATTATGTGGGGGTTTGAGTACATAGTCTCATAGCCTCAGGTTTTGAAAGTTTTCTTTACCTTGCTTGTTCTGTTTTCCCATAGGGAAGTAGACATTTTAGATATATCAGCATATATCAGTATTACTACATTAAGTAAACACAAAATATAAAAATCATTTTGTCATGTAATGTAGTTAGGATGGATCTTTATGGCTTAGCCATTATTTACAATATTTTTCATCTTCTTTCATGAAAATTGTTAATAAACAGGTAATTGAATGCCATCAAGAAAAACATATTGGAATTCTTAGCCTTGATGACAAGATTGATTTAAAATAGAGTTTGAAAATGAAGGCCCATGTTCTGCATTGTTTTAGTAAATTTTCTCTTTCTCAAAATAGGTAGGTGAGTAGATAAACAGATATATAGATAAAAAAAAAGAAAAGGAAAGAAAAAAATAAGGAAGGAAGGAAGGGAGGAAGGGAGGGAGGGAAGGAGGGAGAAGGGAGGGAGGGAGGAAGGGAGGGAGGGTAGAAGGAAGGAAACAAAGAACAAAGGAAGGAGTGAGCATTGGTGTTGTTAGAAAAAGACTGTGTAGGGGCACCTGGGTGGCTTAGTCGGTTAAGCGTCTGACTTTCGCTTAGGTCATGATCTCGCGGTTGGTGGGTTCGAGCCCCGCNTCACGCTGTCTCTCTCTCTCTCCTAGAAATAAATAAAAAATATTATTAAGAAAAAAAAGAAAAAGACTGTGTACCTGTAGACAAATAAGAAATTCTCTGTTTCCTCATAGACATCACCACTCTATTCACTTTCAGACAGCTCAATTTATACCTTTTATTACTATCTTGAACCCTGTGTACATTTAACTTTGAGGCACTTGGCTTAGTATTTTCTATTGGGCAATTTTACTCTAAAAACTAACAAATATAAGTGAGACTCATAGATCAACAGTCAAATGTTAAAAACAAGTTAATAGAACAAAAATTCTACCAAAGATGTCATTTTCTAAACTGTGCTGAAGATATGCAGAAAAAATATCATTACAAATTAATACTGGAAACACTAGTGTAAACAAAGGTGAATTGATAAAGTGATTTTTTACTTTTTAATTTTTTTTAGTGTTTATTAATTGAGAGAGAGAATGAGAAAGCGAGAGTGTGGGCACCGTGCATAAGCAGGGACAGAGGCCGAGGGAGAGAGAGTCCCAAGCAGGTTTCATGTTGTCAGTGGGGTGCCTGATGTGGAGCTCAATCTCCCAAACCACTAGATCATGACCTGAGATGAAATCAAGAGTCCTACATTCAACTGACTGAGCCACCGAGGTGCCCCATGAACTGATAAACTGATTTTTAAATTGCAGTACTCTGCCTAATCTGAAATGAGCTACTGTGTAATTTAGATTATCGAAATGTTTGTGGGATGGTATGTGTTCAGTGTTTCAAAAGTGCATTTTGTAATAGAACCTTGTAAGTATATGTGTGCACAGCATCTCTGGGAATGACAGTTTCGTGACCCATTCTTTAACTCCCCCACATTTTTCTTTACCTCAAAAAGTGACGGGATTCACATGAAGGACTCTGTAATCTTTCCAGTTTTCAACAAGAAAAGTGAAATAATAAACCAGTAATGGCTATTAAATATAGTAGACACAGGCAGAAAATATTGCCAGTTCACCCCCAGAACTACTTAATGTTTCCTGAAGGATCTTATTTTCTGTACAATCTTACTTCTGGTACAGATACGTGAGATATACCACCATATATTCTAATTTAATAGGCCTAGGGGCTTGGAGGACTTTAGTCAGTGTCTTTTAATAGGATCTATACTTGATTCCATTGCAATCCAAATCTGATATCCACTCTTCTGGACTCTTCTTGCTGACAAAGACATTCAATGTGTCTCTGTCTAACAATATAACAAGGACAACATTCCTCACTTACCTTAACCTGCAATATGTGTTCCATCCTCTGCTAATCTAATTTTTCTTACCTGGACACATGGGCTGCCTCTATCATCCTGGATGCCACAGGCAGAAATATATGTCTGTGGACCTTGTTGCAATCATTACTTTAGTTGTTACAAATGCCTAAGACTTTTGACAAAGAGACATATTAGCTCTTGTGGAGGAGGAAAAAGAGTCTTATTCAAATATCCAGGTGAATCATCTATGTTACTATGGTAGGACACAATGACCACAATAAGAAAAATCTTAGTAGCTGCGAGAACAGGTATACATATGCCAAAGATGGGCGGATTTTCATCTGAAGCATAAATGAAAACTGCAGGTATTTAACAAAACAATACCAGTTTCATTCAGCGTTCAGGTATTGCATTACAGTGCATAAATCTAATGAAATATAGCCCTCAGGTTAAACAGAGATGCTCCTTTCAAATATATGAATATTAACCAGCCCATGACATTCTCAGTTTCATTAACTAGCCCCAACTAGTGATTTCAGCTGCTGCATATATAGGCTGGTCTTCCTTAGAGACCAACCCACCTGGGGTCATAAATTGAAAACTGGCATCAGGAGAATTGCAGATTGGTTTCAAAGCAGAGAATTACAGTGAGGAACATCAGTGCTGTTGACAAAGACGTCTCCTTGGTGTTCTGTGTTCTATCATTGACAGTTCTTACATGGGGACAACAAAGAGAATGGTCCCATATGACTCACTTTCTTGCCTTCTTTTGTATTTGTGGCTTTCTTTGTTTTTTTTTTTCTCCTCTATTTTATAGTAAAAAAGGAGAAGTGGGGCAGCCGAAATTATAGATAAGTTCACTTATCTTATAGATAAGTGAACTTATCTATAATTTCATACAAACTTATGAAATGGTGAAAGGTTTTTAGGGTATTTTCTCAACTCTACTTTTTTTTTGTGAGAACTATAGTTAGTCATGGATTCCTCATCTTTACTTGAATTAAGTTTGTTTTTTAATGAAAATATCACTACGTCTTGCATTTCCCATCTTATCATCTCTGTCAGTCAGCTATCTACTTGGAAATTATATCAGATTGTATAAATCATTATCTTTGAAAATTAAAAAAAATATTGTGTCAAAGTAATTTTCAACATGATGATTTAATTCAGTGCAGGGTTATCAGTGACTGCTACATTACTGAATGATCAGTTCTCAATTTTCATTTTACTTTCCCTATTTGTAGCATTTAACACATTTCTTTCTTCTTTTTGCTGTAAGTGTTTATTTATTTTTGAGAGAAAGAGTGCCAGGGGCAAGGGGCAGAGAGAGAGAGGCACAGAGGATCCAGAGCAGGTTTCATGCTGATAGCAGCCAGCCCGATATGGGACTCTAACTCAGGAACTGAACTATGAGATCATGACCTGAGCTGAAGTTGGACACCCAACCAGTCAGTTGAGCCACCCAAGCACCCCAACACATTTCTTTCTTCTTGATACACTTTCTCCATTTGAGTTCCAGGATCCCAACTCTCTTTGGTTTTCTCCTAATACACTGGCTATGACTTAGTCTATTTTTTCTGTTTTCTCCTCATCTCCCTGCCCTCTAAAAGCTAGTGTTACCCAAGGTTCAGACATTGGACTTTAACTTTTATCTAACTATATTTACTTCCTTGGAGAATCTCATCTAGTCTCTTGACTTTAAATAACTGTTTTATACTGATGACTTATGTATTAGTTTTCAGAGCTTCTGTAATAAAGTACCATAAATTAGGTAGCTTAAAACAACAGGAATTTATTCTCTCACAGTTCTGCGAGCAAAAAGCCTGAAATCAAAGCACTGGCAGGGCCGTGCTCTAGCTGAAGGCTCTAGGGGAAAATCTGTTCCATGCTTTTCCCATCACTTCAGTGTCGCTGGCAGTCCTTGGTGTTCTTGGGCTTATAGATGCATCACTCAGTCTCTGCCCCAGTGTAACATGGCATTCTTCTTATGTGTCTGTATCTTTTCTTTTCATGAGGACATAAGTTGTATTAGATGAAGACTCATACTCCAGTATGACCTCATTTGAACTACATCTGCAATGACCCTATTTCCAAATAAAGTCATATTTCGAGATTCCAAGAAGGACATGAATTTCAGGGGGACACTATTTACCTCAGCACAACTTGCAAATTAAATTTCTAGCCTAATCTCTCCTATGAATGCCAAACAGGTGTTATCCAAATTCACATTCAGAGCTCCTCTTCAAGTTGAAGAGGTATTTCAAATTTAACATGTACAAATCTGGACTTCTGTTCCACCCTAAATTTACTCTTTCTACAGTCTTTCCATCTCCATTCATAGCAGCTCCATCCTCCCAGGTACTCAGTCAAAAATCTTGAAGTAATTCTTTCTCCTTTCCTTATTTCATATCCCACATTCAACGAATCAGAAAATTCTGATGCCTTAAAAATGTATCCAGTGTTCAATTTCTCCTTGCCACTCCCTCTCTTCCAAATCTCATCAGACCAATCAAACCAGTTTCTTATGATTACTTCTAGCCTAGGAATCCTGTTTCTCCCCCTTGCCTCTCTTGAGTCTATTCTCAAAACTGTATATAGAGTATAGAGTGATCACATTCAAATATAATCTGAGCATATCATTCTCTGTCCAAAGTTCATATTCCTGTAACACCTCCTCTTACTCTGAGTACAACAAATATCATTTTACAAGACTCCATGAGAACGCTCTTCCATTTCCCTTTCTGATCAAATCTCCTAGCTACACTGAACATCTTGCTATTCCTGATATTTATCAGGCACATTCATGTCTCAGAAACTTTCTCCCTCAGCCTAGACTGTTTCACAGTTATTCCAAAGCTTGTTCATCACCAACTTCAGGTCTTTATTTGATTGCCATCTTTTTCTGAGGCCTTCTGTGAATACTGTGTCTAAAATTTCATTGCCCCAAATTCTCAATCCCCCTTCCCCATTAATCACATTTTTCTCTTTAGCATATATTATATAACAGAAGCTATACTAACAATTTACAGAACTTACACTACCTGTATACCAGAACTTACACTACCTATTTTACTTATCTCCCCTGTTAAGAGTGCAAGTATTAGGAAGTCAGGGGTTTTATGAGCTTTTTTCATTGCCATACCCTTTGCCTTTAGGAAAGTGCCACACACTGATACTAATCACTGCTTGCTGAAAGAAAGAATGAATGGTGTCTGTTAGCAAGGAATACTTGCTAGGAAAACTTGAGGATTGGGTTTCAGAGCAACAGATTCTAGCCCCTGCCCTACTGTTTGTAAAGCATTTGCCCATTAGTGAGTCTCACGAAAGTTCTATTTCACAGACTATGTCCCATTATGTGGTTCCAATCCCGGAAGCACTGAAGTAGGCTATAGAACCATAATCAGTCTAGTTAGTCTCCAAATGGCCTATATATGTGGAAGGCTTATAAAGACTAATGTTAATCCACTCATAACCAAACCCTCTATTTGCCATGGCCAAATGGATTTCTTTCTGAAAGTCTACAAATTTTTTGGAAGTGTTCAAAAGCGATGACGCATGAGCAGAGTTTCTCTTAACAGATGTGTTCAAGTCTTAGGTCAACATTTCTAATGTATAGGAAATTAGTTCTAAATTTAGTTTTGATCAGAAAGACAAAAATGGAATTAAAATGGTAAAGAGAAACAAAAAACAATTGCCAGCCTGCTCTTCTTTATACTGAGAGATTAAAAATGCTACAAACCCCTCGCAAAGCTCTTCTATTACTTCTCTATCAGTGTGTATTGAGATAACTTTTAAAAATATGTATTTCTCGGGGCGCCTGGGTGGCTTAGTCGGTTAAGCGTCCGACTTTCGCNTTATGATATGGCAAAATGTTTTTTATAGAAACTACAATGTTTTGGAAAAGGGAAAAATATTACCCAAAGTATTCTATTAATGAATGTGTATGAGTTTCAGTTCTGGAAATTCAAAAGGCTCCTGAGATACCTATTCAGAGAGCTCAATTCAACAAGACAGACATTTAGGTTTATAATAAACCAGGTTATTTCATGCAAGATTTAGAACTTTCCTTCAAATGTTAACTAATTTCCCTATTCTGAACTGATCACCATGAATTCATTTTATTCCCCATTCATAGCAAAATATCACTGAATAACATTCCTCTTCAGATCAACACTATAAGAGGTTTTCAGCTTCCTTCCATTTTAATTGTATTATGAAATCCCAATTAACTGTGGGTAGAATTATACTGTTCTAGTATAAAAGAGAGAAAAAAACATTTCCACAGTCAGGCAAACACTCACTGATTGCTCATAGAACTTCCTGCCTATCAGAACCTAAAATGGGGTCTGCTGATCAACCCCAGATACACTTCTGGCAAATGTGGTTTTGGGAATTACAGACAATATTTTCCAGGGGAGAAACTTAGCACAGTTCTTTTGCGATGCTCTGTGAAGACAAGTATTGTGATAATAACAGGTTTAAAAATATTAATCACTGCTGGTAAGATTTTTAAGAACCTTTTCCATAATATACCAACTGGCCTTTGACACTGCAGAAAAGAAGGAAAAAATTAGGTCTCTGTGATCTGTTATTTTTCTGTCTTTAGAAGATGAGTTAGAATCCTCTGTGAACTCTTTGACACTGCACAGCTCCTGCCTCAGTAGGTGAATCATCAGGACATACATATTCTTATTACTCAGACAGATATTTAGTTTCAAACAAGTTCTATTATTGTTTGAAAACAAAAAGATCTCTTTTTTATATAAATGACTTCCAGTGATTGTTGTCCCCTTCTCTATTTTTTGTAGCACTGAAGATTTAAGGCTACATGAAGGGCAATGAAATTCTGAAAGCATGTGGTGAGATACCATCCAAAGACTTGCAGAAGAAGCTTTTGTAGCTCATGGAGACAGTGAAAAGTAGGGACTAATAAGACAACCATTCCTTGAAGCAAATTTGGAGATGAAGCAAGACAGGTGAGGCATCTAGGAGGATTCTTGGTTTCTGGGTTATAAATTTCAATTGATAGTGATGATGAATAGATGATAGATAGAAAAGGAGCCTATCTAGTAGGGAGCCATATTTCGTATACGTATGTATGAATGTATTTGTGCATACTGATTTGACATTATTTTGAAAACTAGAGTGGATATTGACTAGACAGTTGACCAGATCTGGAGACAGCAGACGTGGATCTGTGAGAAACACCGCTGCCACATATCTGGTAAGCAAAACCAAAACTGGGTGAGATTCTTGTCAATAAAAACATACACACACATACAACCCAACACAATAAAACAAAACAAAACAAACAGAGCAAGGACTGAGGAGGGATTTGTAGTAAACCCTGGGAATTTCCAAGTACAGGTATCCCCAGAGAGTTGACCCATCTCCATCGACTTCTGGGGAAAAGGCTTTGAGTTTGACTCTGATCTTATTACACCACCTCCAGTCCAATGTCTACAGTGACTTTAAATATCCACAAAATAAAGGTCCAGGTCACTTTTCCTTTCTGGTGAAATTGCCAAGAAGCTACTTGGCCCCATCATCACCCATCTCATGGGTAAATGACTTTGTGCTTCCCATAATATCACATACCCTCTGAGAGTTAACACCATGTTTTGTGACATGATGTAATAAAGAGGTAATATAGGTAAAATGCTTACTTACCATAAACCCTAGTGTGTTGCAGGCACTCAAAACATTCTCCGTTACTTTGTCTTGTTTCTATCACTGTAGCCTGCATGCAGCCTTGCATGTATATTTCCTATAAAAACCTAAATTTATTAAATGAACGAAGCTTAAGTATATGAAATAACTCAATGTAGATTAAATTCCTATTGTCCAAATAATGCTTCTTTGAGTATGCTTATAAAGACCATTTCAGCCTTGTTCTTGTAGGAGCCTTTAAGAAAGTGGAAAAAGGAAAACTAAAAGACCTATATTTTTATTGCTTTCATCTTAGACAAGTCAGTTAACAACCTTAATTTTATTCTTCCCATTTCTAAATGAGGATCATGATACTTTCCATCCCTATTCATCAAATTATTGTATCTACTTAAGATGAAGTTATAAAAGGTATTTGAAAATTTTCTATCCATATTTTAAATCATATGGGTTTCTTGTAGGCTGTGATCATATGAAAGGGTTCCATTGAGGACTTTAATCTTAAAATAATAGAATAAACTTTGCATTGGGATGAAAAGACATTTTTTATAAAGAGATGCATGAAGAATATTGTAGGATAAGAAGAAAATCAATGAATTAACAATGTAAGAAAATGTAAATAGTTGTCCTAGATATTTATCTTTTGAGATATCCTCAGTCTCTGCCCTGTTCTGAATTGCAAGAGGTTCGCCACAATGGACTCTCTTGCCTTTAGACCTCTGGTTGAGTCTGGCCAATGGGAGGCCAATGGTAGATCATTGGAGAACAAGAACAGAATGAATCTGGAACTTTTATCCCATGTCTTTCCCTGCATGGCTTCAGTTTGGCTGTGTCTCTCTTTTGAAAGAGGCAGTTCTTGCTGTGATGGATTTTTCCTATGAGTCTAGTTATTGTCCCCTAATCTTGGCTTTTGAGTTTTAGGGATGGTAACCCTGCTTCAATGTTTTCCTCTGTTAATTGATTTATTCTTTTTTTCTCCCACATATTCATAGCCATTCTACTCTCTCTACCCTTCTGTGGTTCAGTGAGCAGCTTTTGGTGAGCACTGTAACTGATAGAATGTCAAAGCAAGGTTGTTTTTGTTTGTTTGTTTCTTTCTTTGCCTATAAACACACAACAATCATACAACTGCCATTCCTCTTTTACACACAAATTTATAAAATGTAGCTATTGTAATAATTCTATGATTTAAAAAGGCAACATGTGGGGAAAGGTAGATTATTCTAGAACTATATGGCCTGGAAAATAGCCACTATGTTCAAATATTCAGAAATCTTCCACTTTGGGAAAAATAAGAAGAATTGCTCTTTTTGTCCTTAACTATTAGTTAATTAACCATGTATTTTTAACAAGATAGATATCATTTTTTTTTTAAATGTTTTATTTATTTCTAGGAGACAGAGAGAGAGACAGCGTGAGCAGGGGAGGGTCAGAGAGAGAGGGAGTCACAGACTGAAACAGGCTCCAGGCTCTGAGCTGGCGGTCAGCACAGAGCCCGACGTGGGGCCCGAACACACGAACCGCGAGATCATGACCTGAGCGAAAGTCGGACGCTTAACCGACTAAGCCACCCAGGCGCCCCTAGATAGATATCATTTTTTAATGTTTATTTATTTTTGAGAGAGAGAGGCAGAGGGCAAGCAGAGGAGGGGCAGAGAGAGAGGGAGACACAGAATCTGAAGCAGGCTCCAGCCTCCAAGTTGTCAGCACAGACTCTGATGCGGGACTCAACCCCACAAACTGCAAGATCATGACCTGAGCCAAAGTTGGACACTTAACTGACTGAGCCATCCAGGCGCCCCAACAAAATAGGTAATCATTTTTGATGGGAGGTACAATTTTCTAAAAATAAAGAGTAAAAAAATGCACCTTATCTCCTCAGAGTTGGTGAGTTGGTAAGATTCCTGAAAGTATTTCAAGAAGATCTCTGTATCTATTTCTAAAATTGAGAGTCTTTATTTTGGTGAGAGATTGGACAAAATACTCACAAAGTATTTTTGGACTTCATGATTCTATGAAGAACTCATATGGCTAACCCAAACAGCAGAAGTAATAATTAGGGATATGTGTAAGTGTGTTTATAAAATGGGCACCTTATATATATCATATAGAGGAATATTTAAAACATGAGTTCACAATCTGGCTGTTATTCTGTATTTGAGAATTGTTCTCAAAGTAGTCTGAACAATTTGAACAATTTTCACTGTCCTCTTATTTGTGTTTCTATGGCTAAAATTCCAGACATACAGTACAAATACCCCTGTGTCTAACTGAGATGTTCATTTTCATTCCAAATATTGGGCCTCACATAGATTTATTCATTATCTTCTTGCTGCTTTCACTGAGGTTCAGAGTTTTTCTCCTTTCTTCCCTGATGTAAGAAGTCCTATTTGCTGTGTGCCTACTCCTATGAAAACCACAATATTCATATGTAATCAGAATGTGGATATGCCCCACTTTAGGAAATGGGCATATTTCGAAAAGAAAATGTGAGATACAATTTACCTAAATTAAATCTTATTTGAAAACGATGGAGAAAGTATATAATATTAAAAGTAAATATGTAAAAAAATTACTTAATTTAAATATAATCTTGATTGAGGAAAAAGTATCCTTTTTTACATTTCTCCTATATCTTTATTCAATTTGATATGGAGTTATGTTAAAGAGAATATATATATATATATACTTAGAGTAGATTTAAAAATCATTGTCACTTTCTTTCTATTCCTATAATTGCCCTGTCATAGCTTATTCACACTGCTGTGCAGTTGTAGATCTGTGTGTTTTGTAGAAATTCTAGAAATCTACATCCCAGGACTACCCTCCAAGTATATATAAATATTAAGTCACCAGTGAAAGTACTAAGAAAAACCAAATAACCGAAGAATCTTGGTGGTGATGTTGCATAAGGTTAAACAGTTGCATAAATTCATGGGTCTTTCTTATTTCAGACCCAAAGAAAGAAGGAGATTAGAATATTTGTTCTGCCTTCAATGCCAGCATTTTCCATTTAAGATTCTGGGTGAAATAGTCTTCATCAAATGTCCTTCCAGAATTAATTTTTTAAACCCATTTTAGACCATTGTATATCAAATTCATGGACAACTTGCTACGTTTGATACTATTGGAAGTAACTTCTCATTTATAGTTGAAGAAATTTCTTCCCAGAAAACTTTATGAATTGCCTAATCTTCTATAAACTAGAGGGGAACCAGGTCTTCAGTGTTTCTAGAGCTTGTTGCATTGATACATATGCAAGCACTGGAGTTAGAATAGAATGATGTGACTTTTGGTAAAACTTTTATTTCTTAAGGATCTTTATTGAGGTATATTTTAGACATAATAAAATTCACAGTATTCAAATGCACAGTTCAATAATAATGGCATATATAAAGTAGAAATCAGCTTTAGAATCACTAGTAGTATCACTACAAATCAGCTCACCCCAATATGATTCCTCATGTCCATTTACAGGTAATTACCATCCCACCTCCAGACCCAAGCAACCACTAGTCTACTTTCAAGTCTATAAAATTTTGGCAAGACTTTAAATTTCTTTGACATTCAGTTTATTCAACACTAAAGTAAGGTTAGTGATATGGTAGTATGAAAAGGAAAGTAAATAATGTTTGATATTATAAAAGCACAAAAATTATTTTAGAAGTTAGAAGTAACATTAACACACTCATTGGCATTCCTAAAAGGACATGGGAAATTACAAGAAACTGAGATCACGTGCCTATATTGGCATTAAGATCAAGGCCAGAGTTCAAATTCAAATCAGTCCATTCCCTTACTACACTTTACCAACGAAAGCCAAGTGGACTGTGAGATCTTTTCATATTTCCCAGCTTCTGCTTCATCTCCAGTGTGTTCCAAATGCTATCTTTGACATTGGGCCTCAGGAAGTGATGAATCAGTTGAATCCTCATCTTTTGGCCTGAGAACACCTGTTAATGGAGCCAATTAAGGCAAAGGATGACAGAGATTTGGAGGAGATGCTGACACTTGTCCAGAAGGAGCTGTGCTGAGATTGCCCATCGAAGTCCTAAATAAACCACCAAACAGCTGTCGAAGGGTAAGGATTTTGAAGGTCTTGGCCCAAGCCAGACTTTAGTAACAGTAATGAAGTCAATGCCTTTGGATCCTGTGGTTGAAGAAATGTGTCCTCCTGGATATGGAGACATCATATCAAGGGACTGCTACTGTAGCCTTACATCTGAGAAGAATCTACTAAAAATATCTATGCTCTGTATTCAAAGCACCTCTGCATTCCACATGAGCCAGGTGAGAGGGATAAAGGGAGCCTGTACTGTTGATGTGCTCATTTCAGCCAGAATAACTAATAACATGTTTGAAATCCAGTAGCACTTCACTGCTTTGGAAGTAGGACTGGGGGCACCTTGAATTTTTTTTCTCCACATTGATTAATTGGAGCCAACTCAAGGTATGTACAAGTTTCCAAGTTTTCAACATTAATCACATAAATGAACTGAAAATAATTAGTTCACAGTGACTTTCTGACTTACAATAATAAGCCCCAACTTAAATATACTTAGTCCAGACAGCTAAATATAACACGGAAAAAATGGAAACAAACAATTCAAAACCTCCAGGCATTTTTTTTTCCTGTGTAGCTCTCCTAATAATTAACAGAGGATTCTGATTAATTGGCACACTTGATTAAGTGACAAAAGTGGAGTGCTACCTAAAACATTTTATTCAGTAGTAACACACAAGGCAGAGAAACTTTGGAATGGGAATTAATAAGGAAAAGTGAGGCTTCAAAAATACTTGGTAATACTATTTCCAATTCTTAAATTATGTGATCATTCACTCCCAATTTAAATATTATCTGTTCCTTTTTTGTTGTTATATTTCCCTTAGGTGAAATATTATCAAGCTCCTAAGAATTTTACCTCACACCCACAATCGCCACCATGTCTACTAGCACACAATCTTGGATTATAAAAACAATACTGCCATGACTTCTTTTGGTTAATAATTATAAATATTTAATTTGACTACTGATACTGGTTTGCACTGTAAATTTAAGTGTAAAGAATTTTATATAGTAATGCTAGCATTAAAAAATAACCTATAGTCACTTGAACTTTTAAAAACTTACTTCCAAAAAATAAAACACCCTTCCAGCTACATGTGTGCTTCTGAAACAAGAGTTGGCTTGTTTGCTTTAGAAATATGAGTAGGGGCACCTGGGTGGCTTAGTCAGTTGAGCGACCAACTTCGGCTCAGGTCATGATCTCACAGTTCGTAGGTTCGAGCCTCTCATCGGGCTCTGTGCTGACAACTATCTCAGAGCCTGGAGCCTGTTTCAGATTCTGTGTCTCCTTCTCTCTCTGACCCTCCCCTGCTCATGCTGTCTCTCTTTCTCTCAGAAATAAATAAAAAGACATAAAAAGTTTAAAAAAAGAAATATGAGTAAAGGAAGATCAAACCAAGAACACATAACATAGATAAGTCCAATTAAATGAAGTCCAATTAAAGGAAGATAATAGGGCTTCACCAAGGAATCCCAAAGACAATGTTCATAGTTATGTCTTTATTAAATGTTTATTTATTTTGAGAGGTGGGATTGGCAGGGACAGATAAAGAGAAAAAGAGATTCCCAAGCAGGCTCATTGCTGTCAGCACAGAGCCTGACATGGAGCTCAATCTCACAAACCATGAAATCATCACCTGAGCAAAATCAGCAGTCGGACTTCTAACCAACTGAGTCACCCAGAGAATATTCATAGTTCTATCAGGAATCCCATCTATAATGAAAATGAATAATTGACTTCACTACCCTGAATATGCTCAAATGCAAACAGTTGGACTGTAAGGACACAAATCTAAACCAAACTGACTCCATGCCAGGCTTTAAGTTTCCCCTCTAAACTAGAAGGCCTACGTTTCAGCTTCCCCGAAATTATCAATCAGTTACACATTGCCCAAGGCAGGAGAAACCACCCTTGCAACACCCAATCAGGAAAGGCCAGCGACCACCCTCCACATTACTAAGGGAGAGGCCTGGAGATAGAAACTATAGATAGGACCCTGTTACCTAATGTTAAAGTTAACCTGTTAGTCACCGAACAAGACCCTAGGCTCGCTCTGTGATTGGTTGAATTTAAAGGTACTCTAAACGTTGTAATTGGATCCCGCCAAAAGTAACGAATACTCTAGACAATGTGTATGGTTGAACCCGCTGTCAATGATGTTGAATAATTATGATCGGATCACTGTTCCTATGCCACAACTTCTGTAACTCCCCCGTCACAAACCCCATAAAAACCCTACTCCTCCATTGTTCGGGACTCTCAGCACGGATCCACTGCGTTGGTGAGGTCTGGGAGCCCAAGCTTAAGCCCGAATAAATGCCCTTTGCTTTTGCATACGTGACTCGGACTCCTTGGTGGTCTTGGGATTTTGGGGAGATCGCGATCTGGGCATAACAGGACTGATCCTTAAACAATCAATATCAATTTTGAAATATTTAATCTTAAGATACCTCTCCACTCAAACAGAGGAAATGATAATTCCACACCAGCCTGTTTTGATCAGACAACAGAGATCAGGCATATCAGTGTGTATTTAATGGGTCAGAAGTATATTCCTGCATTTTAGTTCTTCTCTCTCTCTTTTCTCTTTTCAGTACAGTACCATTTGTTCTCATGGTCACAGTCAACTTGTATGTTTGACTGTTATGATAAGATCCCCAGCTTAGAGTTTGCGCCGATGTGTAGTCTTGTATCTCAAACTGGCACCTACACATTTTCAGTGTCAGTCAACATTAATGCTTCTGGTATCAAACTTACTACAGTTCCTTTTAAAGTAGCTCTTTCTTCAAATAGCCAGGCTTTTACAGCACTCCCTAGAGAGCCGTACCTTTTTTCCCTTGAATTCCTTCTCAGTTCCTTCATCCTTCTTCCTTCCCTTGTTACTGCACTTACATCTCATCTGGTTTTCTGATATGACCCGTTATAAGGTTGCTTGTCTCCCGGCCACTTCTCTACTTCCATATTCTCACCAGGCTAATTTCCCTTTAATGTGCTATATTCATTTACTTGTTCTTTATTCATTTATTCATTGATTTCATCCCTCCTTTGTGGAACATCAATTATGTGCCCAATTTTTGATGCAAGCTACTTTGTTGAGATCATTTCTGAATAAAGTCATTTACTGGTTATTTAAAATCTTACAGTTGGAGGGTGCCTGGATGGCTCAGTTGGTTAAGCGTCTGTCTTTGGCTCAGGTCATGATCTCATGGATTATGGGTTCAAGCCCTGCTTTGGGTTAAGAGCTGATAGCTTGGAGCCTGGAACTTACCTCAGATTCTGTGTCTCCCTCTCTCTGTCCCTCCCCCACTTAGGCTTGCTCTCTCTCTCTTTCAGAAATAAACAGTTGATCTCCTCCAGCAATTTTCATCTTTTTTTTTTTTTTGCTGATAATTTCTCACATCATCTCCTCTCCATGGATAGGAGTGTTCTTATCATGTCCCCCCTTTGAAAGGTTTAAATCAACAACTTTTCCTATCCAAATATTTTGCTTGTATTATTTCCAGAACAATGCGCATTATATTTTTTCACTTTCCCATTATCCCAGTCTTTACTGGGATTATACCCGGAACAGTTTTACCTCCTCTCCCTTATTTATCCACTCAAGAATCATTTATATTATCTTTCTCTGATCTCCGTGTTGTTTCTCTCATCCACTTTTGCCATTTAAAACTGTGTATCTTTTCATTAGGAGTAAGGTAAACTGTATTACAAATTATAATTTCTTGGGGACCAGAGAATATATGTTTCATGCCATTTTCCTTCTGCAATGTAAACATCTTGTGGGCCTTACTCAGTATTAAATATAGAAGTGCTTCATGCATCCATCTCTCCTGTTCTCTTTTCCATCTCTCACTATATCCTGACCGTTAGTGGTTCTTCATGTATTTTAAAGGCTATAGATGTCCAGGAAATTTTTTTTAAGTTTGCAACCTACTGGTCAAAATTTCTTCCCATTACTAGATAATCACATATTTCCTTAATTTCTGCTCCCTGAGGTGTTGTGTGTGTGTGTGTGTGTGTGTGTGTGTGTGTAAGTTTTGTGTATTATCATTCTGTCAGACTACTCTCTGCTTGTACATTGTACACTAAACTAGATATTTAGTGACGATGAATAAGAGTCAGATTTGAGCAATTACATTAGGTGGTTGAATGCCATGTTTAAATGTAAACGGTGAAGGAATCTGAGGAGCTTCAGACAGAAGCAACAGCAATGACCTTGAATTCATTCCTCTTGTATCCTTGAGCTGTCTTTTAGTGAGTCCTGTTGCCTTCTGAATTCAGTGATCTGCATTGCCTTCCCTTTGCCATCTCCTTCCTGTTTCTCCACTCACCAGCACATTGGCTCACACCATCTATTTGTCTTAATTGTTTTCTTTGTTTAATTCTACTTTCCCTTACAATTTGAGAAAAACAAAACTACCATGCAAATCCACATTGGAGACATAAAAAAGAAAATAACTTGAGGAATGAGGACAAGTAAGGAGAATTAAATCTGAAGAAAAGCAAAGTTAATTTTCATTTCACTATCCTGAATCCCTGAAAGGGATTGTTTTACCTAGAGAGTTGTTTTCTGATATCAGGCACTTACCTCCAGCCATTCACATCTCTATTACAATGTTCCCTGACTGGTTAATTGTTACTTGTCATTGAGCCAAAACAAGGAGAAGGCAAAATAACCTGGGAAACGACAGACTAAGGCTGCCAGTAGAGACTTGAAACAAAACAAAGGGAAAAACTCAAATGCTAGGTATTCAATCTAAAAAAGCATCTGTCAACAATGCTAGAGGTATGCCCAGTTTTACCTATTTATCACTTAATATTCCCATTTGTGTACTTTGCCCCTTTCCCTGTTAGCTACATTCACATTTTATTCCAAAATAGTGCTTTCCATCTTAACTCTCCCACCCTTAGAAACAAAATGATAATTGAAATAACATAATAAATGCATAGTCTTTTCCATTTCTCCATCTTAAATTTTTTTCTTGCATTCCAGACATTATGGAACCAAATTACATTTTTGCATATTATTTCAAAACAAGTGCAATCACAATAACCATTTATTTCTCAGCATTTTCATTTCTTTTTTAATGAACTTTCCCTGAGGACATTCTCACAATTGAGTATTTATTTATTATAAGCAACAAAAGAAATCTTGATTGTTCCAGCTGTGACAGAGAAACTTACTTTGATAAGCATACAGTAGATGAAACAAGTAATAATAATAATGATCAGCATTTCAATACTCTGGAATCTAAAGAAACAAAAAGACACGAAGAGGCACTGGGTTAAGATATTCTCTTTTCCATTGTTCTGTGAAATATTTTAGTTCTGTTCCTCAAGATCAAATGAAACTTCTGTTTTAAAAATACCAAGTCTCCATAAATTACCTTTTTTTCCTACAAAAAAATGAAGCCTTTACTGGTGAAAAATACCATAACAAGAGCTTTGAAAAGCAAAGTTCTCTCATTTGAATATTTAATAGCAGTAGTAACATTTGTAGCAGGTAAATGATCTTTCTTCACAAACCCATTTTAGTTCATAAAACTGTTCATCTACTTGTATATAGATGTTTAGTATTCATCCTTCCATTCATTCATTGACTCATCCTTCATTTCATGCTTTTTGAGGGACAAAGATTTGACATTAAGTCTAAAAATAAATTGAATGACTTTATTCCTCATTTACTAATTGATGTCTTGGGATTGAGCAATATCAACTGGGAACCATTCATTATAGCCATTCTACTAGACTCTGGAAAAGTAAGCAACAGTGTTAGCAATTACTAAATACAAGCTTAGAATGGAGGGAAAATAATACTTTTCCCACACTTTGTCCACATCCTTTGGACTCCTGGAAGCATACAACATATAAGTGAGCTATCCTTCTTCATGCTTAGTGTGTGCATGTAGGAAAGAGAAGTCAAAATGCCATCTGAAAGTCTTTCATCGCTATGAAAATATGTACTAGATTTTTCATTGCTCGTAATGATTTTTTCTCTTCTAATTATTTTCCTTCACCTTATAGTTAGTTTTGTGAGCAAGAACACAACTAGAGAAATTCCTCCATAAATGTTCTTTGGATAAGGGAGAGAATGATTAGCCAATGGCCTAACTTACTAAATACAGAAAGTACGAACAGGCATTGGCAGTTCTCTTCTTTTAAGGAAAGCAGAGAAACTGGATTGTATAGAGATAACAGGGGTATCATTCATCATTGTGGAAGGATAAGGTATTTTAAAACATAGTTTCATTTTGTGGGATTACGTGTAGTAGAGATCTTGGTGTATGATATAAATTAAGTTTGAAAGCCATCAGGTCTTCTTTAACTAAAGAAATATGGAGTGATGTAAAAATCATTAACATGTAAAAAAATAAAAATAAAGTAAAATAAAAACCATTTACAGGTCAATGGAAGAGCTTGATGTGAAAGACAAAATCATAACATTCTTAAAAGATGACACTATCTCTCTAAGTTCACACACAAAAAAAGATTTTTAGAATTACACCAAAAGATACCATCAAGAAAAGATAAAGTTAGCTACTTACAATAAAGAAGTTTCATCTAAAAACAAAAAAATACCTTAAAGAGAGTAAATAAACAAACTTCCAACTGGGTGACTTTTGTAACACACAAAACTTAACCACATGTGACCATTCAAATATATGAAGAACTCCTAGAAGACAACCCAACAGAAATTGTCAGTGAGACTTGGACAGGCACTCATAGAACAGGAAACTGAAAAGGCCAAAAAACACAAAAATATGCTTCACCCAGTCAATATCAAAGAAATGCAGATGTAAACCCATGAAAATGACCCAAAGAAGTCTTACAATATAAAGTATTTGCAAGGATGTGAATTGATGGACTTATCATCAACATCTACAGTGTCTCCTTAGATATTGACTTGCTTGAGTGTGAACAGAGAAAGAAAGGCACAGGGTTATTCAAAACAGGAATATTTTTAATAATGGCAAAAGCTGGAAACAATCCATGTGCACATTAACTGTATGATAAAATATATTTGCAATTGTCAACATAACTGAATCTAAAAAACCCCACAATATTGGACAAAGAAGCATGGTGTAGGAGAGTATATATTGTATAACTAAAGTGATGTCAAGTTCAGAAAGAGGTCAAATGGAACAATACCTCATTGTGGGATACAAACAAAGATGAAAACACTAAAGAAAAGGGTAGACTTATCAACAACAAAGTCAGCCCAACATGTTCTGTCCTGGGGAAGGAACAGATATAATTGGAGAAGGGTACAGAGTAGCAATTAAGCTACTCATAATATTCTATTTCTAAATGAGTTGTGGGTGCACAAGGATTTTCTTTGATTATTATCTTTAAAATGGCACACATATGTTTTATTTACTCCTCTGAAGAATAATTAATGAGAGCAAACTCAAAAATGAATAGAATTATCAAGTGAAACAGGCAGTGCCTGTGGAATGTCTGGACAGAAGTCTCAGACTGCCACATAATAGTCCTTAATCAGTTTTTCTCAGGAAGTCATAAAGAGATTCTCAAAAATATAACCTATTATGGTGACTATTTCAGCTACTGCCATGCCATTCATATCCCCTTGGATCACTTTTCCCATTTCTATGAGGCTTTAGCTCACCCCTCCCTTTTTTTTTTTTTTTTGTTTCTTTGTTTCCAATGGCTTACACCTGTGATACTATTTGCAAGCTATTTGATGCTCACACCAAGAGGGAGCCACTTTACCTGAGAGTGGGAAGTGTCCCCATCTCCAAACCTTAGCTAATGACTGACTAGAGCTGGGTTATAGAAGCTCAGTCCCCCTACCTTCACTCAGGGTGTGTTATGAAGCATATTTGAAACCCTGGAGAGCCCCCTGTGATGAGGCTCTGGATGAAGTTTTACCACTACTGAGCTTCTTTTCATTCCCTCACCTCACTCTCTCAGAGAGGCTTTGTACATTCGCCTTCCTCTCAGAGTTTGCATCCTAACTCCAACTTGTGATGTTGCTGACATGCCACAATTCATTTATATTTTCTCTTTTCTTAAAAGACCATTACTTGGGTTGTAGTCTAATATATGGTTGACTTTGGTCTTAACAAGAACTACTTTCTGGGATAAATCTAGAACAATGACAATTTTTATTCCTATTCTCTGAGTTCGGTTTATGTGGACTTAATATGCTTACAGATGGAAATATTTGAAATAACAGTCCCATAATAACACTTTCAAGTCTGATAAGAGATAAGACACAGAGGAGAATCAGACAGTACTATTCATGATGAACTTATTTGTTTCTAAATCTCCATTATTTGGGGCATAATATGTATTTTGGGTTCTCCTCTTAAATTCTGTCAGACTCTATATCTTCCTTTTTGTGGAAACATCTGACATGTATATGTAAAATAAAAGAGTGAGTAATACTTTACCTCTGCCATGCAAGGACAGCATGGATCTATGGTTTATAACTAATCCTACATCTGGGATGGATAATGTGAGACTTATGACAAGATGCATAAGAAAGTCATTCAGGGAGCATGTGGGTGGCTCAGTCAGTTAAGCATCTGACTCTTGATTATTGCTTGGGTCGATATCAAGCACCACATCAGATTCTGTGCTGACAGTGCAGGGCCTGCTTAGGATTCTCTCTCTCTCTCTCTCTCTCTCTCAAATAAATAAACTTAAAAAAAATAAAGTCATTCAGATCTTCTGATTCAATATTTCGCTTCTCAGATACAGGACCTAGTAAAATTAGTAAGAATGGAAAAAAGAAAATCCTTCTGGGTTTGCACTGACACTGATATTTACTCGTGATAAATATTTTTCAAATACAACAAGCTTAATCAAGCTTATTGTATCAGTTTGCTAGGGCTACCATAACAAAGTCTCACAGGCTCAGTGGCTTAAATAACAGATATTTAATGTTTCACTGGAAATCCAAAATAAGATGTCAGACAGGATCCTTCTGAAGGCTATGAGGGAAGGATCCCTTGTAGATCAGTCTTCTTGGCTTGTAGATGGCTGTCTTCTCTTTATTTCTCTTCGCAATGTCTCTGTCCGCATTTCCCCTTTTGATAAGGGCAGCAGTCATATTACATTAAGGCCTACCCTAATGACCTCATTCTAACTTAATTTCCTCTGCAAAGACCCTATTTAAAATAAGATCACATTCTGAGGTACTAAGAGTTAGAATCTCAAAATCTGAATTTTGGAGGGGACAGATTTCAACCTATAACAAATATTACTACTAACTACAAATATTGTAATATTTTAAAGTTAATGAAATTCTTTGAATTGTTTCATTTTATTGATTTTAGTTCCATACGCAAGGCTGAGTTTAGGGAGATGAAGTGGCATACCCTGTTTATGAGGAGAGCAAGTGCTAGGGCAGGTGTTAAACTCTGACATTTACAGCAATCTCATTGCCTTTCAAAGTCAAAAGTTTGTATATTTTTAATGAATCCAAGAATTTCAGTCCTGGGGCAATTAAGTCTGCCTTCAGTTGAAAACTTTGAGAAAGAGGATAATTTTTTTTAACTGGAAACTTTGTTTATAGTCATGATCAATTAGTGCTTCCTTATTTCCTTCCTAGTTCTATACTTAATATAAATTATTCTCACCCCGTCTCACCACCACACCATTCTCACACTCCATATGAGGATATATAGGTTTATATGAATAGCCATGGATGATGGGAGACAAACATTTTATTACATATATGAGACTGGCTATCTATCATTGTTTCTGGGGCAGGTGTATGATATGTTGGAGAAACTGACATGCTCAAACTATGCCCATTCTGATTTTCACCTTTGATAAATTATGTCTCAACATGTTTTGTTGCTTACTTTTGTTTTTATTTACAATTAAGGAGTCTGGAAGTCTTAAGTTTTTTAATGACTATTTATTCTTACATGTAGATTTTTTTCCTGTGAAACTTCAAAATTATGGATTAAAACTCCTGATCTGTGAAACCATGGCTCTCTTTCTGCCTTGCTTTGTTCAAATACAAACTGAGTGGGGAGCCCAGTCAGTCAAGTGTATGACTTGTGGTTTCAGCTCAGGTCATGATCTCTAGGTTTGTAGGATTGAGCCCTGTTTGGGCTCTGTGCTGAAAGGATGGAATCTGCTTTGAATTCTCTCTCTCCCTGTCTCTCTCTGCCCCTCCCCTGCTCTCTCTTGCTCTCTCTCAAAATAAATAAATAAACTTTAAAAATAAACAAATTGCAGGGGAGATATTTGGTAACACTCTCCTTGTAAGATCTCAAAACACATAATTCTGTTCCCAGAGGAGTGATATTTACTCATATGCCTTCTGCAGTCAGGGGCAATAGATGGCCACTTTGCTATTACAATGCCTGAAAAGAAGAAAAGAAACACCTGGGCACCACTACTATTTATACATCTATAACCTTGTTTCTGCTTTCTCTTCTGACTTCTGGCAAAAGGAAACCAGGGGTTACTAGCTGGGACACAGAAGCTTTTAAAAATCAGCTGTGAGTGAATGGTCAGTTATTGGAATGGCTTACATGCAGTTATTCTAGGAGGGGGTGGGGATTGACTAAATGACCTTTTGAGGATGATTCCAAGTGTATGACTCAATAATAACACTTATCAACCTGTTCTAGTTGTCAGGCACAAAATGGGAGTGGGATGGGCAGTCTATTATTAGCCACAGGCTTCTGATTAATCTTTTAAGCTAAGGGAGCTTGTATCTCAGCCAAGATGTGAAGCTGTCTCCTGAGGTGAGGCCATTAACATGCCAGGAATGAGAGAAGGTTATCATTAAGGAGGCATTAGACCCTTATGACCATAGTGAAGTCAAGAATGGCTGGCTGGCTGGCCAGGCAAAGCTGGTTAAGAGCTAACACAAGGTCACTGTATGCAATGCCAAGCCATATGTTCAAATTGAGGATAACTACACAGCAACTCTTTTGTCACCCTCTAGAGGATTCTACTCAACAAATGAATGAGAAGGTAGTTCTATAAAAGTTATAAGAATCATGAACTGTATTGTGCATTTCAATATTGTGTGTATATATGTATACACAAATATGTGATCATGTACTCTGTGTGTGTGTGTGTATGTGTGTGTGTGTGTGTGTGTATTCTGGCCAATATCTATAAAAGCAAAAGATAATCTCTGGCTTTTAAAAATCCATTAGCAAAGGAAATCATACATTTTCTTACAAAAATTACACACTTTCTCAATTTTTACTTCTTCCTATAAAATAAAGATCAGAACTAAAATTTACTTCACATGGGGTGGGCGTCTTAGGTATCCATCAAAGTGTTGTCCTCCATTGGTCTTTTGGAATAATTAATCATTTAAAGGGTAATGAATCTGATGTCAATTAATCATTCAAAGTAAAAGTATCAAAAGGAGCTGACTGAATTAGTTTAGAAAGATAAATGCATCTGCTAGATGTAGATTACTTTTCCACTTATGTTTCTTTCCTCTTGATCAACATAGAAGGCTACAGCTATTGATATAGAAAGGATGAGCAACCTGGTAATAATAATCAGAATAAACATTTAAAAATCTTGAGTACTAATGAGTTCTTGGCTAACTTGCATGTGGCTTTGGTCAAGAATCTCAGTTTCCTTATATGTAAAATGGGGATGATAATGACCTTCTATTTAGTTTCCAGTAACAAAGGCTTGCAAGTAACAATGCATGTGAAAGTGTTTTGGAATCTAGAATAAAGTGTGAATATTGTTGCTGATGTTGTGTTTGTTGTCACTGCTAACATGAGGGTATGTTAGTATATAAATGTCCACTGTTCTGTGTTCCAAGTGTAGTAATGGCTGGTACATAGTAGATGTAATGAATATTGAGTTGTTTAATGAGCTAGAGTATATTGATATAGTTATATATGATATGTTCCTTTATGTAGCACAAAACTACCAATATAATGTTTATATATAAATTAATATAGCTGTAAATAAATATATTCCACACACATGTGATTTTCAAATTTGAACACATATAGTTTCATCTTTTTAAAATTTATCTTATAATTATTATCTTTATCTCAAGCCAGAGCTTAACATCATGTCAGACACCAAGTCATCCATCTATGCACTCACCCACAAACCAAAAAGCAGATCTGGAAATCATTGTACCTGAGTTCACATCCTCATTCATTCTCTTACCTCCTGTAAATGCCTATTTTCTTACCTCTAACAAGATCAGTAGAAATCAGTAGTGATATTAGTGCTGGGAGAATGAAAAGACATCATGTGTATAAAAGGGCTTTCCAAAGAACCGAGCTCATAATAGTCAACAAGAAGTTACCTGTTAGTAATTAGTCAGCACATCCTTTATTCATCACCAATGTATGCTGGTGTCACTCCATTGACTTCGGATACAAAGGAGAACAAGACAGAGTCCTTGCTTCTAGGAAGGTGCACCTCAGAGCCTCTGGTGGATGTCCACATAACAGCAGAGTGCAGCATTCTGGACTTGACCTCACCCAATATACTCAACATACCTAAATTCTGAGAGTAAGGTCTAAACTTGCATTGTAAAACACTTCAGTTGTTCTTATGGGCAGTAAGTTTAGCTATAGAATTTGACTTAGCAAGTTTTGTTTACAATTCAGAGATGGAGAGTACTGTTTATTTGTCAACCTGGGGCCTCATTCAATATGGCATCTCAAACCATTTAGTTTCCTGCTTCAGAGGGATGTACTCTTCCAAACACATACTTATAATCCATTTGGATTAAAAGTCTATGCAACCTTCCCATCTAAAGAGATCAGAGGTAAAGTTTACAAGTGTATACGTGGTTTGGATATCTTAGATATCCTTAAAAGCCTCATTTTCCATCACTCTTATAAAATAATTCATAATTTAAAGAGTAAAGAATCTGATGTCAAAGAACCAAAGTCCTCTCATCTCTTTGTCTCTGAATAAAATGTAAATGTCCTTGATCCCACTCTCTGTCGCCTGTCCCACCATGGCAATAACTTGAACTTTTTGTAAGACTGGCCTCACTGGAAGTACCAATAGAGGAAGAATTCGAAGGAAGAGGGGGAAAAAACACAGAAGTAGGACTAGTCCTTCAATCACTCATGTGATTTGCCTTTTTACAGGAACCAAACTATAAAATTACAGAGAACTGCTCCAAGAATTTCAAGTATGGATTAATTTACCCTTAGTCTTTGCCCCTGTGATGAAAATAATCACTGTTTCTGCAGTGACTTCAACAGAAAAAACAGGGCAGGAATGGAAAGACAAAAGAGTTTAAAAACCACTTTGATACAACAAGGTTGTTAAATCCAGAAAACAAACTTTAGCTAGTGTGTACCAGGAGTTGCATTTATCACTTTGCTCTTTTTATTTCTAATATTTACTCACTTTACTTACCCTCAGTGCAAATATATATTAAAAATTTACAAGTGTATGCACTAAAATTTATTAGTATTATACATTAATAAATATTAAGAATCAAGATAAATTATAAGCGTTCTTATGCATTCTGATTCATGTACCTTAAAATATAAACATATACATGGATATATAAAAATATTATAGCTTGCATGAATCAAAACGACCCAGGACTTGCCAATTTATCTTATTATTTAATATTCATTAATACATACTTCATTCCTATAAATGCTGGGAGCTAGCTGATTGTTGTATCTTTGGAGGGCACTGGAGTCCCATAACCAGAAAGCAAAGAGTGTGACAATTATTCATTGGACTCTGGAATGGATCTGTAGCATTAGGGAATGAAATGCTGGCCATGGCACCCAGAAGTGTAAAAAACAAAAACTGAACAGCAGACACAGTGGCTTAGGATGATGGTACCAACTTTTTTTTTTCATTATCTCTGATCTGGCATCAAGGTTAAGTAAATCCTCTTTTTAAACCCTGGACTACCATTCAGTGACTTCTTTCTGTCCTAAGCCCCAACCACTCTGCTTTGTCTGTTTTCTCTTGTAAAGGGAAGTTGATCTGATAAATGTATTCACACTTATTTAATGTGAGATTTGTTTCAGTATGATTTGCATTCTAATGAAGATAGTGGGGAGAGGGCAACCCTTAACAGAGATAAATAAAACATTAATAGCAGGACTGCCAGGCTTAGAGTAGAGGCAGGCTGAGAGGCCACCATGTTAATAAGAATCAGCTCATACTGAGTAAAACACAGCACAATGACCAAGTAGAGGCCTGCCTGGAGGAAGGGACAATCTCCTCTCCACTGTTCTATCTATCTTTCTATCTATATCATTTATATATCTATATCTATAGCTATATGTACTATATGTGTGTGAGGGAGTTGCCATAACAAATAGCTCTATGAGAAAGCCCTTCTGTTTCTAGGTGACATGGAGATTGAAGTTAGATGAGAACTAGTTAAGATGCCCAGTCTGGGAAAAGCACAGAATTCCTCATCATCCTGCCTTTATGCTGACAAATATAGTAGCACTGAATCAGGATTTTTGCTTGTTGGACAAGCTGGAGTTAATCCATGAATCAAATCGAGTTAGACCCTGTAGACTCACGGGCCTTATTTTCTCACTCTTATTCCTTGTGTTTTTGTTCTCTAGGGTCCTGATTTTTGCATTTCTGAGCTTATTCAAATAATAGGACATCACAATTTCTTTTATTCCTAAATGTCTACTTCTGATCCAGAATATCCCTTTAAAAATAATGTCTGATGTCTAAGTCCTTACACTTTAAAATCTTGAAATCATCAAGTAAAACAATGATAATGCCGGTGATGCTGCTGATGGTAATGATGATGACATATAATATGTATTCAGAGTTTACAAGAGTCAGGGAGTGTGATAAGAATTTGATGTGTATTATCTGTGTTAATCCTCACAGTAGTTCTGTAGAGTCCATAGTATGGTTATATCCATTTTATAATCTAGTTAATATCATAATTATGATAATGACCCCCATATTTTTATTTATAGGTGAATGCTTATGAACATGCTTTCATTGTCATTATCTCTTTAGATCTTTACCACATGTCTACATCTCTATAAAATTGGTAATTTAGGGGGAGGAGAGGGATTTGCTCTTGGCTCCCCTTGGTTTCAGGAACAGTGACAGTCCCTAATTCCTTGACACAAGAACAATTTGGAGCCTCCAAAGACCCTAGTTAATTGTCCCTATTTAATTTCCATCTCTCCATCAAATTCCTGTTGCATTGTTAGCCCCACAATTGAGAAACAGCATGATACAGTAGCAAGAGCATTTGCATCTGAACACGTGGTATAAAGTCAGCTTCTGTATCTAATGAGGATGGAATTAACTCAGAACTTGTCGGTAAACTAATGCTTCCTGCCTTTCTACATGTTGGAAGTATCATATACAATATTTAAAAGCATCTTGTAATCCTAAAACTTTTTTGCAAAATTTTTATACTGTAAAGAATATATGACATGGATATGGTTTATACATATGTTGCAAGGTAAGAGTATCTCTGTATATTTAGCAATAGGCACCCTATATGATATGGATATTTGTATATTGTCAAAATATAAACAGACAGTAAATTCTGTACTTAAAATTACAACTGCTTAGCGGTAACTATCTTGTCATATAAGAATCCCATATATGCATGTCTCAGGAGACAATCAACTCTTCTTTGCTTGATACTCTGAGTTTCATATTAGTTATGTAAATAGTATATAAAAGCCCAGTGCTATTTCATTTTTCTGTAAAAATAAAATAAGTGAAATGTATATGAGTATACATGTCCACCATATTTCTACAGATAAATCAAGAACCATCCTGTGTTTTAAATGATCAGTACTGGCACTTGCTATGATATGTAAACAGATGCTATATCTACCACTTTTACTTTTAATTTACTTGTTTCCCCACTTTATTTTTTTACCAAGATATTTTAAAGCATGGTCCATCAAGGTATTCTGCCTTGTCCAGTCTAACACCATTGTACATTGTATTCTAATTATATTCAAAGGTATCTAATTATAGTAAATGAAAAAAATGTACACACAGTTGTGAGCATTAAGTGCAAGATTTGACAATATTTTGGACTCAAAAGCCTAAGTTATTTAAGGAATAAGAAAACAGTCAGATAAAGTATGCAGCATATGAGTTGAGACATTCAAAAGGAAGCAAAAAAGAGTGCTTTGTCTTCTGCCCCTAACTGAGTGTCCTGCTGACCTAGTGTTGACATAATATAACCTAATTTAAAATCACATGTGTGAACGAATAGGTAAAGCATGATTAAAAGTTAAAGGACAATGAGGTTATTAGATGGGAGAGAAAAGCAATTACATTTGCAATATTCACCAAGCCAAGGAAAGCACATTACTCTCCTCCTTAGGATTGGTTGATGGACTTACAAAGAGCTTGTAAAGCTGAAGGGCAGGACTCACAATGCAATTTAAAGTCTTTGTGATTAACAATTTCTAACTTTATTGACCTTTGTAACAATAATCATGCTTTTTCTCCAAGGGAAGTTCTTTCTATTTGTGAAATACTTCCCTCTCAATAGACTAGAGGAACTGAGTACCTATTATTAAATCTTAGTATAACTGAGGGATGTAAGGGGTTGAGGAGATTAAAGCAAGTGGCTTCTATCCTTAACCCACTTTGGGGGCAGTGAGATCAGAACTACCGTGCTTCTTTGCATCACAAAGCACTCACATAAGGAGAAAAAATGGCATTTAAAAATCTTTGTCTTAAGGCCCAACGTGATTGCTGTATTTGCTCACATTATATGTGTACACATTTCTAAAGCTTTTGCCTTCACACTCCTCAGTTGTATTGTCTCAAAACTTAAGCACTTCCATTTGTCCCCTAGCTTAACCTCTGCTAAAACAATAAACTAAACTCAGGAAACTGCTTTGGCACATATTGTTTTATTTGGTGTTCCTGAAGGTCATGAGCATTCTGCGCTCTCCTTAACCGATTAGACAGATCATATGCACAATTAATCTCTTCCTAATCCCTCCCCTCAGTTAGACCATAGGAGAAAATGCACATCCAACAAGGATAATGCTTTTGTACATCTGAGGCTTCTTTCATCTGAGGATCTCAAAGTCCTTGTTACACATGTCAAAAGCTTCCTATCACTCTTTCAAAATGGGTATTACAAGATTAATTTGCAGAAGGGCAAAGGCAGGCATGGAAATGTTAAGAGACTTTCCAAAGAGCATATACCAAGGATACACAGCAATAACAGTCTGAGTTTGGGGTTCATATGCCCTGAGGGGATAGAGGACATTTCAATATACAGGAGGTTTATCTTTTACGAAATGAGGTCTCACTAAACAGAAAATGGATTTCTTTGTGTTATCATAGGTCATAGGGTTGAATAAAAGACCTCAGACTTGATGGCTTCCTTTCTCTTTTCTTTTAGTCTCACAGGTTTAAAAGTGAGAGAGGTAAGGCTGTTTTCACTGTCTCTAAGTACTTGTACGTGGGAGTGAGGAGTGAGCCTGGTTGCAAGCATATGTCCTTGGACTTGCACTTTTATTCAGAGGACTAAAAGGTCTGGTGGAGGTCCTTGAACAAAATAAGAGTAGGCAGCAGAGTTGTTTTTTATTTAAGTTATTTAATGAACCATTGTGAGGACTACCATCTTCAGTCTAATGAAAAAAATAAACTAACATCAATAAAAGTAACAAACACAGATAATTCTAAGACTTTTTTGAAGTCATATGTTTGGAACTCAGAACTCATGTTTTTATTGAAAGAAACCATTTTTATAAGGAGGTTAGATTCCTAGTCCAATCTGATAAATTTACTATACCAGTGATGAGGTCGAAGTCCTACTTATCCATTACTAATCTGATTAACATTTATAAATTATTGCAGTCATGGTTGTTTCATAGAAAACATTTTTTTCTTCTTGTTATTTTTTATTGAAGTATAGTTGACACACAATGTTACATTAATTTCAGGTGTACAACATAGTGATCCCAAACTCTATACATTATCCCACCCTCACCACAAGTGTAGCTACCATCTGTCACCATACACTGCTGTTACAATACCATTGACTATACTCCCTGTGCTATTCCATTCATCTCAATGACTTTTTCATTCCATGACTGGGAGCCTCTACTTCCCACTCCCCTTCATCCATTTTGCCCATTCCCCAAAATGCCTCTTCTCTGGCAACTGTCAGTTTGTTCTCTCTATTTATGGATTTGTTTCTGCTTTTGTCTGTTTCTTTTGTTTTTTTTTTTTTAGAGTCCACATGTAAGTTCAATCATGTAGTATTTGTCTTTCTCATTCTTATTTCACTTATATAATAGCCTCTAGGTCCACCTATGTTGTCGCAAATGGCAAAATCTCATTCTTTTTTATCAGTGGACATTTGAGTTGCTCCCATATCTTGGCTATTGTAAATAATACTGCAATAAACATAGAGTGCACGGACCTTTTTGAACTCATAAGAAAATAACATCTTAGTACCTAACTTTTCTAAAATATTATCCTCTACCAAAGGTCCATTGTCAAGGGGACTGTGACCAAAGAACGGGAAGGAGCATTCCCTCATCTCTACACTCAAAAGACTCTATTTGTGGGAGAAGGCCAATGACATTGTCCAGTTCTGAGACAGTGACTCCAGCATTGGTAAAGGAGGGTAGAGCTCTACAGAGCTTTTTCTGATGTGACTATAGTGATGTCATTGCTGGAAGGGAATATTATCTAGGCCTTAAGAGGTCAGGGTATGGGACAATTCCTCCCATTCTCGTGATGACCTTACCACCTAGACTCAAGGCTTCACTGGGACAGGAGGGAGTTTAGTACAGATACTTCCTTTCTCTACATAACCCCTACATTCTCATATGGAAAGCATGGAAAGAAGTTTTTAATAAATATTAGCTCTCTTAAAGTCATGTTTCTCTGTACACTGTTTTTCCAGTCTGTAACATTCAACATCCACCAAGGACTTCAATTTTACACTCTGCTCAGTTTGCTCATAACCAAGCAAACCAAGTTTACTCCAAAAGTAGTATAAACTGCTAAAGTTAGAGCCTGACCCTGAACTCTAGTTAGAATATGGGGCCCCTGGGACATTGTTAAGCCTATCCAACCCTTCTTCCTGTGATTGAATTCTCTGTTTCAGCTCCTATGTGTTTTCTACCACACAGACTTATCTGGAACAAACAGAGCCTAAGGTACACCTTAGCTAGGTACAACTTTTGAATACTGTGCCCTGTGCTACCTAATTGCTATGTAGAACAGCATCTAGTTGTTAGGCCAGTTTATTCTCTCCTGATCCTATTTCCTAACAGCCATGCTGATTGAAACTCACCATAGTATCCCCTGAGCTCATCAGGTGTTGTGTGAGTCTATGGTATTTGCTGCCTGCAGGGACTTAAAAACCTTTCCTTGGGTTATGATATGTTTTCTGGCCATGGTGGGAGAGATAGAAGGGCAGCTGCAGTTCTTTGCCTCAGAAGTATGAGGCAAACAGAGAAAAAAAATACACTTTATTAAACACATAAGTATGTAGTGATTAATGATGGTTGTGATCAATAAAAATCTATGAAGAAAAATTAGAGATATTGGGGACTATATCACTGAAGAACTGAGCTGAGGTATCTTTAAAGTTGAAGGAATAATAGAAATGAGTCAGTGGACAAACCAGGAGTTAACTTCTCTACCTTTTTTCATGTTGTTCTGTCATCATTGCTCTTTGTAGAGATGATACACAGGTTATTAGATGTCAAATCCTAAAATTTTGCAAATACAGCCTTTCCCCCACCCTGCCGAAGATTTGACTGGTCGTGTTTTGTTTGACAGGGAAGCTGCCAAGCCAGAACTGAAGATGTACACTATGAGAATCAAAGCACTTGTTATAACAGAGTTTATTAATTCACTCTCCTTCTTGGCAGTTTAAAAAAAATATTACTTTGATTGTTTTCAGATTATCATAACCTAATGCGAAACATGTCACAATCATTACCTGAGTTTCAACTATATGTATATCATCCATCAACTCATCCATCCCCTGTCTAAAAGTCTTATCACCATAAATTACATTTGAAAACCTAAAGTAGATGTTATTCATCCCTATTATTATTGAACAACAGGGGATGCACATGTTTTTTAAATCAAAATCCTCACTCTATATTCACTAACGCCTTCCAATATCTTATGGGATATTCAATTGGCAAATTAGTAATGAAGTTTTTCTAAGAGAAATGATGCCCTTAAAAAAATAATTTCAACACAAACCATTTTGCAGAGGATAAGCATCTCAATAATGGTCTGATGATCCCTGCACAGTTGGGGGGAGAATCTCTGTCTTTCAATCTATTCATTTTGACTCCTATGTGTGTTTGGAAATACAGCATTATTATTCTACCCACTGAATTTATCAAAATTCAGCTTTACACATTTCTAAGGTTACTTGTAAGTGTTCTCCAAGGTCATTTCCCCATCTCTTCTCCTTTCATGTTCTCCCTCTCTGACCAGCAAGGACCATGGCCCTACTAAGGCACAGTTGCATCATCTCTGATGACATTAATTGCTGTCATTGACATCCTCACCAATAAAAGCAACACCCTACCAAATACTACTTCAGTATAAAACAGGGAAATAAATATTATAAGAGACATTTCATCTAGTTAGGAAGTGTAGCCTTTAACACTAGGGTTCACTAGAGGCTTGGAATTCTATTAATATACTTGGAGAAATATTAATATATGACCTTCAAATTTTGTCACCACTGTTAAACTTGTATGTCTTTTTCTTAAGACTGTCTTTGATTACTTCCCCTCAGCACTCACCCCCTGTTTATCAGATTGTTTATTATTGATATGAACACCAAGGTATTTCAGCTAATTTTTAATTTAATGCATGTTCTCAAATGCCAAATGTGCTTTCTGTTTTGAGTTTGCATGTGCCCTGCTCCATCTGTGACAATAATGCCTACCTGATTGAATACGAAAAGGGCAACAGAGTCTGTCCTGTGTTTTATGGTAACCAAACTGCTAATCTGTTGAGACGGGCTACCTCCATAGGCTCACCATATCCAAGTAAAGCCACTTCACCTCCATTAAGTTAGACTAAAAGAGTAGCAGGCAAATACAAAGTGTATAAAACCCATAAAATTTTATTTGTGGACATTTATATAATTTATTAATTGAATTTTATTTTATGTCATATGTCTTTTGATGTGGAAAAGAGTTTTCTCTCCATTTACTTTCTTTGTATGCAATAATCCAGGACCCAGAACATTGAAGTGATTTACCATGCATAGTCCCTGGTATGAGGATTACTGATTTTGAAACAAATGTTCTCTATCACAAACTGCTTTTATGACAAATTTGAATTTATTTTAAAAGGAATTTCATAGTGGGGTGCCTGAGGGCTCAGTCAGTTAAGCATCCAACTTTGGCTCAGGTCATGATCACCCGGTTTGTGGGTTCGAGACCCGTGTCAGGCTCTGTGCTGACAGCTAGCTCAGAGCCTGGAGCCTGCTTCCAATTCTGTGTCTCCTTCTCTCTCTGACCCTCCCCTGCTCACGCTGTGTGTGTGTCTCTCTCTCTGTCAGAAATAAATAAAACATTAAGAATTTTTTTTAAAAAAGGAATTTCATAGTTACTGTTCCTTATTTCACTTCTATATAATTAAAAATATCCAAGTAATGAAAAATAATTTCAGAAAGAAATAAAATATAGATGAGAAATAAATATTTTAAATAAAAATTATACAAAATACTACTGCCAAGCCACTATTTCTTAAGTTATAGAGATTGGAATACCATCTGTTGATATTCTAGCACATTCAGTGGTAATGATAATCATAGTGACCTTTTATTGATGGCTTACCACATCCAGACTGTGTTGTCAGAGCTGTGTGTGTATGAATGTGTCTTATCTTCATGACAATTATATGGGGGCAGATTCAGTAATTACCCAATGAAGAGACCCATTTACAGAAACGTTCGTAATGAGCTTAGTCTCACATAGTTAGGGACTATTACATCAGGCTTTTAATCTCTTTACCATACTAACTTTTATGAATAAATTAGCAAAGCTAAATGTCCACAGTTTCTTCTCCCAAATCCAAACTCATGTTTTTAATTAAAATCTATCATCAGTAAATTATTTTATTCCTATATTAAGTTTTCCTCCAAAATATAATATTCATAATCTGCTTTAACAGGCTAGATTATATCTTCTAATAAGTTTGTTTCAGAAAATATTCATGGATATTATTTTTGCCAAACTCTTTGATGACAGAGATCTTTTAATCTTCATACGTGAGTCACCTCTTGGCTGGATGTAGAATGTGAGAAACTTAACTCTTTCTTCCCTTAGGAGCTAGTTGCTCATAATAGAAAAGAGAAATCTGAATCAAGTCCCAGCACAGAGGGAGATGGTTTTACCAAGTTGTTACACTATCCCTCTTATAAGAAACACAAAATCCTATTATAGAGACACACTAGTTTAAGACCAACTCATTCAGTGCTGAAATCAGTCCCAAAGCTTACCCAATGGAACCAGAATGCAAAGGGTTTTAACCAAAATTTCTTCGTTATTCCTGGGGTGCTACTTCATGATGGCAAGTGCTGGGTTTCATTGTAGGTAAGCCATTTGAAAAATATTGTTTAAAGCTTTAGGCTACATAGTTACATTGTTGACAATATATATCTTTAGGATTTCTAACTGCTTTAATATTATTAAAATTGAAACTTGTTGCTGTGCATAAAATTTCTATTGACTGTATCTCAACACATATTCAAAAGAGCTGTAAATCATCAAACTTACATGGAAGGTCCTGGCCTCATAAGACTTTTAGACTGAATTATAGGCAATTATTCTTTTGTAAGTCAAAAATAAGTAGAGAGTTAAAATTTTCCTATGGCTTAATCTAATAGGTTAAATGGTCTTAAGCTAGCTCTGGTGATGATGAACCATTGATACCAATGGTGCATGTTAAGAGTTTGAACAAAATTGTTTCAGGATTGAAGATAAAGGAAAAAATAGAATCTCAACTACATAATTTAAAATATGTGAATTTAAATATAGCTGAAAAGGAAAATTAACAAATTATTTTTTATTATTAGATTGTTACTATTTTTTCAAGTTGGCCTAATTTTAAAAATTTCTTTATTGAGAAAATGTAGGACTGATTTATATTCAGAGTGATCACCAATTTTCTTAATTAGGTATATATTGTATTTTGTTCTTTGAAGGTTCATGTAAAATTGTGTCTTTATCTTTAGATTCCATTATTTCACCGGCAGATATTTAGATATTATGGCTTAATTTTACATAGTATGAATCATTTTCCATCCACAGGAGCAAGTCTCTGTCAGTTAAATGTATTTTTCCTTCCATAATGCTTTTGATTATTTTTTATTTTTTGTTCTTCTCTTCAGGAATACCAGTTTTCACAGGATCATTTCTACTGGTGTCCCTCATCTCTATCCCCTTCCTTCCTTCCTTCCTTCCTTCCTTCCTTCCTTCCTCTCTTCCTTCCTTCCTTCCTTCCTCTCTCTCTCTCTCTTTCTTCTTTTATCTTTTTGCATCTTTATTCTGTGACTCGAATATCCTTAAGCCTGTGATCCACATCATTTATTTCGTTTTCTGTCACTTCAGTTCTGAATGTGAGCACTCAGTGTACTTTTTCACCATCTGAGCCACGATTATGCCCTCATGTTCATTCTTCTTGCAAGTGAGACACTGCCTTTGTTGTGAGCCCCTTCTTTTATCATCCCTTTTTCTGCTTGTAATTATTTAAGAACAAAGCAGTTGCTATCTGTAAATATCTCATATTTCCTAATATAATGGTTATTCCCTGCCATTTAACAGTTCTACAATATTCTTATTTTCTTATTTTAATATGAGAAATTTTTTTCTTATCTGTGTAAGGGGAGTAGACAGCTCTAGTGTGGTTTTCGAATGTGCTACAGTGAGTGGCCAATTTTAAATACTTCTGCTGCCTTTAAATTTCTATGTGAGAAGGCTTATCTTTCTTGAAGTCACCAGCTTCTGTTGGACTACATGGGTGAAAATGTCTCCTATTAGTGCACTTCCCAGGCTTTCTTATAGCTTGTCTTTCACTAGGCTTCAGAGGCTGTTAATCAACACAGATGTGGAAAAGGTGGAAGAGTATATGGGGAGAAGGAGTTTCCCAACAGTCAACTCATGTCCCTAGGGTCCACATAGACCATGAGCCCTTGCTCGCTCCATAATTTTCAGTACTAATGCCCACTCATATGGGAATGATTCTTGGGCCTGCCCCACCATTTTCTTTTTATTTAGTTCTATCACATGACACACGCTAGGAGTCAGATTCAGCATTGATAAATATCTTTGCCCACTCTATCATCTTTTTGGTGATCTGGGTAAAGTTCTAGGGGAAGAGTTTGGAGGTTTGCTAGTAATCCTGCTCTTTCAGAACATCCAGATATTTTTATGACTTGAGAAATACTAAGGTAGATTGTTTGAGGGATTATAATACATTCCCCCCCCCCCCAAAGTNTACTACCTACAATTCTTCATGCCAAGAAAGATAAACTTTCTTAAATTTGGTACATCTTACATATAAAAATGTAGAGCTGTCGTCCTTTCGGCCGGAACCGCCATCTTCCAGTAATTCGCCAAAATGACCAACACAAAGGGAAAGAGGAGGGGCACTCGCTACATGTTCTCTAGGCCTTTTAGGAAACATGGAGTTGTTCCTTTGGNTAAAGGCAAACCCTTCTAGGAAGATTTTATTCTTACCTGCAATTAGCTACTTCATTTTCATGCTGCAGTGCGGTATCAGGGTGGTAACTAGAAACCAAGTTTTCCAGATTATAGCATATGCTGCTGGAGGACTAGCAGGCTGGCTGGGAGGGTGACATCTGTCACAGAAAGAAGCCCAAACACTCAGGATAGATTCTCTTCTTAGTATCAACTACTGTCCAATCAGAAGCCATTTCTTCCTTGTTCTTTAGAAAATGATTGCATGGGTTTTCCTATTTTAGAAACACCTATTTAAATTATCTTCTTAATGCAATTCTCAATTTTGTAATGTAACACAATATGACTGGTGGGATGTTGTTAATGTTTTGGCTCAACATGAAATTTTAGTAGCTGAAAAAAAATAGAAATAAAAATCAGGTGTCAAAATAGGCTTCTTCAGAGTCTCTTAAAGGCTGACATGAATGAGATCTGTCAGAATTCTGGGAATGGAAAGGTTGGGTATTTTCTAAGCATTTCAGAAGTACAAGCATCCCAAAATTGACAGTAACCACAAAAACAACAACAGAAGACACTAATAAAACTGATTACTTGTTATGAATCATATAATTTGATTTACTTGCACACATACTGTGTGTCTAGGTTCTACAGGGATAAGGAAGTGGTGGACACTACAGGAACAAAAAAAGAAAATATAAAGGATGTTTACTGCCTTCCAAAGCTTATGACACAACTAGTAAAATAAAATATTTATCTGGATTAACTAGTAAATAATGGACAATCCCTGGTAGGGTACTTGTACATGGTAAACACTAAATAAGTTTTTTAAAATTTATTTTTTTTAAATTTTTTTGTCTTTATTTTATTTTGAGAGACAGAGACAGAGAACAAGCAGAGGAGGGGCAGAGAGAGAGGGAGACACAGAATCTGAAGCAGGCTCCAGGCTCTGAGCTGTCAGCACAGAGGCCGATGTGGGGCTCAAACCCATGGACTGCAATATCATGACCCAAGCCAAAGTCAGACGCCCAACCGACTGAGCCACCCAGGCGCCCCAATAAGTTATTTTTAAATTAGACTTTTGTAAATGATTCTACATCACCATGCTATATACAGCAAAACACTATGTGAATATATAATTTCTATTATTATCTTAAACTTCAAGAAAGAGAGTTGTGTAGATTGATATAATCAGAAAAATACATCGTAGAAAAAAATATTTGAAAAGAGACGTGAAAACAAAGTAAAACAATGATATCAAAGGTAAATTAATGTGTTGGAAAAAATGGAATATGCTATGAAAAGACTAGAATACTAGCTCTTTAACTTACTGACTGGTGTACTATTATTGATTAATTTAGCTGTCTATCATGACAATGTTTCCTTATCTGTGAAAAAGTGACAATGATCATGCGCAGGTCATTGGGTTCTTATGAAATTTTCACGAACATGCTTTTCATGAAAATGCTTAGCAGACACAAAAACAATCAAAAAGTATTTTCTTAATCTGTATTGTCAATCCACAAGGCAAGTATGTGTGTATGTGTGTTTCTGTGAGTGTAAAAGCATAGACACCAAGGAGGAAATAAAAGTCATACTCATATATAAAGAAGAAAAGAGTCTTCATTCTGGATTCAGTACCATGAGTATCTCTGAAGAAAGAATTCTGATCATTGGAAAGTGTGAGCAGACATGGAGATGTTACGAGGAGGAGAGTTTCATAGAGGAAAGGGGAGTTGACTTTGTGGGTACAAGTAAGATTGATCTCTGTGGACGTGTTCTATCCCATCCTAGAGGTTCTTTCTCACCCACCAAATCCCCATAAGAAATACTCTTACAGTGACCTGTTCTTCTTGAACCTTGTCCTGTATCTTCCCTGACAGGAGTGCTGTAAGAAATTTGCTTTTTGGAATCTTCTTTGGATACTCTGCTCCTTCTTATAGGTTTCTTGTATGGGTGTCCTTCCTTGAACTTGAATAATAAGCCTTTGTATCTTAGTCCATGACAATAGAGGTCATCTTGGGTGTGTGCTATGAAGGAAGAGGAGATGATGGTTGAACTTGGAGGGTAAATGAGCATATCTTTCTCATGTCTTTGACACACATGTAGATCTGATTTTCTTTGTTTAAACTGAAACCGTGCTTGTCATCAAGCAGGTAGAGAGTCCTAAAGAGAAAAGAGAGAGGGTTTATTCTGTTGACTTAAAAGACCAAGAAAAAAATCAGCCCCTGCTGCCCCTGAAGGCCCTGAAGACAAAAGGGAAAGTGGTGGGAGAATTTTCTCTAAAGCCTTTACTTATTATTTATTCTTGTCTTCCTCTGTGCCTTTATAGGAGTTGGCTCAATCCATCTTTTCCATTTCTTCCTGTCAAAAATATTATTTTCATTTCTCCTCTTCATTCTCTTCCCTTTGTCCCAGGGCTTTCAATCTTAAATTCATCTAAAAGTTAAAAAAAAAAAAAAAAAGAAGTAAACTACTTGGGTTTTCCAGTATCTCTGGCATTTTAGTCTTTCTTTCAGCATTGCTTTTTCTTGGAATATTTCATAAGAGAGCCAACCTGTGAAGTTATTTGAACCTGACTTGTAATCTGCAATACAAAAATTGAGATGGAATTACATATGGCAGGAGCCAGTGGTAATGGACAGATAACCTTAGTCTCATGTGGCTGAAGGGTCCCCTAGGCTTTAGAGAACGTAGGGAGCATCCTGTTCTTAAAGACCTGATTAAAGACCAGATACCAGGGACAGAGATCAGAGGCTGCCATCGAGCTTTCCCAAAGTGCTCTTTTCTTTTCTCTAAATTCCCATGGCACTCCCCCTTTATTTACTTATTTTTTTACTTGTAGTGCCCTACTGCAATGGCAGTGTGCTGTACTCCTCGACCACCCACCCCACCCTCAAGGCAACCCGGATGGTACCCTCATCAAAGACGGGGGACTTGATACCAGGATTTGTTACCCTCAGTGCACTTTGCACACTTTCTATCACACAGTAGGTTCAAACATTCTTTCAATGAATGGATGAGTAACAGTAATTCTAGTACAACCAAGTAAAGAATCAATGAAAGGTGAGGGGAAAATGCTCGAGCAGCAGGGAAATATGTACTGCCTCCTCCCCGAGGATACCTCCTTCTCTTCTACTTGTAACTACAGCATCAGCAGTTTATTTCAGTTCAGGAAACACTTATTATGACAAGCTCTCTGGTAGGTTATGGGGAAACAAAAGAAAGCAAAATATGGCTCTTTCCAGAAGGCAGTTATAATCTTCACAGTGCAACAGAAAAGGATATACACAGAAAAAGTGTAGTGTAATACATGCATTGGAGAGACTTGGGAACCGTCTTCGGTAATACAGAGAGGCATGGTCCATCTCTGGGTGAATGGTCAATGAAGGACCCCCAGAATCATATTTTAAAGATAAGTATGAGTTTTTGATTCCAAGAATAGGAAGATTTCTATGATGACCCATGGGAAGTGCCTGTGTGCCTGTATATGAGTGTGTATATGTCTGTATGTGAGCATGTGTGCGTGTGCATGACTAAGCATGTACCTGTGTGAGATGTATGTTCTATGCATGTGTGTGTGAGAGAGTGTGTGCATGTGAACGTGTGTGTACATATGTTTGTGTGTGTCGTTATGGGAGGAGATGGTTGCAGTGATGGGCCGGGGATTGCACTGGAGAGTGGGCAGACTGTGGGGTTGGGAAGTTCATTTCTCACCATCAATTCCCACTTCTAGAAATGGTCTTAGGGAGGCCACAGAAGAGGTGATGTTAAATGAGAAATCAGGAAGCACAGACATTAGTTTCAATTCTCCTCCATGAAATCAGTGACCTCAGAAACCTTTGTATTCCAATCGTGCGGTGAAGGTGTACAGCTATACAATGGCAAACTGATAGCTGAAACCAAGGACTAATATTGTGCTTCCCTTTGTGGTCAGAGTAAAGACCACATCTGTAAAAGCCTAAAGTGGCATGACCTGGCTGGTGGGGGCACATGGGCTAGCACGACAGACTTGGCCAAGCACGGCTCCCATTCTATAATTCTGACTGTCATGCTACATCTCATGTGGTGATGGCAAAGAAAGTTTGACTAGAAAAGGGCCTACAATTCCTGATATTTGTTGCAGGAGTTCAAAGAGAAAAACTAAAGCATGAAATAAACCCAAGACAGCTTTTATGAAAAGAGAATTGATTAATAATTATCCCAAGAGACTAGATCATACGCTCTCTCTTATTAGTAATATAACTATTATCTTTGATGTGGATAGAGGATGGAAGTAGTACAAGAGAAACCAGGATTTTGAGCATTCTAGGAGCCAATTCTTTAGAGAAACATTTGAGGGATTGTAGATGTTTAGTTGGGAAAAGAAAAATCATGGGGGGACATGAGAATCATTTTCAAATTCTTTAATGGACTCCAAAATGAAGGAAGAACATCAGTGTTATTTCAGAATCTGGAAAACAGAACTGGTATAGACTGTTTTGGACAGTCTCTCCTGCTAGACTCTGGGCCCCACTTTCTGCTATGGTCCAAGGACTGGCAGAGCACCCACACAGAGAGGGTGTCACCAATGATATACAGAGTCAGCAAAGTAGGTGGTATGGAGAGAATAAGCTTTCATTAAACACACAAGAGAACAAAGGCTTTAGAAGCAAACCAACCCGATTTTGAATGCATTTTTCTCATCTAATAGCTCTGGCCTTGAGAACATTGCTGTACCTCTTTGACGCTCCTCATTCTCAAAATGAGAATGATGCTTATCACTTGTGAGTACAAAGATTAAATGCAATGATATGTGTAAAGTTTTACTGAGTTTGACACAAATAAGTACCCGTTGAAAGGATTGCTATTATGATCGTCATCTTATTTGAGCTTCTCCCAAATACTTTCATATAAATATGATTGTGTCCCTTGTAGTAATGAGAAAACTGAGGGTCCCAAAGGCTGAGAAAATTGCCTAAAGTTGCACAAGTAGTAACTGAGGGATGGGAATGCATACCCTCACCTGTCTCATAATAGATCCCTGCCTATACAGGACCCTATGCTGACTCTCAGCTAGGGAAACCCTTATATTGGCAAGTAAGTCAAAACACTGTGTCTTACTATTATGGCCAGACAGGACACACATGTTGTCCTTGTCACTCTACTCAATGTAATGGATACTCTAGGATGTATCTCACCTGGAATCTGTACCACGAGCTCCTGATTCAATGTTAACTCTCAATTTGTGGAGGCGCAAAACTGGGATTTGGTCATCACTCCATATTTTTTCTTCTTCCTTTATCCAACTGAATGCAAAGATAGAACATGGAGCCTTACAGGGCTTGATTCAAAGGGCATTTCAAAAGTCCTTAGCCACCTGATTCAGAGCCACCTTCCCACCCACTCCACATTCCACCTCTACCCCTCCACCACATACACAGTGTATCTTCCCAATAGCTTTCTGTAACATGCAAATACTCCCAAAAGGGGAAACCATAAGTTATTTGCCCTGGGTGTATCTTTCCCCCCTGGCAGTAATTATGAAGCTATACAGGAAGAGCCTTTTTAAGTAGGGAAAATAATAAAGGAAAACAATTTATAAATCATACTTTTTCTTTTCAATTTTCTTTGTAATTTCCAAATTTGACTTAGTACTTTCTAAGCCACTTGGTGCTTTGACTACAAGCAATCTTATGTCTTTTCTTTCCCTCTTCTCTATTCTCCCAACTGCACCTTGTGTCTTTGTTCTCCCCATCTCTCTCTCTCAGCCTGAAAATTCTGGTTCGCCGTGGTTTAGGGTACACGTCGTGGTTGATCACCGATAACCACATTCCCCGTTCTGAGGCGCTGGAACACTTCCTTAAAGCAGAGAGTGCACCGACTAACAATTATATTTCAAGCTGCATTTAATGTTGAAGTATGAGACAACAAATTGATCTTAGATTTCTTCAGTCAAGCGTGACCTCACCTCTGACTCTGGCAGAAGCCGCCTCTGTGCCAAAGCAGTAGTCGCACAGTTGTGAAACAAATAAAAGGAAAAAAACAAAGCCTCATCCTCCCTAAAACAAAGCAGAAGAGAAAAACTACAATCAATTTTTTTCTGCATTAGCAATACCTGCTCCTAGAAAGGCAGACTGGAAAACAGTAACTGAAACAATTCTCACAGCCTTCTATGCAAACCAGCCATTCTAGAGTATTCTTCCTCTTAGAAAACATGGAAATTCATAGATGTGTCTGTGTTAAAAACTAGGTGTTTTCATTGCAGAATAAGAGATTGTAGTATTCAAATATTTGCCCCAAATGTATCTAGCCTAATGACTATTAACATCCCAGAATTATAGTTGGTTATTTATTGAATCCCTTTATGATAATAGCTATTGAACAAAGGAGGGAAAAGTATCTGGCTTTAAGAAGATCAAGCATTTTACATTTTTTCATTAATTGTCAGATGGTTTCTCTGAGGTAAGCAAGTAGTATTCTTGCTTCATTAGAGACAGGGAGAAATAAAAGCCCAAAGGGAATCTGACAGGTCCTGGAGGTACCCAGTTTGTCATTGCTGGAATGGAGAATCGAATCCAACAGTAATAAAAGAAGACTATATTTTAAAAAGAAGAAGAAGAAGAAGGAGACAAAGAAAGAAGGGAGAAAAAAGGAGACATCAAACACAGAATTTTCTCTCAAGCTGTTAAGGATACTTTAAACATAATTCAAAATATATGAAAAAAATCAAGGAAAATGATTATGGGGCAACAAATTAAGATTATGAAGTTGCCTTTCAAACACCTTTGTTGTAAAATAAATATGGCTCCATTGGCAAAGTTTCTATTGTGAGATGTTTTCCGAGCCCTGAAATGAGATTTCAAATCCAGAATTAGCAATGGAAATGTCCACCTTTATATTTTCAGTTTTGATATGAAAATGAGTTAATTTTGAAAGTGGACCTAATAAAAAAATCTTTTGTCTCCTCCTCAACGCCAGCCTTTACGAGCAATTTTTATTCTTAGTCCGAGAAAGCAAAATCAGACCTTTTACCAAAGTTTCGGAATTTACTTGAATGTCTCAACCCTTGCAGCCTAGCTTTCCCAGACTGCCTGCTATTCCAAGATTAGCTGCTGTGTGGCGTTAGTCCCCTTCAAATGAACATGCTCTTGCTTCCTCCAGCTCCTACTCGGCTGCCTTGTTGCTTGAAAATGGTTCTCTTTGCTGTCACTGTAACAAACGGTTCTAATTGCTGGGTCGACTGTTAAGGGGGGAAATTGCCAGCAGTCCGCGGTTGAAGGCTTTCGCTCTGCTTTGGTAATGACACAGAGAGCCCAACTGCTCCTTTCCTGAAGGAATAAAGAAGATAATCTTGAAAAAAATAGTAATAAATAATAAATCATTTTAAAAGCAGCAGAAAACAAACACGCTTTCTGAATGGTTATAGTCGAATCTAATTGTAATGCATTTTCCTTCATGAAGAGCGGAAAGTTCTTGGATATGTTTCCATATATTCTTGGTGGTGATGATGGTGGTGGTAGTGTTTGTTTTTGTCTGTGAAGTAATACATGGTAGGCAATAATTTGGAATTGTAAACTTTCCAATTTATTTTCATGGCAATCTGTGAGATGTGTCCCTGGAGGTAGGCAAACAATTGCAGTTTTAGAGCTGAATTGGCCTCTCTCTCTCTCTCTCTCCTTTCTTACATTAGAAAGCATGCAATCTCATTTTGAGTAGGATTACAAAATTCCCCAAATCTAATAAAGTGCCAGAGGAATATTCGATAGTCTAAGATGGTCCATGTGTTATTGAAGAAACGCTTCATGATGGGAGAGGTAAAAACGAAAGCAGTTATTGTCAGATTTTACCACCATAACAGAATTCAGGTTTCAAAAGGCAATCCCTAATTTGGGAATTTAATCAGATAGCAAGCACCAAGGACAGCAGCTGCTGTTACATTAGCTGGGATAAAATTATAGGGCCTATCAATTCTTATGCTTCAGGGCATAAGCTGATCACCAGCTGAGGTCAGGAGGAAATTTCCCCAATGGCAAGCTTGCACAGTTATATCCATTATAAGAGATTTAACAACTACCCCAAAAACATCTGATGTGATTCATTACCAAACAAATACAAACATACAACATGTACACATACTGAGACATAAGCATGTGCACATGAGGGACTAGATAAGGGAGGGAAGTGGGTATTGGTCTAAATGCCCAAGTCTCATAATGAGGCAAAGGAAACCCACCTTCACATTGTCTGCTTTGCTTATAGGTGCCTTTTGTCTTAACTATTGGGGTTTTTTTTTTTTTTTTTTTTTTAGTGTCTTCTCTCATGAGATGTTCACATTTGCTTATGTGAACTCAATATTCTTAAATAAGTGATAGTAAATGGGGCTGGTATTCATTTTCTGTGGCTGTATAACAAATTACTACAAATCTGGCAACTTTAAATAAAATACATTTATGATTTCACCATTTCAATGGGTCAGAAATCTTGGTATGGGCTAGGTGGGACTTCTCTTCAAGGTTTCACAGGTAGAAATCAAGGTGTCAGCTGGGATTTTGCCTCTTACCTGAAGCCTGGGGTCATCTTCTAATCTCACTAGTTACTGGAAAAATTCACTTCCTTGCAGTGGTATGGTTGAGATCTCTGTTTTCTTGCTAGCTGTCAGCTGGCTAGGGACTACTCTCAGCTCCTAGGGGACACACATGGTTCCTTGTCTCACGGAGACCACCTTAGAATTTTACCTGGGACATGACTCTAGTGAAAATAGGAAAGATCAATATTAATAGTGTAGGGCTACTTAATTTGGCTGACTCTATAAGGATTTTTTTCTTAACATTAGATGGGACTGGTCATTAATCTGTTTTGTTGTATCTAGTAGCAGTTGTCCACTAGAGAAAGACAGATCCTTGGCAAATTTGCAGTTATAACTATATAAATAAAATTTTAGAATGGAAATGAGAGGTCATCTTGTTCAATCATTTTATGTGGCAGATAAAGAAACTGGGACTAAACAAAATTAGCTAGTGTGACTAAATTGGCTCTCTCATTTTAAATCTGGGCTGAGAGAATAGTTTTCTAGCTTCTTAAATAAATTACACAAAATTTATCTCCAGTTTTAGGAGTTACCACCGGGATCTTTGTCCACTTGGGAGCATTTATTCTGATTCCTATAAATTTCGAGCGCCCCCATGTCGTTGTGCATTTTCACCCAACAAAACTACTTCTTTGGAAAGATAATGAACTCACTCACACTGAGGTACCAGACTGATTACATTTTCCTAATTACAATGATAGTATCATTTTCACAGAAATAAATACATTAAACTAAAAAGAGAAATAATACTGTTAAGGTAGAATTTAATGTTAGAATTAGAAGGAGAAAGGTGGAAGTGTGTGAGTGTGTGTGTGTGTGTGTGTGTGTGTGTGTATACATGTAATTAGTCCTGGTGTTCCTAATAGCAAGGAAGATGATTGTTTGAAGGGGTGTGGGTGGCTGAGCTGGTTAAGCGACCAACTTCAGCTCAGGTCATGATCTCACAGTTCATAAATTCAAGCCCCACATGAGGCTCCTCAGTAAGAGTGCAGAGCCTGCTTAGGATTCATTCATTCTCTCTCTCTCTCTCTCTCTCCCTTCCTCTCCCTCTCTCTCTCTCTCTCTCTCTCCTCTCTCTCAAACAATAAGTAAATAAACTTAAAAAAAAAGTAGATGACTGTTTGGGGTCAATTGTCTAATAAGAGTATGACTGAAAATGGGAAAGTAAAGAACTTTTCTTTGCTTCCTTGCTCATTTAATTGTACATCAGAGTTTTCCATTTTCTCAAAATCTTATATAATCAGCTTCCTGTAAACTAACTTATTGTTTCATGGGTAACTACCACTTTAGGGAGGATTCATTACAGCTCTATTGCTATGAACAACTGGCAAGGCAGAGACCCTCAAAGCAGGAAGTGCTCTGGTCAGAGTCTTGGAGTCTGGAGGTAAATGATGAAATGTATCCTGCTTTTAGTAGAAGTAATAAAATCCAGGGCAGCCCTTCCAATTTCAACATTGATACTGACTTTTGCACAATGCTGTCTCTTTAGGTGCCTGTAATGAATGAATTTTTTTATTAAATAAGCATCTGCCAGTGATTGAGGACAGAGCAAGCAAGGTTAGAGGTCGTGTTTGTGCAAGCCAACACCGAAGATGGAACTTCTCAAGATGTACTTTTATTAAACAGGTGGATGTGGGTGTTTGTGTCTATTATTTCAACCCAGACCACAATCCACATTTTCATCATTGTGGCTGAAATGAATGAGAAGGACAAGAACATGGTACCTATAGATCTTTATTAAGAAATGTCCTTCTGTGGGAGTGGCTGGGTGATTCAGTGGGTTGGGGGTCTGACTCTTGATTTCGGCTCATGTCATGATCCCAGGATCATGGGATCACTTCCCACACTGGGCTCCACACTGAGAATAGAGCCTGCTTAAGATTCTCTCTCTCTTTCTCTCTCTCTCTCTGTATGTCTCTAAACTTGCCCTCTCCCCAACTTGCATATGCTCTCTCACTGTAAAATAAAATAAAAAGAAGAAATGTACTTCTCTGGCTTGGATGGTACTATTATGAGGCCTGAAAGTTCCATCAAGTTAGGGTTTTTTTAAGTGTATTTATTTATTTTGAGAGAGAGAGAGAGAGAGAGAACATGTGTGTGCAAGCAGGAGAGGGGTAGACACAGATGGAGAGGGAGAATCTGAAGCAAGCTCCTTGCTGTCAGTGCAGAGTCCAGTGTGGGACTCGAACTCAGGAACCATGAGATCATGACCTGAGCTAAAATCAAGAGTCAGACACTTAACTGACTGAGCCACCCAGGTGCCCCAAGTCAGTTTTATAAATACATATTTTCCTCTGTCTAAAATATATCATAGCCTTAAGAAAAGAGTGCATCAAACTTTGTTATGTGTTCAGCATGAATTCATCATCTTCATATTAGACAGGGAATGCTGTCATCTTCATTTGAGCTATGAGGAAATAGTCTCATATTTCCTAAGGAATGTCAATATTTTAAACAAAATATTATCTTAACCTGAGGATGAACCATGTTCTCATCCAGTATTCACACTGTCCTACACTTTCAAGCAACCATCTTGACTACACTATTATGAAAAATATTTCTTTAGAAATACCACCCTCCTAGCCCTGTTGTCTGCTAAGCCAAATCTCACCTGATCTCTCACTAGAGAGTCTACATTTTGCCTTTTATATAAAATCTTTGCTGGCTCGCAAGCTCACAATGATTCTTCTACATTCTGAACTCACAGTGCCTATTTTGGGGGGTATTTATTTTAATCTGTTACTATGTTTTATTTTTCCTTCCTTCATGTAAGTCCTATTTCCATGTAGATGGCAAAATTCATTGAAAATAGGAACCTCTTCTTCACAAGTTTTTAGTACCTCCTACAATGCCTAGCATAATGTTAAAGAGAATAAAGACTCATAGTAATGGAAAATAAAATCAGAGTAGAAACAAATCATATTAAGTGGCCATTGACCTTTTCATAATGGGAATAGTGATTATTGCTGTCATTCCTTTGTTGTTGTTGTTATTGTTGTTTCTGTTGGCTGTGTTAGCTTGCTTGTTTGTTTTTTGCTTTGCTTGGCATACATGCCTCGATTTGCTTAGCATTGGCAACTTGACCTAAATATGATAACACTTCATTAATTACCATACTGTTTTTGACAGAGCAGATCATGCAGTATTTAAAAGCAAAAGCAAACCAAAAAATGTGGAGGGACTTAGGAGGGTACATGCCTATTCATTTAACGTGGCTCTGAAATCGAACTCCTGACTCTTCTCTAAGACTTAATAACTCAGAGCTTGTGTATTTACTCCTACGAGTTTCCTGTAAATCAGCATGTGGTCAACATAATCGTATTTTAAAACCAACTGAGGAATTCACGATATAAAGGGATTCTATTGTCAGTTCTCTCTGAAGTGAATAATCATCTCCTAATACTTTGTTATCCTGATTTTTGTTCTAGAATTTCACATGCCAGGCTAATTAAGGCAAGGCACACTGGTAAAAAGCAGCCGTCTAGATGTGGTTTCATTTACACTGTTTTCCAGCATGCTAGCAACCAATAGCTTGGCCAGATCTCCAGTCACATACACCTTAAGTTTTAATGGTTACCATAGCAATGAAAAAAGGCATTACAAAATGCACAAGCTGTTAACATGTTGCAGAAGCCAAAAGAAAGAGCTAAGAATAAACTTCTGCAAATTCCTGATCGCACCACATTTAAGGAAAACTGCTGTTAAACCAACATCATGTCCCAGTCAAATAGCTCATTAATCTGAAGCCGAGGCTGCGTATCCCTCCACTGGTGCTCTCCATCCACTGGGGCCATCTCCCTGTGAGAATATACGTGAGTATGTCAGAGTGAGCAGGGGTGTGTGTGGAGCTGGTGGGGACAGAGACACAGAGAAAGAGAATAATCAGGCTGCAAATTGAGTCTCAGCTCCTTCATCAACAAGAAAGAAAACCTTCATGTTTTCTAACAGAGATGACAGACAAGAGAATTTAAATGAATCTAATTTAGATAAATCTCAATTTTATTCAGTAAGTAAATCATTATAAACATAGATCAGATGAGTGTTCCATTTGCTTTGGGTTTTTCAGCCAGAACCCTGATATTTGGGCTGCAAGGAAATAAAATATGCACACCCGTATAGTCCCCTGCCAGGAAGGAAGTGTTGCTCACTGGGTGGAAAGTGTCTTCTCAGTGATGTAGTTTTCAGAATAAAGAAAAAAGCAAAAGAGGGCCCTTGGTTTGGGACTGTGACACCACTAATGAAGACAAGGGTAAGGTGCAAGATTTCTTAGTTAAAGGGACATTGGTTCTAGAGTGAATCAATAACTGGACAGCGAGTTGGAACTCTTGTTTACTGACTAGGCAGACAGGCAATGATGGAGTTAATGAGAGAGAGGAAGCATCAAATATGACACTGAATTGCAAGTCTGATTCATGTGGTTTTAATGTGTGTTTTAAATGTGTGTTTTTCCCAGATTTGTGGTTTCCAAGGAGGGAGGTCGCTCGGGGTGGAGGGCAGACTGTCATTGCGAATTAACCTGCAGAATGTTGTGAGCACCACCCTGGGGAGACCCTTCCTCATATCCATTTCTCTTGAGGCAGAACTCTCTTTGTTTTCCCTGTGCTGTTTGCTCATACTCTGAAGGGTCCCTATGTTGTGCTGTCTGCTGCCCCTGCTCAATTCTCTGCTGCCTGAAGTAGGGTCCCTTTTTCCATCTCAGTCTCTACCTAGGAGACCATTCTGTCTCCAGTAAAGCCTGTCTCTATGCCATGTTCCACATCTCATCTCCCTCCTTGCTTTCCAATTCCTAATACATACTTGATAGTGTCCACTTTTGGCTCTGTGCTTGATTATAAACCGTTGTCCCTTATCACCACTCTTGGAAGACTTTATAGGTCCAACTAAATTCATGATTTAACTATCAAGCCTTCTTCAATAGCACTGATGTCTCGTATGTTTAGGCCTATTCCTGTAGTCACTGTGCAAGGTCAATGCCCTAAAACATCTTTTCTTCACTTTCTTGATTTTAATTATACTCCCTCAGTTCAATTTTACACTCATTTAGGACTGGGATTTTATCCTACTTTTTGCAATGTTCACTATACCTTAAGCATTTTGGTGCTTCTACTAAGTACCTAATAAATGCTCAATGAATTGACTTGTACTTTAATTCCCAAAGGCCATGTTCTCTAGCATCAGAGTATGTCTTGAAATTGTAGTTTAAGAGATGTTGTAAACTCAAAGACTCAGGTTATAGACATATAATAAATCAAGATAACACTGAAACCATAATATTACATAATTTTGCTAACAATTCATAGAACTGTAGAGCTGGAAGGGACATAGGAAGCCAACTACTTCAAACCCACTTCTCTTTTAAAGCAAAGATCATAATGCACAGAGAGGTGCCATAAGGTCATATATATAGTTAATGAGTTAAGAATAGAAGTTGAGTCCCTTGAGTCTCCCTTGTGGATTTTCCCCCAATGCCCTACTGCTTGCATTCATGTTATATTGCTATTCATGGGTTGTCCTATATAGAAGTTTGATATTATATTCAATATATATAGCACTCTGTATTTACTCCCCAGGATACATTTCCTTATCTGTTTTAAACTTTCCTGGTCAGGAAACAGAAGGGATACTTTTGCCTGACATATCTCTCCAGCTGATAATATAGCCAAAGCCAACTTATTCTCATATGATACGCCTTTATTGATTTATCAGAATTTGCCTTAAACCAAACACTATGTTAAGTCTGTGGGATACTATGTGATGTTATACCCCACCTCTGCCTTTGAGAAACTTTGTGGTCCAGTAGAGGAGAGATCCAATGAGAAATGTTAATGAAATTCCTAGACTCCTGAAAAGATCCTGGGAAGAGATGTCTTCTGGACCAAGTACCATGTGCTAGAAGATGGTTGGCAGATACAGACTTAAAGTAAAGCATTCCTCAGAGTAGAGTCAGCATGTACAAAGAGCCAGAGATTAAAAGGAACAGTTTGAAAACTTGGAATTGATTTTGGTTCAGTTCATATACTAAGCTGAGAGAAAAGGTGGAGTCGACAGGCAGAGAACAGGCCATGGAAGGGTTTTGGTCAATGTCATGGCATTTTAACCTAAAAATTATTCAGTATATAAATGGAGCGGTGACCTAATTATATTTATTTTAAGAAATACTTTTGATGCCAATGCATAAGAAGGTAGTGGTTAAAAGAAAATTCAGAGAGCTTTTGCTCATATGAGTATTTTATTGAATGGCAAACTATTCACAAATGGGGAAACTTCAAACTAAAAGTAGTTGGAAGTTTTACTAAGCAGTTACAGCTCACTTTATGAAGCGTGGATGAGGGAGTACATTTTGTATGGTGATTGGTTACTCATATTCCTTTTCCCTGGATAAACTTACTTGTTTGTAATTGATTGACTGGGAAGCTAAAGATCACACTGACATGAAGAATGCTTAAGTTTTGTTTAGGGTCAGAGTCAGCATTTGGGAAGATCAAGCCAGTCTTAAATTTTTATTACATGACTAAGATTGTTTGGCTTAGGGGTATATTCAAACCATGGCCTCCTTTTTGGCTAACTTTTAACAGTAGATATGGACTCAGCAGACAAAAAGGAAAATTTGCAACCTATTACAGTAATCCAAATGAGATATGAATCTGAGTCATGTAGAAGCAATAGAAATGGAGACAAGGGGATAAAAATCCAAATATTTATTACAATAAGATTTTTATAAAAAAGAAGGAGCCAAAGGAGAATTTCAAGTTGACACCCAGGTTTCTGGTATGTATCCCTGTGAATGGTGAGACATTTCCTGAGAGAGGAACACAGAAATAGAAGTAAGCTTACAGATGGATGTCATTAGTTCATTTTGGACTTGTGGGTTGTGAAGTGCCCATGAGAGGCTTCCAGAAAGAGATTAGACACCAAAGCTTGGAACTCAGGAAAAAGGGTAAGGCTGGAAATACAGACATCTGTGCCATCCATATGGAGATGATGAAGCACTGAATCACTATGGCACTGGCTCTGCCCCTAAGACTTAGCAGAGACAAATTCCTGGGGAAAGCAGTATATGTTTTAGTGTAGTCCCATCACATAACAATGTGCTTCCTCTTGACCTTAGCCTCTTACTTAGGCTCCCTGTCTCCCACCCACTTACTTTTCCCCTTATATCTTTTTGCTGAACTAAGGTTATTAGAAACTTCATATATAACTCAGCTCCCTATCCGTCTCCCCCATGGGACTCTAGAAGATTGAAAAGTCTTCCAGAAAAAGGAATAAAGCTCTAATGATATAATTTCATGAAAGAAATTAGTTCCTTTGCAGGTTAATGTAGGCAATAATAGCTGCTATTTATAGGAAGCCTAGGATGAAATTTGGACAGGGGTATGCCATCATAGTCATACTGCAAAGGGAGATCTCAATGCAGTATGCCTAAGAGAAATAGCTGATGTTTCTATGGCGCTTACTATATACTATAAACTGTCCTAAGAGCCATAAATAGTCATTTCATCCTCATAATAGACCTTAGCTACTGTAATTTTCCAACTTACAGATGAGGACACTAACTTACAAAACAGTGGAGTGACTTGGAGAAAGTCTGCAGGTGTAGGAGCTACAATTAAATGCTAGAGAGTTTAACTCTGGATTCTGGGCTCTAATTGTTTATAGAATGAATAAATACATAAACATTTGTTAAAGTAATGTTATATAGCAGAGACAAGATAGAGAAGCTAACTCAACAATTCTTGACTTGCAAATCATTTAATTATTGTACTTTTGGTCCATGAGTTAAAGACCTTTTAGCATTAATCGTATCCAGGAGAGAGAGTTTTTATTCAAATAACTATATTCAGATAACATAGAAATATAAGATGCTAAATAACATAAGAAAGTAATGACTGAGGAAAACTTTACTCCAATGTCAATACCAAAAGATAACATAGAAAAGCATGAGCTTGGAACTCGACCAACTGTGCTTTGGTTTCTTTTCCTTCTTATTCTTCTTTCTTTTGTTCCCCAAGATTCAGTGAGATAACCTAGAGCAAATTGTCTTAGGTCTTCCAGACTTTTGACCTCTTCTGTAAAATGGGGAGAATATCACCTAATTCATAGAGTGGTTAGGTGAAGATTTATCTAAAAACTCTAGTTCATAGCTTACAAATAGTACATTTCCTATAAATACCTGCTATTGTTATTATCTAACCCAATCAAAAAAAATGAGAGACAAATGTAATTTGTCAGATTATAATCGCATATTCATGCATATTTTATTTTATCATCAAAACAACCCTGGGCAAAACACAGAGTAGGCATATTATTTGACAACTGTGGCATTTGAGGTTCAGAGAGATGAAATTAATACCTCAAAGTCCCAAGCCTAGTAGTTTACAAAGAATTACTACCTTAGGTCTCTATAATATGATTTAAAACAATCATTTTGCGTGCCTTATGCTAAACTGCAACATTGTCCTGAAAACTAAGTTGCCCTCAGGGTTCCTGGCAAGTGAGGAGATGCTATAACACTCAAGTTTCTGGAACATCTGTGCCAGGACCCACAACTCTTTGTCCTCTTACTTCCTATGTGTTACAATTTTACTCCATGAAATAGCATGATTTATTCTTACTTAGAAGGCAAAGTACAGCAAATGGATTTGCCTTGGAGGTCTCCTACACCAAGTACTGACTCATCTCACCCCTGATTAGTTGTGAAATCTGATAAGAGTACAGCCCAAAGAGCTATGGTCTGTTCCCAAGTTGGCAACTGGGCCTGATTCCTTTGTCTACTAGAGGCAACCACCCAGAATGTCCTTGTAGCCCCCCAGTGGCCCAGTCCATACCATATTTCCCAGGTCCACGCCTCAGCTTCAAGGGGAACGTTCCAATAAAAAGGTTTAACCGCTCTGCTCCTTTTCCTCAGGCAGAAGCAGTGAGCGCTCTCAAGCTGCTTTCAGCCTCCCAAATAAATGAAATGTTTGACATGAAAGCATATGTTTTTTGGCAACTTTGTTTAATCCACATTTTAAAGGGAAAATTGAAACTCCACAAGGTGCGAAAGAGATTAGTGGAACGTTTCAGTATCTGGTGGAAAGCAGACCGTGTTCCCTCCTCCTTCTGTTCTCTTTTCCTCTTCCTTCATGTGCAGATATTTGCTTTATAAAAGCTGCCATAGAAATGAATCTTTTAATTAAGAATCTGAGCCACCTAACTGCAGAACAGAGAGAAATAGCAAATGACACAGGATGTAGGAGCCATCTGTAAGACAGATATGGCACATGTCTTCTCAAGAAAGATCACCACTCTCTGAAATCACGTGCAGGTCTTAGAATCAAGGGTTCTAGGATTAGACACATTTGATTTCTAAAGGGTTTACATTTCTTACCACAAGATAAGGAAGTGACTCCCCCAGGAAGAAAGTTATTTTGCCAGGATTTGCTTATCATATTAGAGAATGCAAAGTTATATAGGCAATTGCTTTCAGGAACCACCTTGCCAGAAGCTCTGACTGGACTGGTTTTAAAGACTTACAAATTTGGCCTCCAATTCAGCAGAAAAATCCATGCAGATGTCTCTTGTATAAGACAGATTTGGAAGGCCTAAGGCTACAAACAGGGGCACCAATAATGTGAGGAGAAAAGGGGAGGTTGGAGGGAAAGCCATCCATTTCTGTACACTCCCCAGGTCATTTGTCCTACATATACTATGACCTTACTACCCCAACAAAGACGTTGCCTGATAGTGGGGCCGGTGGGCTGCGGTGGCAGAAAGCTAATCCTGGACACCTGTAGCCAGTTTTCCTTGTAAATCACTGAACTGAGATGCAAACCAGAGAACGTGTCTCCACTGCATATAGCTAAAACTCCATTGGTTCTGAAGATAAAGCACTGTGTTTAGAATACATCGTAAAGCTGTTATTACATTTGAACTTCTTTACAATTGAGCAATAATTTCAGAAGCATCTGGATGATTTGGAAGCCAACATGAGAACATGGATCTGGAGCTAGATCTTGTGGATTAAAATCTGAGACTCCTTTCAACCACCCCCCCCAAACACACACATACTTACTATGTGACTTTGAACAAGTTATGAAACCTCTGTTTTCATGTTTTTAAATGTGTATAATTTAATTCACACATACTAATATTGTGAAGATTAAAAAAATTAGCATAGGTAACACAGCCAGAATATATGTCACACAAATTAAATGCATAATAAATCTTTGCTAATTTTGTTATTGTTATTGTTTAAAGGTTTCAAACTGAGTTTTCTCAAATTTTTTTTATTGTGGCAAAATAATTTAAAACTCACCATCTTAATGATTTTTAGTGCGCAATTCAGTAACATTAAATGCCTTCCCAGTGTTGTGCAAACAACAACACTATACATTTCTAGAACTTTTTCAACATCCTGAAGAGATATGTTATACCCATTAAAGAATAACTCCCAATCTCCCTTCCCCACTAAACAACTGGTAACCTCTATATTACTTTGTGTCTCTATGCATTTGCCTAGTCTAAGTAACTTATATAACTTCAATCATATGTGTCCTTTTATGTCTGGCTTACTTTATGTGGCATGATGATTTCAGAAGTCATTTGTGTTGTAGCATGTATCAGAATTTCATTTCTTTATATAGCTGAATACTATTTCATTATACGTGTATGCCACATTTTGTTTCCCTATTCATCTGTTAATGGACACTTAGATTTTCTACATTTTGGTCCTTGTGAAAAATATCTTACGAAAAATTGGTATACAAGTACCAGTTCTGACTCCTTTTTTCAGTTGTTTTAGATATGTGCCTAGGAGTGGAATTACTGGATCATATTATAACTCTTTGGTTTTTTGGGGGAAGAAACTATTTCCACAGCAGGTATACCATTTATATTCCCACAAGAAATTCATGAGTGTTCTAATTTATCCATATCCTCAATAACCATTGTTATTTTTCACTTTTTTATAATAACTATTTTAATATGCGAGAAATGGTATATTGTAGTTTTGATTTGCATTTTCCTAATGACTAAAACCGTTAGGCACCATTTCAGGTGCTTATTGGACATTTGCATATCTTCTTTGAATAATGCCTATTCAAGTTCTTTGCTCATTTTTAAACTGGTTTCTTTTGTTGTTGTTGAGTTGTGCATTCTTAATATATTATGACATTAATGTCTTAGCTGTATTATTTGCAAATATATTTTCCATTTAGTGGGTTGTCTTTTACCTCTTTCAATAGTATCCTTTGATGCACCAAAAAGTTAATTTTGTTGAAGTTCAATCATCTCTTCTTCTGTAGTCTGTCCCTTTCATATTCTATCCAATAAATCATGGCCAAATCTAATGCCATGAAATGTTTCCCATATGTTTTCTTCTAAGAATTTTAGGTATATATTTAGGTCTTGAGACCTTATAAGTTATTTTTCTTTATGGTTTTTGCTAAGGATCCAGTCATTCTTTTGGTTTGGATATCCAGTTATTCCAGCATCAGTGAAAAGACTGTCCCTTTTCAATTGAATAGTTTTGGTACCCTTGCCAAAAATCAATTGAGCATATATACAAGTTTACTTCTGGGTCTTTTATTCTATTTCACTAATCTATATATCTGTCTTTATGTTACTACAACACTGTTTTGTTTACCATAGTTTTGTAGTAAGTTTTGAATTCAGAAGGTGTGATTTCTCCAACTTTATTCTTCTTTTTCAAGATTGTTTTGACTATTTGGAATCCCTTGAGATTCCATATGAATTTTAAGGACAATTTTTCTATCTACAAATCCAGCAATAACAAGTTAAGTCCTTTGCAAACTGCCATCTCGCCACTTCTCTCTCCTGCCTTCCTCTTCCACTTGGGCTTAGTCTCATAATCCAGAATAATCTCTCTATCTCAAAGTAAAGTGATTAGCAACCTCAATTCCATCTGAATTGCAACCCCACTCCCACCTCTCTGTCAGCTAACTTGATTTCAGGTTCAGGAGTTAAGACATGGACATCCTTGGGGACATTTTTGTTCCTATCACAAACATTAAACAAATATAAAGTTATGTCTTTACATTTAGAGCTAGAAAGATTCTTGACCAAATTCCTTCATTTACGCAGAAACTAAAGATGAGGAAAAGGAAGTCACTTTCCCAAGCCTGTCTTCCTAGACGGCCCCATTAAATATTATCCCCAGAAACTACTAACCAGGTAGGTCATCTCTCATTGTCCAGCCTCTTTTACAACAGCAGAATCTCATCTTTTATATTCAATGGTCCAACCGCAGCTATAGTTTTAAAAATTTCTATCATTTACATACACATAACCATCATATTGTCTAATGCCTGATATTCCCACTGATAATGTTTTATTTTTTTTTATATATATTTTTATTTATTTCTAGGAGAGAGAGAGAGAGAGAAACAGCGTGAGCAGGGGAAGGTCAGAGAGAGAGGGAGTCACAGACTGAAACAGGCTCCAGGCTCTGAGCTGGCAGTCAGCACAGAGCCCGACGCGGGGCTCGAACCCACGAACCGCGAGATCATGACCTAAGCGAAAGTCGGACGCTTAACCGACTAAGCCACCCAGGCGCCCCTCACTGATAATGTTTTAAATACTGAGGGAAAAAACCCAGAAAGTAAGTCAAAAGTAAGTCAAATTCTGAGGTATTCTACAAGGAATCCTATAAGGATCCTAAGATACATGACGGTCAGATGTGGTTGTCTGTTTATCAATTCTCAGTAGAAATGGGTAACTTTTTTACTAATAAGGACATCCCAGTCCTCTTGGTCTGGGGACGCAAAGCATTTTAAAATTGCCTACAGAGGATACACAAAGCATTTTAAATTTGCCTACTCATAATAACAAGAAAATATTCCTTCCTTTCCTCTTCAAGGCCCTTTCTTTTTGGTCTATTTTGACTCTAGTGTTGAAGAAAAAGTATGTTGATTCTGACAAATGACAGTAATTACAAATCATATATAAAAATAGACACTTTGCTTTAACTCACTTTTCCTGCATTGAAGATAGTCTGAAGCTCTCAAAATAGATTGAATGGAAGTTTAAGACTAAAAGACTCAAATGATAATTGAATTATTTTCTTCTTAAGATGAATGTAATCAAAGGGCTGTGAGTGTGTTCTTTATTTTAAAATATGATGAAGCCATTTTTGGACCTTATAGTAGAGTGAACAATCGAGAAAACACAAATCACTTTGAAAATTAAAGTTTGTGAACAACATGGATCTCTTTTATTAGGAATGTAAAACTGGCAAATGTGCAGAAACCATGGTTGATGATATCACATTAGTCAACCAATGTGATATATTTGCTCAGTAGCTTGGAGACAGTGACTATGACTACGTTTGAGTTTTTTTGAAAACCAAAATGATAGAATATTAAATTTGAAAAGGAATTTAGAGTATATCAAATACAATTCTCATATTTTATAATTGAAGAAATTGAAGCTCCCCCAATTTAGGTGACTTACATAATATTTTGAATTTAGTATGTGTCGGAGAATGGATATTTGTTATATTAAGAGTTGAATGCTTTTTACCATACACCTACCCAAAGCTAGCCTGTGCTCACACATTTGATTCAAAGCATATTTGATGATCTACTAATTCCCATCCTATGCTAAATTCTGTGCTAAAAGGAAGACCATGCTCTTGTCCTTAATGAATCTGGAATCTAACTCATGGAGCAAAACAAACTTAAAATAGAAATAATATAAGGGACCTGATAGAAACATGAGGTGATTTTCTCAGTTTAGAGCTTTTTACTTGCCAATAATGTTTCATTATTCTCACAACTAAACCCAGTCTTCTCCATTGTCTCCAAAATTCTTTCCAATGTCTCCAGAATTATCATTCCAAAATTTGTATGTGACCAAGCTATATTCAGTTGGTAGTTGAACATATGCTCTCCACTACCTATCAGGCCCCACTTAGTATGTCCTGCCAATTTTTCCATGTTGCTTGCTACTTCCTATCATTCTTCCCATGCTTCTCCTTGACCATCTCATCCCATTGTTGTTCCCTACCTGGGTCACGTCACTGCATTTTTTTCTTTTTGTCCATGTTAATTACAGAGATAGAGCTTCAGACTAACCGATTAGTTGAGTTGGAGAAATCTTCAGGTGTCTAGTTTTCAGCTTTTTGAATCTGGAAAATGGTGTTTATATGTTTTTTAAGGGTTCTTCACAAACAAACATTCCAAGACCCTGAGATGAAGACTGGCACTAATAACGATGTGACATATAGGACATTTTTAGCCATTGATATAGTTGGAGAAGACTTCCTATAGGAGATAAATAAATAGAGTGAAGAAGCAAATTAGGAGACACATCATATAACTACTTCAGTTTTAAAAATGATTTTAAGATGGTCAAGAAATGGTCTTCACACATTCCAGAAGACTAAAATGCAATGACACCACACTTTAGTCTTCCCCCTTGAACTTCCAAAACCTTCCAGTGGTTGACTTACTACACCTCCATAATGACACTTGCCAACATGCCAATAATGACTCAATATTTTTTCCAGGGTAACACAAAGGCTGCAAGGTAGATAAGGTACCAGAAATGTAATCAGAAAGTCCTTTGCTGGGCTCACAATTCTCATAGTCTCCTTTATTGAGAGATTTCCAAAAACCTTCCAATCCTTTGCTCCTGGCCAACCTGCATCTTTAAGATAGCCTTTCAAGTGCTTCTCTTTCCTTTTTTCTTGCCAGAAGATATAGCAGTGCTCTCCAAAGAGCAGAAGCACTTCAACTTGGAAAAACTGCTTGATTCCAGGAATGCTGAAGGAAATTCCTCAGCCTAATTAATTTTTTACCTGTGACATGGCCTTAGCATGTTTCCAATTTATACCTAAGGTTTGTAGCTCACAGTTTTAACAATGTAGGGATAGCCATATTTCAGCTTTTAATAAAGCAATGTCCAGTTCCAGTTCATCTTCATGAATAAAACTCTGCCCATAATTCCACTGAGTCTTGCAGTATACTGTAATCAGTTTATTCAACCTACCATACAAAAATCTGCTTAGTTATACATGAGTACATTTTATCAATTATTGATTTATGAATGCTGAAGGTATGTTCCAGTCAGCATTTATGCACTAGGGTTTTATCATCTCCAAAGCAGTAACATTCTACTCTAGTGACACACTCTCTACTATTTAAAATTCCACACCTTCCATCTGATTACCCCATTAACCATTATGTTCCCCAGGTTGTAGAGATTTTAAGGTAATTAAATGTCTCCCAACAGTCCTAGGCCTTTGTCCATGGACTCTTACTCTTGTCTGTAATGGTGAACTCAGTGAGAAGCAGTTGTCAAAATTCTGGACTGTGATGAAAGCAGATAGCAACTGCCTTAACAGGCACAACCCCATGGGGAAGGGAATTAAAATCACAATTACAGGGAATGTATAAACTTTGGCTCCACATACTCCCTGCTGACCTAAAATTCTTAATATAACCTACTTCTCTTCAACTTTTGTGGTACATTTTCTTTCTTGGCAAGTTCATGAATTTCCATGGATTCAACTTTCATTGAAAGTTAATGACTCTTTGTTGTCTCTATATATTCTACAGAGGCACAAAATTCATCCAGTTAAAGCCACACTCTCTATCTTCCCTTTCTATGCCTACCCCTTTAGCTTCACCATGTACCAGATATCAAAAATCAAAGGATCATGTTTTGAAATTGCTCTCAGTCAAGCACAGATCTCTCCTTTCTCTGTTTTGTTGTTGTTGTTGTTGTTGTTTGCTTGGACTCTGGTCAACTTATGGCAATTAAGAAACATGAATCTGGAGCCAATGGCCTGATTTCTTTGGTCAATTCACGTAAGTGCCTGGGCTCCCAGCTTCTTTGTTTATAAAACAGAGAAAATAATTAACAACCTTATAGCATTGCTTCAGGAATATAAGGTGTTCACACATTTAGCAGGATTTGAATGTAGTGTAGCACATAGCAAACACTCATTAAAAATCATCTGTTATGATCACTCTCTGAAATGTTTCCTAGATTCCTTAATGTCAGTTTCTCTTGTGCAATCAGTCAACTCTTCTCACCAGAGTAAGGATAGTATTGGTAAAACAAAGATGTGTTCAGCAACCTCCTCCCCACAGACCACATACCTACTGTGTATTTCTTAGCTGTGGTTGATATTCTGTGTTTTATCCAAAGCGCTTCATATCTTGGCTTTGATATTCCACCCCCTATTCTCAGAAGATACCTTCTCCTCCACCCTTCTGCATTTTATTCATGCTAGAGATTATGTTGGAAATGCTAACAGGACCCCTTCATTGCCTCTCAAGACCAATCTTGTCTTTCAAGACCAAGCACAAGCATCACTTTCCTGAATCATGCGCTGACCCTCCTCTCAGTCAGAATAAATTTTTATCATATTTAAACTTCCACAGCACCTTTAGCTTACACCTTTAGCGTATAACCACAATAGGGATTGCAGTATGGTCATTTGTTGACAATTCTTCCCTGCCATTGTGACTTCCAGGTCAGAATGCTAGAGATGACATCCTACCCAAATGGGGTCACTCACTCTCCATGTTTAGCAGAGGACATTATATTCTTGTTTTTGGAATTATACATGTTTTAGTTTACATCTCTAATTTGCTATGCAGCTAACTGCAAAATGCATCACAGTATATTTTTGAGAACTTACTGAACAATTGATTGAAATAATAGAAGTGTTCCTAAAAGGGTAAGAGAAGGAACATTTGCTATAAGGTAAAAAAGGGTGGAAGAAATGGGCAGTGATACCACTGAAGACATATAGTCCGTTTCCAACTTTTTCCTAATTTCTCTTTGAACTTAATTCTAAAATAAGATAGTTTGTTACATTTATAAAGCACTTTTGGATCTTAAAATAAACTTGTGAGGTAGACATGGCCAATACTATTCTCATTTGGCAGGTGGAGAACTAGGTTTCTAAGAGGTCAAGAATCAAATATAGACCGACCAAGCTAGAAATTGATAGAGATTAGACGAGAACCAAGCTTGCCCCATAATTCAGGTACCATGCAGAATGATGCCCCATGGGTCCAAATACACACACAGAACATGGAAATGGAAACTCAGAATAAAGTCTATTCCTCCTCTACTTTCTTTATAAGTTGATTTTTATGGGCATCTAAAGGAGAACACTTAGGTTATCTTGAGCTGTGAGTTCACAAAGCATTAGAACAGCATATCAAAAGGTGAAAAGATCAATTGGCAAGCCTACCTTTATTATTTGCCAAATTATTTTGACTGCATCAACAGCTTACATGGAATAGAAGGGATCTTTTTCTAACAAATTATACTTATCCTTCAAAACCCGACTTAAGTTCTATCTCAGCTATGAAAATTCTTCTGACTGCTGAGGCTAACATTGACATTTCTCACTTCTGAAATGGTAAGTAATGTATCACAGTGATAGTGTCACAGTGAATAAAATAGAATTTGCATGGATCCTTTATTTTCTAACAATGAAGTTATAATGTGTTACTTGTGTTTAGTAACAACACCATTACATAAATTATATTGTTTACCTAATACAACAATCACTCAGTGTTGTATAAATAATAATTTATCTGGTCCTTGACCCAGGTTCTCCAGAAGAAACTTTCTTGGAAATTTGTAAGTGATAATGGGTCTCTTTGTTACTCATGTTGTGACCCTGAAGCCACATTTGAGTTTTTGCTAACAAAGTAACATATGATGGGCCTCTACATAGTTTCAGGATGGAAGCCAGCCATAGTGGAGAAAACAGCATGTTACTAGAGTACTGGGGCTTTAAGCCATGTGATATCAACCCAACCACCAAAGAGATGCATGGCCTATAATTAAATCAATCACATCTGTGTAGGAAACACCAGTAAAAACTCTGGACACTAAAACTCACACTAAGGCTTGGGTGAGCTTCTTGGTTGATGGATACCTTGATGCATTGTGAGGATGATAGGCCCTGATTCCATGGAAGGGGATTCACAAGCTCCATATTCAGGACTGTGCTAGACCTCACCCTATGGATCTCTTCTTTGGGTTGGACCTGATTTTTATCATTAATAATAAAACTGTGATCCTAAGTAAGAGGCTTTTGCTAAATTCTATGAGTTGTATTAGTGAATTATCGAACTTGAGGCAGTAGTGGGAACCACCAAATTTGTAGCCAGTTGGTCAGGGTTTGGATGGCCTGGAAATGCCAGAACTTGTGATCATTGTCTGAAGTGAAGACAGACTTTGGCATCCATGTCCTTAACTTGTGAGGTCTACACTAACTCCAGATAGTGTCAGAATTGCATTGCAGTATTACAGTAAGATGATGAACTATGGAAAAAAAATCAAAATAAGCTTTCTTTTACAGATGCAGTAACTGAAAACAAGAGAGTTTAGGTAATTTGCCCAAAACCAAACAGCAAGAAGGAGTGAGTTAGTACTAGACTTAATTGCATTGCTTTTATTACTCTTATCTACATTGTGTTCTCTGTCAATAATATATGCTAGTTTTAGACAAGTGAAGGGTAAGGCTATACAATCTGTTGCTTTGTTTGTATCTAACACAGTGACCAGTCTATGTTTGGACAAATCCAATAATAATCAATACAAATATTCTTATTGACTAAGTTCATGAACTTCTTAGTTAAATGTTTCTGTGTACAGAATCCTTGCCGTGACTGGGTTTACATTTAGGTTGAAAGGAATCATGTAAATTGGAGTAGGTGGGGGGAACAAGACGAAGTGGGTGTAAGTAGTTGGCAAATGTGGTAGAAGTCAATTCCTGATTTGTAGCCAAAATAGATTTTCTGGTGGGCTCAAAGCTTTTTTAAAATACTTTGTGAGGTTGCCTTTCTGTACAACTAGTCTTGTTTGTATTCAAGAATATTGAGACTATATTTGGCCTATTACCTGAGAATGTGTGCAGGGTCAATAATGTGGTGCTGTCTACTCTGAAAAACAAGCATTTATCCCTACCTCCATGCATATATATCTCCATTTGGGGCATACATTGTGGGATCCATCCTCATCAGTTAAATGACCCTGAAATGAGATCACCTACCTGTTCTCCAAAGAGAATTGAACTATCTTCAGGTAGAATTGATATTGGTCCCAGTAGCCACTTGGATTTGATTAGAACAGATCAGGTAGAAATGAGAGGGGTCGTCATCCTATAAATAGGGACTGTCTCCTTGAGATGTCTGATCCTCTACCGAATCTATTCCTATGATGCTCTGATAAGAATGTCATTTGAATTCACATAACCATTTTGCCCTTGGAGATGAAAGAACACCCCTGAGAAATTAGCTTCCAAAGAAAACTGTCTCAAGCAATTTCTCTTTTTTTATTTTTCTATAGATGTCCTCAGATGCATATTTTCCTCTATTAATCTAAACTTGTACAAATTAGCAGTATGATGATGTACAAGCTGAACAATAGTATAATTTTTTTTTACCTCAATCATGTGTTTTCCCTTTCAGGCCTGGTTGCCAAGGACCCATAATCTACAATCTTTTTAATCTTTTCTTTTTAGTCCTATGAACCAAAATCCATCATTTCTGAATATTTTCAAGACAGGGAATCTGAAAGTTTTATTCTGATCATTAATCAGTCCCCTCCAATTAAGTTCAATTATACCCTATAATCATTGCTATAATTATTGATTGATTAATCTTTCAACTATTAATTAAAAGTCTTAATTAAACTTTTTCTGATGTTATTTAAGCTAAAATATAATGATTATGCAATTTCCCTGGTATATGCAACATGCCCTACTAGCCTTATGATAAAGTCATAGTCTTGTAGCTATGAATCACTGACTAGTAGAATCTGGAAGTGAGTGAAATAGTCTCCTTCATTCCCACTTCCTACACACACATGCATGTGTGTGGACATCCTCAGGTTCATGGGTAAAAAGCTGAGAAGAGTAGGCTATATAGAATAGTTAAGTATAATAAGAATCCTGGAACCATAGATGGAGGTAGACTTTTCCACAAACCTAATAGGCTGGAATCAAGACACAGATAGATTTTAAAAAATAAATTTGCAGGATATTCATTTTCCCTATGTACTACCTAACCACCCAGACTTACTCACGTGTGTTTGCAGGAGAGGCAGATTTTAGCTGTGTGAAGCTGCCAGTATGACCTTTGTAGGGAGCTCAGTTTACATGTTTGACAGAAAAGCTGACAGGAAGTAGGGAAGAAGAGTAACATGTATTCTCAGCAATAATCCTATCCCAAAGACTTGGAATTTTTATCATTTTTAATCCTCTCAGAAACCCCCAGGGAATAATTTATGTCCATTTTACAGATAAGGAAATATGATTGGAGAAGGAATCATATTTGAATCCATACCTATCAAACTTCTAATTTGTCATAATATTCTTGATACTCTTTTGAGATGTACTGGGAAAAAGAGTCAAACCAACAAACAAAAAATACCCCACAAACACTTGTTTAATAGAAGAAGATATTTTTGGAATTATGTAAATGGGACGCAAATAGAAGCTCTATTGATAGCTTGTGACCTGGGCCAAGTACATAAACATTTGGAGTCTAGGGTTTCTAATCTGTAAATTGGGACTAAAATATAGATTGCAGGATTTTTTTTTTCAGGATTAATAACATGGCTAGTGCAAGAGGATCTTCATCAATGTTAGATGTAACTTGCTGCTTAATACACTCTTTTTCTAAAATTACTAGATCTGGTTTTTAGTCCTTCCTCACTACTGACCACTGTCTGCCCTTAAGGAAGTTATTTCCCATACACATCTCCACCCTCCGTCTCTGTCTTGTGTGTCATAGAATGTTAGTAGTTGCAACAATCAGGAATTCCATTGACCAGAGCCCCATGCCATGATAAGGACACTGAGGTCTGGAGGGGGTTAAGGCCTTGCCTGTGGTTGCACTGCTAATTACTGACAGAATCAGGTCTCTAGACTCCCAGTTCAGAGAGCTCTTTCCACCACTCCACATTGTCCCTCCAGCCAACATTTGCCCTACATTTTGTATAGGGTTGTCATGAAGATCAAATGTGATTAAATATGGGAAAGTGCTTTAAAAAGTGCAAAATTATGCACAAGAGCAAAACATTACTATTAATGGACTTCTTACTTGACTTCTTTGGGTAGAAATGGGATGTTATTTAAAGTGACTTTAAAGGTGTTTTTAAGTATGAAATGCTATGAAGCTGGGTTATTATGTCTTGCAATGAGAGTATCAGGACTTGAAGAGGAGCCAGTGGTGTACATTCCCCTTCTGTTACGTGAAATTCTATCACGGGTAGGATAGTTTTCTGACATGATTCAGTTGTAAATAGTTTATTTGGGGGGTGATGCCAGGAAACTCCATTAAGGGAATGCAGAGGTAAGACAGAAAAGGAGAAAAATCCAGTAACTGGTGTATTATTAAGCCAGTTACTACTTTGGGCAGCTGGAACTCCACCTTCCCACGGACCCCCCAGAAACATTGGAAACACTGGAAGTCAGCTTAAAGAGTGTGGATCAGAGGTACCATACCCAAGCTGATAATTAAGTGTTTATCAACAAATTCCCATCAGCCCTTGCTTCAGGGTATCCCACACAAGGCAGTAACTCACTTGTACCTTGCTCATAGTACTGAGTGGGTACCCATGAGCAAAGAATGCCCTGAGGCAAGTAGATACCAGTTCTTCTGGTTCAAATCTGATGACCTTGCTTGAAAGTCTGGTGAGCTTGCTGAGGTGATATGAGCCTTCAACACGAGCAACCTCTATTTTTGTGATTCCTTAGAAAAAAACCAAGATCTTGGCTTTCAAGATATTAGGAAAACTTGTGCTTACATATATTGTCCTTATTTACATATATTGTCAAATCAAAGAAGGACTATGTTAATGGGGATTATTTGGGGCATGAGAATAGTGGACGAGATGCTTGTGGGTGGCAGGGAAGCCTGGGCTCATGAACACTGCCTCTGTTGTTTTCTGTACCTTATAATCTATGTTTTCTGAACAAATACTGTGTCTCCAAAGACAGGTCAGTTGATAGGGCTCAAGCATAAGCTGGAAAATTAGATATTATTACATTGCCACCAGCAGACTTTCAAGTTTCCTTTTTCTCTGAATACCCTCCTAATATCCCCAGTGGTCAGAAATACCTTACCAGAACTGCCAACTTCAGTTAGTATCCTTCTGTTGTGCCCCCTCATTATTTCTTTTATACTTTTCCATATCTTAGCCTTTGGCTTTCATTTAGCTCTTAGACAAAATAACAGTATGAGAAATTTATACATCCAAAGGTGTGAATGCTAGCTAAGAATTTATACTATTTTTCTTGCCAGAAGTCTGTATGGTTTTACAGTAGATTCCTAGAGTTCTGAAAAAATGAGCTCAAAAACAGTAATGCTAAATGGTGACCTTCAGAAACCACGTAGGGAATCAGCTATTCTATGCCTAAAACTCTGTTGAGGAGCCATTGAATATTATAGCCTGGAAACCATTTTTCAAGGTAGCCAATTAAGAAAAACCACAGATATAGCAGAGAATCAAGTCATTCCCTTCACCTGGAATTCCATTCCTTGATTGCAGAGCTGATCCCTGAAGAATGAGTTCAGCATTTCGTCCTAAAGATGGCCTAGTAATACCATCCCTTATTCATATGCATTTTTGTTAAACGTCTATAGCACACATCACACATTTTTCAATTTTGCTAGTATGAAGTGAGTGATACTCTTATCCCCACAACTAGATTGTAAGTCACTTGAGGGCAAGAATGTATTTTGTTTATTCTAAACTAGTGGTAAGCCCTCATAATTTGCTAAACCAGGGCTATAGGTGGGTATTCACGCACATTCTCTCTTCTGCCCTAACCACTAGATGTGTGAGGTGGCTATTAGGCTAATTAGGCTGACTGAGAAATCAGGTTCAAGGAGTTGAGAAGACTGACTTCAATATTTCTGTACTCTTTTCATGATACCCAGGGGGCTTCATATGCAAGGTGTGGAGCAGAGCATGGAACTTTACGTTTTCTTTCACAAAATGTCACATGCCATGCTCTCTCCATTACACAAACATCATGTGACTTCCTGTAGAATATAACAAGTGTGTGCACTGGAGTTAGAAGATCCAAGCCTAAGACATTGCCCTGCCACTTCCCAGCTCTATGCAAGTCTGACCCTCCATTTCATTGCCTGTAAAGTGAGCGGATGCTTGTTCTACCCCTCTCGTAAAGTTTTATAGACTGAAATAAAATAATGAATGTGGAAGTACTTACCATAGTTAAGCACTTATCACAGTTATTATGACCATGAACTTTGGAGTCAGACATGGGGTTAAATGCTTGCCCATCACTACCATTTGTGCAAACTTGAGCAAATTATTCATCTTCTCTGTCTCAATGTTTTTTCCTTCGAAATAAGAATAATAATGCTTTTTTCCAGAGTTGTTTTGATGATTAAATAGGATCATACCTGAAAATGGCCAATGCATGTTAAATATTGATAAATGTTAGTTATTTGGTTATTGTGCTATTGTTGTTATTATTATGCATTTCCAAGCAAATATATGCCATTATTATAGAGATAATATTAATGTAATAGAAAAATATTGGGCTTTAGAGACCAATGAATTGTCTTCTTATCCAGGTCTTATTTTGGCAAATTATTTCATATAGCACCAGTGCAATTCAGCTTCCTCAACTATAAAAGTTAAAATCATATGTACCTCACAGGGTTTCTGTGAATGTTAATAAGAAGATGTATATAAGCATGTACAGAAATATCTGGTAATTCATTGACATCCAAAAATTGGATTCTCTCCTTCCCAAATTTTAGATATAGGGGTTGATTTTTAATGCCTTGAAGATTTTAGGGTAGCATTATTGACATTTCTCTTTGAAGTTTTAGAATTTTTAGTATGCTTCTCAAGCATGTAAATGTGTATAACATAACAGATATCAAAAATTATAAAACACAGCTGTTAGACATAGAAGTATTAAAGTTATCCTGGAAACATATCCCATTTTTCTAAACGTAGGGGAGAAGGGTAATCTTTCTGATAATGGGCAGGGGGTGGGGAGAATATCATCAACAGTCAATTTCTTTTATGGCAGATGTAGTAGATACACCTCGATATACGGTCCCTCCCTGGACAGGTGCCACTTCTGTGGAAATGCTGCAAAGCTCACAACACCTTTGGACGATATATGAAGTGCCAGCTAATGGACAAAATAGGGTCCATTTTATAAACTCACTTGTGTCAGACACTCATGTTGCTTCTAAGAGTGGCAGGAATCAATAATGAGCAGAAAATTCTAATCATCAAACACACAGATAAAACCTACAATATTCAAGACTTAAGTGAATCTCTGTCAAGCAACAATGTCTGTAAAGGAGGAGGCTTGAAGCTTTCAGCCACTCAGCTGGAAACTGAAGGAAGACTTCAATATCAGGAATTGTTCCATCCCTTTTTGCCATTCATTTCTAAGTTCAGAAAAGTATTGAGGACCACTGCTAAGAGATGTCACGTGGGCATTTTCTCAATAATGCTAAGACTTTTGATTATTTTTGTTTGTTTATTGTGCTTGCTATTTATTCCTAGAGCTCTATCTTTCCTCGTATATACTCAAAATGCCCCAGAAATCAAGAGCTGCACCCAGGTAGTTTTCTAAGGTAATTGAAGCTTGTAGATGGCCTCCTTTACCCCATTGCCCAGCCATGTTGTCTGGGAAACTTCTAAGCAGTTTCATAAGCTTCCCTGACTTTTAAGCAAAGAAAACAGAAGAAAAAAATCAACATCATTCATTACTGTTTTGTGCAATTGTGCAGTGTCCCGTCCAGTGCTCTAATAGCTGTCAGTTGCCACATTTGAAGTCACATTCTTTAATACCATTCCCTTCACTTCTGTCCACCCCATTTATAGAAAAAGTTCATAATTAATAAGCTTCCCATCTCAGTGATATCTACATTTAAAATGTAGATTGCATTGAAAAAATGCTTATCTTGAAAGACTATGAAATTATCACATTTTCAGGAAACAAGTGCAGTACAATATAGGGCCTGTTGTACTTTATGCATTTCGGATCGCATCCTGTTAACAACCACTTGCAGAGCCAGCTTTATATATTTTGTAAGTGGTTAGGTAGTGTTTTCTCTAACAATGCATTCAAAACCTCTAGTTACAGGTACATCAAAATTGATCAATGCACTGCATTAAGTATTAACCTCATTATAGGTGTTGCACAAGGACTCCCAGTGGACTAAGTGAAGGAAGAAGATGAGCAACTTTATGCCAAGCACTGTGCTAAGTTCTTCATGTCCATTACTTTATTTGATTTATAACACCAAGGAATATGTTCTTTTGTTCCTCACATTTTACAACTGAGAAAACTGAACATTTGAGGCATTTACAACAATGATGGACTCACGTGCTAACAATTGTCAAAACTATTAAATGGAAAACCTAGGATTTAATCCATTTGTACCTGACTCTGCAGCCTAACTATTAACTTTGTTTACCTCAGTACAATTAAAAGTTGGTGGAGAGACAGGTTATATACCAAGAAAAATGGTAGCCAACAATAAAAAAGTCAATTATGATAAATGTGTCATGATTGATTTGGATAGGTAATTATGTGGTATGAGCTTTATCAAGTGTGATTAATTTTTTGTTTCTTTTCTATTGTATTCCTACAGCATTCCCTAAAATAGCATAAATCCCTAGTAAATATTGTTAGCTCAGTTAATTATTTTGCATTGTAAATTTTATGCAAAATATTGGAGCAGAGCCGAATTTTTTTCTTTAGTGGATGTGACGTCTGATAGGAGATGAGTTGAGATAGCCATGATTCTTAGTAGAAATAGTAGAAATAGATACTTCTACCATCTTCCAACATTCCTGACAGACAACAAATGGTTTGCAGAGTTTATGAACAACAGACTCCTCTCATTTGACAGGTATGATTCCAACCTTTGACTCTTTTCAAAGATCAAACTCACTTTTATAACGGAAGACATGTCATAGCTTTGAATATACCTTTATATAGGCAGCAGGGTTAAGTACCAGGTGACTATACTGTTTATATGTGTTTTGCTGCAGTTTTGAAAAGAAGAATCAAAGGTCTAATTACTTTACGGACACATTCAAAAGGTTTTGGGAGCTATTTACAGCATGGTCATAAAGTGAGGTGATAGCTCAATTTTAAGATCTACAGTAATGGGCAGAACATATCTTAATCCTAATTAGAAGCCCCTCTCATTCCAAACTCACCTCTCCCACTTTTGGTCTCATTTTTAAAACTCCAACTGTGCTCAGGATTTCCAGATCTAAGCCTTCACTGAACTTAGCTGTCAATTCTGTAAAATGACTAGGTTTGTATTTTGAAAACAAAATAGGCTATTTCTAAAAATATTGTTATTCAATATAACTTGTTTGAAACTATTGAGAAAGATAGTGTAGTTCTAATCTCTGGCTTGTACTATTAAATCATGAAGATGATAGGTCAGTTTTGAATGATTCTTTAAAATCTGTGGCACATGGGTAGACGTATGAGACCCACGTATAAAGATCAGTGAAATTAGTCATAAATAGTGAGCATTGTGATGGGTAAGTAGGCTTTTATACAGGGGTCTTCCCCTCTTCTTCATATCAAATACATCAGTGGCTACTTTCTCTGCCTATATAGGAAATAGACCCTGTTCTGACATAGAAAAAAAAAATGCCTTGCCTTTCCCATCTCCTGCACATCAGCACACACGGTAGGCTACATTTCCCCAAAGTGCAGAGAGGGTTTTCTCCCGCCCTGCATCTCTACCTGCCACACAGGCCTCTCACAGCTCACGGAGAGACACAGCCTGAAATGCACTGCCGGGCTTTGAACGCTCTCTGAATAGCTCTTGTCAGTCAGGAGCCTGCATTTCATGTTTCAGATTTTTCCCAGGGGGCTTTGATGTTAATCCATTTCACACTTCTAACACATCTGTTCTTCTTCAGGCTTTCTTATCTTTTCTGAGCATTCAAATATATGTGTGGGGGGAAAAACTTTTGGCTGTCATTGTGCAGTTTCTAAAATGAGACTAATGATGAAGCACATTCCACCTCCCCTCGTGAAGTTCTCACCACGCAAGATGCTGTATGTGAGTCATATTTCTCTAACATTTACTACCACCCCCATTAAGGTCAGATGGCCTGGATGCTGGAAATAATTAAAGAAGTATTTGGTAAAAATGTGCAAATATAGCTTGTGTTTTTGCCATGTGCCTAGTCAATGCAAGGTACTAAAGAAAGGCAAGGGGCCTGTAAGAGCAGTCCTGCTATCAAGTAGCATAAAGTTCCATTGGTCAATGAAGACAACAAGCCAAACATTAAATAATCATATAATAACATTAAAAAATAGTTCAGTATGGGAATACAGTTAATTACACAATGCAACATATGAATGATTGGTAACAATGACATGACCATTGATTATTACACCACAGCAGAGGAAGAAAAGGTGACTCTAGGCTATAGTAAGCTGAGAAGGCTTTGGTGGGAAGGAGGTGTGGCCAGAAGGTAAAGTGGGAATTGCATTTAAGCTGGATAGCTGAATTTATCTAGCATGGATAGAATATGTCTTTTTTGTTGGCAGGCATATTGCAGTTGCTGAGATAAGTGATTTGGCCTGGTTTTGGCCCTCAGCAGGCTTGTGATTTCTATGAGCAATAAAGGGAAAAGAAAAATAAGAATTTTGAAATAATAATATACATGATAGTCTATATATTCCTAAAGTGAACTACTATAAAAATTAATACCACGGTACTTATTCTTTTTTAATACAGTCTTTCAATCCTATTCTTTTGTGAAAAAGTAACTACTCCTATCCTGATAAAATAAGAACAGCTCTGCAAAATGCTACAAAGTGCCATATTAGATCTATTACATGAATTTAAATGGAGGCTATTGTCAATGTTATCTGTCTTTCTTCTCCTTTCACTGAATGAAACATGGACAAATTTAATCTATAAACTGCTTTGCAGAACATTCTGCAGTTACTACAGAATTTCATCATTAAGCATACATGCTACAATTAGCAATGTGCCTTATAGAACTTCTTGTCTGGGATTAAAAGTAACTAAAGAAAAGTGAAATATTGTTTAATCTTCACAGGAATTTAGAATCAGAAGCTGAACAGCATATTTTGTGTGTGTTCGTCAAGTCCAGACCTTGACCAATGTGGAGAAATTACAGACAGACATATTTTGATATAACTTGAGAAAATTCTAACCATAGCTCTCCAACAGTAGAAATGCATTACAGGAGAGAATGACCATCCATCCAACATATTTTAGTAAGAAATCTGACATGGGTGAAAGCTTGTTTCTAAAACAAGCTTTCAGACTTCTTTCAATGCTTCCGGTGCTTCCAGTAATTCAGAATTTCTATGATACAGCCATATCGTTTTATGCCACAGGAGATGTGAAAATGAATGCCCTAACATGCAGTGACACTTGAGTATCATGGGGGCCAATGGCTATTTGGGATGTGTGGTGGTGAGTTATCTTCCATAACCCTTCATGTATCATGGTTAGACAGGTGGATGATGGATGGATGGATAGATAGATTTATAGATAGATACAAATAACACACATCATAAATATACATATATTGCTCTTCTTCTAAATATACACTAACTTAATATTTTTCCCATTGAAGGTGGTAGGGAAAATGTTGAATGCCAAGCTTCAGGTAATATGTTGTCTAAGTCAGCTAATAAGGAGGGACTAGAAAATCTGGGACCTGATCCTGCATATTTATTACTCTCTTTTTCCTTCATTAACCCTATACAGCCTCAGTTCAAAATGTCCTATTATTTCTTCATAATAAATGACTTAAAAGAAATAAAATGTTGATAAATTTTGAAGAGTATGTCAAACATCCAGATGCAGCAGCAACAACAACAACAAAAACAACTAAGTGCATCTGACATAATAAGATTCTGGCTTACAAAATGTCAAATCTCCATTAGGCCTAATGTTATATGCCATACAGTCACAACTTTAGCTTTAAAAACAAGTAGTGCTCATTTGCTCTTTTGGCTATGGTATTGAAATGTAAAGGTGTTCTTTTTGTGGTGTCACTTTTTCACAGAATTTAAGAATTCAACCCTTAGAGTATTTGCTATAGCTTATAATGGTAACCTGTGATCTCTGAGCCAATGAGGCTGCTGTGTAAGTCAGCTAATTCCAGCCTAACCTCTGACAGCTAATTGGTAAACAAAACAATGAGAAGATTTAAAATATTAAATTAAATCTTGAATTACCTTCAACCCATTAGCACATTGTATTGTTGAGCAGTGATTTCAGTAAATGAGAATTCTAAGTAGAATGAAACACAAAAGACCAAAATAAAAAAACCCTAATCATACAGATTATCCAACACAGGCACTTAAATTACCACTCCTGTTTTATAGTTATTATCATACCTCTATAATCCATGTCCCTTTACAAGGCTATTCAAGCTATAACACATGACAGGCAGTGCATTGCTCTGCTATTTATAAGGTGCCTTGGGTCATGTTATATGGCATAAGACTAAAGGCAGAATGACTTAAACCACCCAAGAAGTGCAATAATCCCTAACAAATGCACACCCCGGAGTGTCTTATTGCTGTTATGAAATGAAATTCATACATTAAACTAAGAAAAATTGTCAGACCCAGAGCATTTATTGGGAATAATAAACATGTCTGTCTATCCGTTGATGCATTTTTCCAGCCTATAGGAATCGGAAGTGATTGCCCCAGCCCCACAGATGAGCTCCTGTGCTGAGATGCAAACTGCATCAATCTTGTTGGTTTCAGACTTCCCTTATCATTACAAAAAGACCCATTAGACCAACACCTTTAAAGCTGGTGGCTTTCTTTCCCTAACATTCTCCTGGTTTCTGCTAGGTTTGATTTTGGTAATGATCCATGTAGGCTGGAGAAAAAACATCAGGTCCAACGGGTAATGAAATGCAATTGAAGAATACAATAAAAATAGGCTTGAAAAAGAATGTAGTTCTACTGCTTGTTTGGATTATGGTAAACTGAGAGCAATGATGAATGGAAATGTGTCCAGCTCAAAGGAGGCATTGGGTGGATACCACCAGCAGTAAGGAGAGCTGGCTTTATGTAATACTTTCATTAATGACCTGGAAGAGGGAGGGAGTCATACATTAATGAAAACATGAAGCAACTAAATTATAAGTTGTTGCAGCTGCTGGTGAAGACAGAAAAATAATACAAATCCAATTAGAAAGGTTAGAAATGTAAGCAAAAATAGAACCAACTTAAATTCAGTTTGATACTGTATAAACATATTCATCAGGGAAAAATAACATCCAAGTCATGTCTTTGCTAACGAAAAAAGCTGTTAGAAAAGTATCCAAATTCAGATATTTCCCATGTTGAATTTCACAAGTAGCATCAAACACCTAGTTTTACTGACTGTTCTGTTTCTTTTTGGGCATCTTAATGTTATAACCCAAGAGGCTACAACTCCACTTCTTGTAATTGGTGATTTATTTGGAGTCTTTACAAAACCTTCAGTGACAAATCTTATCCTGACGGTTAAGTCTCAATGACAAGGCTGTATAAATATTATAGAGAAAAACAAACCCTCATTCCTGGACATTAATATGTATGTAAAAATAAAGATAGTATAAGAATTACACAATACACAGACGGCTTCAGAAAACTGCAAAATAAAAATACATTATGTGCAAACTGAAAACATTTATTCACGTGAGTTCACACTGCAAATAAAACACATTTTTTCTTTTATATATGTATTGTGTGTGTGGTGTATATATACAAAGGAACTCACTTCAGGAGTCATTTAAAAAGCAAAGCCCCCTGAGCTATGTTTAATATTGTGTGTGATACACACACATACACATATGCCTACCACTCCAACACAATGAGAAAAGTTTGGGGGACTTTTCAGAACCAGTATTTTGTGTGCAGTGAGGAACATTCTTCCTCCTTAATAGAAAACAAAACTGTTCTTACTCCACACAGAACACAGTATGAACACCCACACAAAGAAACGTGTTTTTACAATCACCAAGGGGCAAAAGATCCCATTCTGAAACATTCTTTTGAGTGTCAAGAGAGCTTAAGATACCACTGACTAAGAACACAACCTGGAACAACTGATGACTTATGAGAGAGAAACATGGATGTTTGGTTTGGTAACCCTGGGAGCCACTAATAAAAATCCCTCATATATGAAGACAAGTAGTCCCTGAGTGGACAGAACAAGATCCCTGAGCTGGAACTCTGGAGCTCCGGGCTTTCTGTGTGGCTCCCTTTATAAGGGCCTCATTTACATCCCTTTATTTAGTGAGCTCTCATTCAGTCCTGGGAACACTGCACAGACTGTTAGGACTATAGAGGCAGGACTCAGGAGCCAAGCTAGGTTCTGGTGACCTCAGAATTGTCTCCCAATAGGCCTGACACCTTGTGATTTCAGAATTATGTGTCACTCAAATATTGACCTTAGTCATTCAGCTCTTTGAAATATTTTCCAGATAATGCAACTGGGAACTTTGAGTCAATATTATATAGGCCATAAACGTGATGCCCAGATGTCTGGGCTTAGATCCTGGCTCTGCTCCTGTATGACCTCAGGCCAGTTACTTAAACTGTGTGCCTCAGCATCCTTATCTGAAAGATGGTGACTGTTAGTTACCCATTCATAGAGTCATTGGGCCTTCTAAATGGGGTCATAGAGTGCACATCTCACACAGCCTGTGAACAATTAAGACCTGACCTAAGGTTGTAGTGCATTTTCTGGAGTTTATTTTTACAAAATCACCATTACGTTCAGGAAACTGCTTCTATATTAGCTGTTTTCATCCTAGAAAATATTAATCTCATCACTAAATTAGGATTTGACAACACTGTAGTCTTTCTTGGAATATAGTTTTGGGGAAGGGAGAGAGGGAGAGAGGAGGATAAATTTATATTAAAGCAATACAAACAACTTCAAATAAAATCATGTATATATTTATTTGTAAAAAGTTATTTGCCTGCCCCATGATCAGGAACTGCCTCCACTATCTTCTCCTTCACATCCTCCCATTTACGCTTTTACTCTAATATCTAAGAAGCAAAATTGTAGATTTCTTCCTCCCTCACTCCCTCTCTTTCTTTTTCTTTATTTTGAGAAATGTTTTCATTGTTTAGGATTCTAATTTTTTTAATGTATATTTATTTTTGAGAGAGAGAGAGAGCACAAGTGGGGGAGGAAAGGTGAGAGGGGGAGACACAGAATCTGAAACAGGCTGAGCTGTCAGCACAGAGCCTGATATGGAGCTCAAACTCATGAGCCATGGGATCATGACCTGAGCTGATCAGACACTTACCTGACTAAGCCACCCAGGCACTCCTCATTGCTTAGGATTTTAGAGACATAAATGCCCTTCTGTCTCTTTCTAGGTCTAAGGTCTTATCAAAATGTTTTCTTTAAAATAAAGTTTGTTTCATAAAAATATCCTGGTGATATCCAGTAAACTAAAATACTTTTCTTTATGTTTCATAAGTGTGATTATAAATTCTTCCAGGAAGAGACCAGACCATTATATCATTTTGTTTTCCAAGTGATGAAAGTATGAAGGATATAATATCAATAAGAAAATAGAAGCCAAAAAAGTCCGGTTACTTTTCCAGGGTCACAAAAGGTTGGGACAAACCCAGATCGAGCATGCAATGTATTTGTTTTATTCAAACCTATTTTCCTGACATGTTTGGTCCTTGAAAATCAGATGCAGTCTACACACACAACTGATCTACTCATTTAAATCAAATCAGCTAGAAGTTCTACTAATCAATTGTCTTCAGTAAAGTAAACAAGCCAAATCAGCATCCAAACATATTAATTGATTGAATCCGGGGATTCACTGAACAGGCTTGGCAGTTTCATCTAAAGGGTCAGATGAGGAGAGTGTGTGTTAATGGTTATTTACTGAAGAACACTCTTATTCACCACCCCATAGAATTATATATTTTTTAAACCCGCTTCAGGCTCAGAAACAAATTGTTGGACGTTCACAGAAATGTTACAAAATGAACAAATTTGTCACCAAACAAGAAACACATAATCAGACTGGCTGAATGCACCCTAATTAGATCTCAGCCCTGGGTTGACTCTGACACATGTGTTAAACCACGTTTTCGGGGAGCTGAAGTCTCATTATATGGGTGGTCGGGCGACTGCTATTCTGCTATTATAATTTTTACCAGATTATTTTGAAGTGTACTTCATGTTTCTCTTTTTTTTTAACTTCAGCCTTAGATGGAATTATATGTAATTCATAGAAAGGTTTAACATTCAAAAACTTCGAAATGCATTGCAGTGATGCAGTGTGGTTTCAATATTTCAGAAACAACCACCTAAGCCAACTAATAATAAGAAAAAATAATATTGGGATTCTAATATTTAAAGCTAATTTTCAATGTTCAGTTAGGTGTCATGAGTTTCACTGGAGTCCTCAGAGATATAGGAGCCTTGTTGGGTATGAAGGGAATAGATATCCCAAGTCTTCAGACAAATGGCGTCCACATGTGTGGGACAAACTCAGTCCTCTTAGGACAAGAGGCAGTCAAGACCAAGGGACAATTGGACGATCCTGCAGGATCAGGGGGTCTAGAATACACACATGGTAAAGTGAGATGGAAGATGAGGGTCAGAGCACTCTGCAGAAAACTGGAGAACAAGGAGCCCAGGAGAAGAAGGGAGGAACAAATGGACATGAAGTATCAGGTCCTGGATCAGTGCGATCTAAGTTTGTGTTGAACTCTGGCTGAGTGTGCACCCCTATGGAAACTTGCATCCTAGGATAAACACTTGGTTGGTCAGGATTCACTCACTGGCTGGGATGGATGGTTTGTCGGATAGTGCGAATTCCTCCCTTACTCTTTGTTTCCATTAAAGGAGGACATAATCCTAACAGGATCTCAGATTCACCTACATTGCTGTAAAAGTTGGGCTAGCCCAATGCTATTATTTCATACTGACCATGAAATATAACTATTAGAGCAAGTTTGCCTTCACTTATTTGTCAACTTAAAGACCAAAGGTGGTGGGTGCACACACTCCAAGGTGCAAACTGTGTGTATTTTTATAGTTTTTCAATGAAGTTGAGTCAATTAATAGAGGTTATTGAGGGATACGTTTATACTGAAGAAAAACTAATGGTCCCAGAAGACCTAGAACAACACTAGAAAAAATAACAAAGAAACCTTAGAGAAAAAAAATGTTAAAAAGACATATATTACATTTGAAAGCAGAATTTCATTCCCTATTAGTCAATATTGTGAATTACGTACTGTACTATTGTACTCCATGGATGTGCATCACCTTTCAAAAGATACACATTTGTCCTCCAGGTATATTGCCTCACACATATTATATTGACTTTTTCCTCTGCAATTCAGAAAAGGGGAGGTGATGCTGTAAAATAGGTCATAAAATCCAGATTATGGCTTACAGTATGAAGTCCTGAGTCACCTTCAAAATAGAATTTCCTGAATTCTACATCCACCTAAGAAATGGCTTCATAGTATTAATTAAGAGATTCCTAAATTTCCTAGATCAATTACCACTTCACAGAGAGAGAAAAGCAATAGCTACCTGGGATTGCTACTGTAAGCCTCCTAAACTCACCAGGCTTACAAGTTACAAAGGGCTATCTGAACAGAGCAAACTACCTTCTAAATGAAGGTGGCACTTTGTGAAATGAATAAATGAGCAAAGGAAAAACTACAGTTTTACTCTATGTCATATTAAGAATACTGCGGCAAATTACTCAGTTCATCTAAGGATTGAGTTAATAATAATGAATACATTTGGCTATATGTCTCCAGTTCCATCAGAGTCACTTCAAAGAGGCAGAAGAATATTTACACTACGTTTTCTGTTTGGTTGAGAGCAGAGGACCCCTTTAAAAAGGCTGTTCACCCCTGAGAGATGTGATTTCCATTTGCAAGACCATTGTTCATCTTTTGTGGTTAACTATCTCTTTTGATATTAAATAGAGAGCATTCAGCAAGCATAGCAAGCCAGGAAGACTCTAAGATGGTCTAGCTTATGGATGTTCCTAACTTCTGCAGGTGCTTGTGTGAAATAACTAAGCATGAATTGTCTTATATTTTCAACATCTTAAAATCTTAGCAGACACAAATATGTACCACTAAAGGTCTCTTAAGTATTGTAGTACACATTTTCTCCTTATATAAATTGATATCCCCTATTTTTTTGGTTCTTGAAGTGACACTTAGGTAATTGTTACTTGAAAACTGGCAATCAACCAAAACATTCATTTCAACTACTACCTATCCTGGGTTGACTGATTTGCCAGCACTGTGCTTGCTGTCAGCTCTGTATTGTTGAGCGAGTATCATACGTTCCTCTCAGAGTCCCCAGGTCCTCATTGATAAAATGAAATTTGCCCTTCAGTGACTTTGAAACCGTGCTCCTCAGAGTTCTGGGGATTCTCTAGAGAAATGGGTAAACAAGATAAACAGAATAGGTTGGTATGGACAGTTTATCTAGCTCTAGTCTGTTCTAATTGTAGGCTTCTATGTTCAAACCAAAGAGCTGCAGTTTTAAAATACTGAGAAACCACTCAAATGATCTTTAAAGTTCTTCCAAGCTGGCTTTATTGGGTTCTAAGATCTCTGCTGTACAGATAATCTCTGCTGTAAGAAAGTTCTCAGATGCAGTTGATTAAAACAACAACTACAACAACAAAAATAAACACAAGAAATTGCAAAATATCCCTATCTTTTAAGAACAAGAGCTCTGGGAGATCAAATGATGAGTCGTAGGAGCTCAGAGACAGAGTAAGGAGAGAAGACTTCAACAGGAATGGACAGGAAGGGCTAGCCCAGGAAAGGAGGAATGAGACTGTGGGGAGAGGCACAGACAAGACAAGAAAGACAATGGAGAATGTTGGAAGAGGAATGGAAATGGCCTATATGGAAGCCATCTAGCCTACCCAGAAATATAAATGGGAAGAAATGTTGCCCAGCAATTTCCCTGCCAAACACTAGTAGGTGTTAAAAAATAAGATTCCTCGGCTCCTGAGAAGAATCTTGAGGAAATTAGTCTGGCTGAGTTTATTTATTAGACAGGGCAAAGACTAGATGGAGGAAAATCATCTGGGAGAACATGTGGCAATCTGGTTCAAGTTTGGCGTGTGAAATGCAGAGCAAGTAACAAACCATTGTTTCATTGTGACAGCATCATTTTTACTGAAACTCACAGTATTATCATCTAAGCTTCTTTGACTTCACATTTACTATTGAGCAAATTTTTTTTTTCTACCTTCCTACTCAAAGCAGTAGGTTACATATTATGGATTGTAACAATACTACAGAAGCTCTTATGAATCTGGTAGCAAATCTAGTTTAAGACCCAACATTTCCATCACATCTTCATTTTCATTTTACTGTCATAGGCAAATCCTATATTAGTGTGTTTCCATTTCCCAATATGGAAATAAGTTATAAAGTCTGACCCAGACCCACATGAGTGGATTAGATGAGCAATGTAAGGGAAAATTGTTTATAAGATGTGTGGCTGATACACTGCTCACCCAAATGGTAAACATGATTTAGCTAGGTACTAATAATTACCTAGAAAATTACTAGGGAAAATGAAATTTAGCTTTTTTTGTTTGTTTGTTTTCGTTTTGTTGTACCTTAGATCAAAAAGCAATGTGTCCAACTTGCAAAGAGGAAGTGTTCAATATAGGATCTGGTGGTGGTGGTTTGGTATTAAGGAAAGTCATCTGTAATAGTTTAAAATTGTTAAATGTGCTTATCTAGGAATTTAGTGTTGGCAACACTTCTCTAAGGTAAATAAGAGAGCACTGTCAGATGAAGGTGCTTGGTTTTGTAGAGGTAAAGCAATTTGTTAAAGGTGGAAATTTATTAATAATGAGGAAAAGTTTGAACCAGTGGTCCTATCTGGTCTCTAAAAGTGAAGATATTGGGAGGAATTTTATAACAATGTTAGTAATGCTATGGAATAATACAGAGAACATTAAATGAGTAATTATTAAGTATAGGGAATGTTAAACTTCACATTGACGTAGGTTACTCTTATTTTTGTCATGATAGATCGGAAGAATCAAATATTTAAATAGGTCTAGTAGTTTGCTCAATTTTAGCCCCAGCTAGTGGAACCAGGTTTTTGCCCTAAGGTTTTCTGACTCCAGAATCTTTATTCTTAATCACTTGAAATGGTACAAAGCTCTGCCCAAAATACAGTGTTAGAAAGGGATTGTGCAGATGTGACTCAATTCATGTCTGGGGAAAATGGACCTGTGTGTGTGTGTCCGTGTGTGTGTGTGCGTGCGTGCGCGCATGCACGTGCACACACACACAGATGCATGCACACACATGTGTGATGAATGGAGGAGTAAGTTACTTCTGCATACTCTTGACACTGCCAGCCAGATAGGATAATTAGAGGCTTCAGCAGATTTCAGTGCTTTGGATTCAGAGTTGATAAAAAAAAAAGGCATTCTTTTTTTTGAAACTTCTCTAGTCCTAGAGAGAAATGTAAGGATAGAAAGGGAAGCCAGACAGAATCCAAGCATGCCACAGAGTGAAGGTTTAGACAATATATAAACTCAATCCAGAGTCCATGTTATAGGGAGATAGGAGAAAGGTCAGCTTGAAATGCTGTGAGTCAGATTTAGGGGCCCCCTGGTTCTCTGAACCCCAGGACTTATTTTTTTTTTAATGTTTTATTTATTTCTGAGAGAGAGAGAGAGAGAGAGAGAGAGAGAGACACCATGAGCAGGGGAGGGTCAGAGAGAGAGGGAGATACAGAATCTGAAGCAGGCTCCAGGCTCTGAGCTAGCTGTCAGCACAGAGCCTGATGCGGGGCTTGAACCCACGAACTGTGAGATCATGACCTGAGCCAAAGGTGGATGCTCAACCGACTGAGTCACCCAGGCGCCCCAGAACACCAGGACTTTTGACACAAAGCCTGCAGTGACAACATTCTGAGACTGGCTGGTCTACTGGTCCTATTTATTCCCATGGTTACAACTTGAATAGATGTGTTACATGACCCCACCTATTGGTCATTGTTCAGTGTTCCATATGTCAACAGCCGACTAGACTTGGGCTAATCTTTATAATAGTGAAAGGTCAGCAAAATGACTGACAGTACATACTTGAGACTATTGGTACTCAGGAGACCAATATCCATTTCTTGAGGATTACATGCACTTTACACAAACAGAATTTTTTCTGATTCTGCTTTACTCAGCAACACAGTGGAGATCCTCAAGGATCCACATCTAGGCTTTATCTGGATCATACATTGAGTCAGTCCTAATGAGTTAGGACATTAACCCAGTGTCATATCTGTGTTACTCCCCCTACTCTCTAGCCCTACTGGAAATTACTAAAGTTATCCATTTAGATCTAAGACAGAGACTCCAGGGAAATGTAGACCCCCCTCTTTTTTTTCCCTTTCCAAGTTTCTAACACTAACAATGGCCTTGACTCTATCTGCCCTTCCCTATCCTCAACATATACACTTCCTCTTGGCTCATTTGCCTAAAATTGAATTTTTGTTATCTTGGAATTCCAGTTATTTTGTCAGGTTTCCTAGCACTATGTTATGATAAGAATTGTTTTATGAAGTCAAATTTCGAGTTAGGTGTCCAACTTTACTCTTCATGGAACTTTTTTCCACTATGAATGAAGAATAAGTTCTGACCACCAGTTCCAGGATAGGATCTACTGCACTGATTCACAGTAGTGAACATCATCTACCTTATTTGGGTCCCAACCCTGACTCTGATGCTTATCTGATTCTTTTTCTTAAAGGTTTTTTTTAATGTTTATTTATTTTTGAAAGAGAGAGAGAGAGACAGAGTGTGAGTGGGACTGAGAGAGAGAGAGAGAGAGAAACACAAAATCAGAAGCAGGCTCCAGGCTCTGAGCTGTCAGCACAGAGCCTGATGCAGGGCTCAAACTCATGAACCATGAGATCATGACCTGGGCCAAAGTCAGACTCTCAACCAACTGAGCCACCTAGGTGCCCCGATGCTTATCTGATTATTGACAAGCTCTTGCAAGGAGCCAGTCCTCTCAATAGCTCCAGTAATGCTCACCCTTTCCTCCAACAACTGTGACTGGGGTTAAACAAGGAGAAGGAGAAGAAGGAGGAGAAGCAAGAAAGAAAAAGCTCTGGTGATTGAGACAAATAGTAAGTTGTGTTCTATTGAACATACTGCTGTGAGGGTTACACACAGTTAACAATTTGTGCCTGTCTTTGGAGAGCATACAGTCTAATTGAGAGGATGAGCTAAATCTCAAATGATAGAACCTCATATACTTACTTGCCAGAGTCCAAATCATACTGTAAGTTTGTGAATCAGGAAATGCATGAAGGATTTGTAGACACTGTCTTAGCGGTGATGATTCCATTCTTGAAAGCCAGACTATTAAATGTTACACCAAAAAGGATGATATAGTTTTATAGATGAAGAAACAGTCTTAACTGTTTTCCCAAGACCGAACAGCCAATGTGACTTGAGAATCAAAGTTTTGCATTTACTGTAAGTCTATGCCCAACCTAGTCAGCCCTTGTTCCCGTGGAGAAAAAATAAAAACCTCAGGTTAGAACTTAGAGAAGGATGCAATATGAATTGTTTGAAAGTGTGAACAAAAGGAATATGATTTGAACCCATATGGCTTTGTCAATGTTAATCAATCATTTGTGCCAGTCAATTCTCATTCAAATGGAAGAAACCAGCATGTGATTTATTGAGCAGTCTGTCATTTCTACTAATTCCATCAGGACTCTAATGGTGAGTACTACCTGGCTACTATAGTAAAATTCCAGAAGCTCATGGACACTGGTTCTGGGCAAAATGTGGCCCTGGGAGACTGAGAAAGAAAGCCAGACCCAGTTGGTGCAGAACTAGTTAGTCCCTTCCCTGACCACTTTCTCCTCTACAAATGGATTTTTTCCCTTTTCTCCAGCTGTTATCTGTTTTTCAGCTTGCAGTTTCTCTAATGAGATATTTGGTACTTAATCTTTCAGAATAATGAATGAGTTCATCTCTCTGTAAAGGTGGTTCCTGTCCTGGGAGCACTGTAGCGACTCGTCAGGATGCCAGGCTATTGTTTGTCAGGATTCTATGAGGCTAGCTTCCATGAATGTGTCTGACATTGAGATTACATTGCCTCACGAAGATGGGACATTTGGGGAAGGGGAAGGCTGTGAAGACAAGCACTTCTCCTCAGTGAATATAATGAATCACGTGTTAAATTCTCAGGAGGAGTGAAACGGCATGGCATAGACCATTCTACAAATTAGACATGTCAGTAAGATAAAATATTTTTTTCAAGTTCTCAAAATACCTGTGCACATATACACACTACTCTAAGGGTGCATATTATAAACACTAGCCATGTGGCTATATAAATATAAATAAATTGGGGTGCCTGGGTGGCTCAGTTGGTTGAGTGTCCAACTTCAGCTCAGGTCATGATCTCACAGTTTGTGGTTTCGAGCGCTGTGTCAGGCTCTGTGCTGACATCTAGCTCAGAGCCTGGAGCCTGCTTCAGATTCTGTATCTCCCTCTCTCTCTGACCCTCCCCTGCTCACACTCTCTCTCTCTCTCTCTCTCTCTCAGAAATAAATAAAAACACGTAAAAAATTTAAATATAAATAAATCAGAACTAAAAAAATTATAAATTTAGTTCCTCAATTGAACCAGGCACATTTCACATGCACATTAATAATCATGTGTAACTAATTTCTTACTAGTGTTGGATACCACAGTTATAGTTCCATTGTTTTCCCAAATTGTCCTAGACAGCATTTTCTAGAAGAATAAACAAATGAATTTAGCATTCTTAATGATTACCCTAGTAATTACTTCAAGCACATACCAATATAAAAAAAGCAGTTGGCACATGTTCTGTCTAAACAAGGGAAAGAAATCTAGGATTATTCACCAAATGTAGACTATTTCAAAACCATACATTTACCTACTTAGGACTAGAGAATAAATAATTAATACAATTCCCTAGACTAAACAAACCACTTCATACAACAACGATAAGGGCTGCCTATTCCTCAGCTCCATTCACAGAGCAAGACTCAGTAAATCGTGTCAGGTGGTGTGTTTCATGGTGTGATCACAAGTTCACCTGCATCACAATAACCTGACCAGAGAGTTTAATAATAAACTTAGAGTTTTGGAATCTACATTTAATAAGCTCTCCAAGGTAATCTTTCTTACATTATAATTTGAGAATATCTGCCATAGAGTCTGAGAGAAATGACCTCTGGGTCTCTCTTACTCACTTTTCAAAAGAAGACTGAGTCAGACTTTCTGGATTGGAATCTTGACTCAGCCAACTGTATTTCCTTGGGCAAGCTGCTTTCCCAGAAATTTTCCAGTGAAATTCTTCTTTAATATCACTGGGCAGGTTTGGCTGTGTCATATGCCCTTGAGTGAACTCAAAGCAGGTAAGCAGAATAAATGGATATGATTGCTTAGACTAATTAGCTTTCATCCCAGGACAAGAGAGACAAGTACTGCCAGGCAGTACGTGGTGATTCAATATGAAACAAGGTTCAAGATCTTTACCAAGGAAAAAAATGGGTAGGATGGCTTTGGGAAGGTAACCCACAGTTCTCAGCACAAAATCGTTTTCTCTGCTCACATATGCCTTATTATTGCTACTCCTCAGTGATAGATGCACACAGCAAAGTATAGAAATGTTTAAGTACTGTCTCAAGTCTACATAGCTTTTTGGTTAGAGATTTATAATTAGAGGCACGGTTAAGGGGGTCTTTTTTCTACAAGTATACACCTATGACTTCCACTGGCTTTCTTTTCTCCTTCTCTTCTATTTTCTTTTTTATATGTCCTTTCTCTGTTCCTTCCATATTTTATTTCAGGACATCCCCTCTGCATGTGCTCCAACCACTCCCACTCTAGCTCCGTGTACCCCCTTGCTATCTGTCTTAAAAATATACCATAAATTCCTTTTCCCCTTCTCCTTCTATAACAAAAATTGTGGGATTTTGCATTTATCAAGTTGATCTCAGTCATTAGCCATATAAAAAGGTAATCCTATATTCCGCTTAGGAGTGTATTATATATTCATTTTCTACCAACAAGATAAAATGGACAAGAGACCCAAGGCTTTCTTCTTACTCAGGCTGAGAAATGATATTGTAAATAGGAGGAAATCTGACATCTCTTTTCATCAGGGGAGAAACCAGATTGCAGACTTTTGAAGATGTGGTAGGAGCACCAAACATAAAAACACATTTTCACAGAAGAAAAGGAAGTAAATACTCTAAGAGTTAGAAACCTCCAGTCTGTTACAGTTTTTGTAACAGTCTGGCTACATTTCAGAACCTCATATTTATGACCTTGTGTTCAACTTTCCAGCTGTCCCAGGCGATGGCCTAAAAGGAAGGTGATAGTTTCAGGTGGGGTATAGGAGTGGATGCGAATGGTCACTTAAGGGATGGGATCCTGTTAATATCACCAGGCATTTGATTTATTAATTATTAAGGAATTAAGGTAAGAAAATTAAGGGAATATAATGAGAATTTTCAAATAGTCTGTACCTTTCCAAAGTGCCCATGAGAAAGCACCTGTTTGAGTTACACTCTTTATGGCAAGGATGTTTTGATGTTTCTGTATGTTTGTTTTTGTTTGTTTCAAATTATTTATAGGAGACAACTTTATCTTTGATCACTTAATTCTGATAATAGAGGTCATATTTATCCTCAAAGTGGCAAACTATCCAGAAGAAGTAACTCTTGACTGAGTGTATAGCATTTTAGGTAGTCTACAATAAGAATGACATCTATGCCATTCGAGGCAAGTTGTCTGTAACTTCTTAGCTTTTGTTTCTCTAATTGTAAGGTAGAAATCATATCAAACTTCATTATATATCCAAGCTCACGCCCAACAACAAGGAAGATTAACTGAGATAATTAAAGCATTGTATAATGAGATGGAAATTATAGTTTGGATCTCCATGTGGGTCAACTGATGTAAAAAGTTGCAAACAGCACTGTAGCAACAATGGCAATGAATGTCTTGATCTCCAAATTTAGTCTTATATTCTGTCCAGGCATCTCATAGATGTTCATTGTTACATGGAATATAACTGGTAGTATGACTACCCTGCAGAATCACCATCCTGCCAGGGGAAAATGAGTTAAAATGCAAGTGCTCCTCTCTGTACAAAGAGCTGCTTAAGGAGACTGTAAAGACACTGGCATCTTCCTTGAAACCATGGAAAATGACAGTGGAGCTAGGTATGAAGCCTTGAAAATAGGATAGGGGATATAAAAAGAAGTGGCCAATTTGGGTTGTGCATTATAGGAAAATATGAGATATAGATGAGAGTGAATGAAATGAATCTAGCAGAAAGAAAGGTGCAATCTATGTGATAAGAATGGCCAAAGGACAGAAGCATGACATGAACAAAAGCCACAGGAATACAAGATACAACAAAAAAGCAAATTTTGTAGATGTCGATATTTGTGTTTGATTATAGCAGAGTAGTCTCAGAAATGCATTATGAGGCCCAAATTTTATGCATTGAAATGACCCTGAATGCAAAAATGAATTGGACTTTTTTCTAGAAGTTGTTAGAGATATTTGAGATTTGCTCAGTAAAATTATATCTTTGCTTTTATATTATTCTGATGAGGTAATTTTATACTAAATTGAAGAGTTACTATGAAAAATAATGAACTCATTATTATATATTTATATTATTATAAAGTTTTACTTAAACACAGTCATATCTGTTTATTTACATACTTTCCAAGGCTAGTTTTGTACTATAACAGCAGCATTGAGTCAAGAATTGAGACAAGACATGTGATCTGCAAAGCCTAAAATATTTACTGTCTGATGTAGATGTCAAGATATACCACTACTATCAAGAAAGACAATTGGGCAACTAATCATGAATTAATCAATTTTAAGATGGATAAAAGCAGAAAGGGACTTTGTAGGGTATGATTGTTCTTCCTTTTATTTTAAATTTCTTTTTAATTAAAGTCCCTACTCTTACCTAGCATCTCATCCCTTATATCAAAAGGAGTAAAAATAGGACAGGTAGTGAATAGAAGACAGTCTTGATGACTTGCTCAAATAAGAAAATGTTTGGACACAATTCAAGTGTGAATTATCTTACTCTGATAAAATTTACCTTGCCAAATAATGCAGACTTTATTATACATTTCTAAATCTGGTTACATTTCTATGAATTTTAAATGTCTTCAGTAATTTAATTTTTCTCCTGACATCTACCAATGCAATTCAGCTGATAATTTTATGTTCCATATGTGAATAAGGTTCCATATCTTGGGGTGAGGCAATCTTTCAAAATGAGTCTCCAGCCAACCACTTCTTGTTTTGCTCTCAGAAGTCTTAGGCTTTCTAGGGGGTAAATGAATATGTAATTGTATAATTAGGCTATTGCTGCTCCTGTTTCCCCCACAATATTGTCTGGCTGTGCCACAGGACAAGGTCACTGAACAGCATTAGACTAAAAATGGAAATAGGCTGATTGGAGAATCTGACAAGAATGACCGACCTGCTGTGGACTGTTTTGTGTGGGCACGAGGCCTCATGAGATCACCTCCTAAATTAAATTCCCCTCTAGTTGTACTCAACCATTTCCTCATGTGTTTTATCCTCCTCTTCCTCAATTTTAGGCAGAATAAGAAGCCACCCAGGTAATTTGATTTGAAAGATAAAAGAAAGCTGTCTAGCCCAGAAGAAAATGCATCTCATAATAGTTTGCTCCAGAAATAAATCTCCATGACTAGTGCATTGTCCCTTAGCATTAAGGAGCCAGTGCAGGAGTGGGAACGTATGGAGTTCAGTGAAAGCTGACCATGCTCTGGATGCTCCATTATCCACAATCTTCCCCTAAATCTTTTTCCGGAGTCAGTGTCCCCCTCTTTCCTGAGTCATAGTGTCCCCTAATATAAAACTGAAATATGTATAATTATGATCCTGAAGAATGTTTTAAGGATTTAAGTACATAATGTATGTGATTGGTTCATTATAAGTTATGAAATTATAATTGAGACGTTGTTTCTTTAAGTGTTCCATTTCAAATCCCAGCTGCCTCATGGAGGCAGGCATTGTTCTCAGGCTGGCGGTATAATTTTATTAGATCATTTTTCTCTTGACAGTTAAGGGCAGGTCAGTGAGCAATGGTCCTCAAAAGGTAGAAGAGGGAGTAAAGAGACAGAATGGTGGGGAGAGGGAAGATTTGCACATGGGAATATTTTTTAAGAAGTGATATCTATGTATTTTGAGATAAAGCATAAATAAAAGATTAAGTAGCGGGAAGAGAATAACGCCATAAAATGGTGAGCCCACAGCCACTGTATACAAACTTTATCTAGTTCAAAATTTTACCAAAGGGAAGTCCTAATTCTAACTACTACCCTTGTTGTACCCAGGCAAAGGAGATTGAATCTAATTTTTCACAAATTTTTAACCAAATGGGAAGATTTCATTAAAAAAAATTAATTTCCTAGGGAATGAATGAGCCCCAGGAATATAACTCTGCCCTTGCATGAATCAAAAAGAAAAAAGAATAGAAGGGCAGACTTGCCAAATGCTTATAAATCAAATGTGCCCCCAAATAAGCTGCATCCCGAATAAAGACATGCAAATAGCCCGGGAAAGAGGCGTGCAAATCATCCTGCATGTAAATCACAGTAAGTGGGTGCTAATAAATTTTAGCTTGACTGAAATGGCAAAATTTCAGAGGAATTAGTCGAAGGTGGGAATATTTAGAAAGCAGATGGAATACTGTTAATCATTTGATGAAGTACAACTGGACCCTATAAATTATTTTAACACATTTTCTGCCATTTCCAGCATTATCTGGGAATCATTCCCAAAACTAGGTCCGTTTTCTAGGCCTAAATTAAACTTTATTTTACATGAATTCCCTCTACATTAGAAAATTTTTCACTTTTTCTATGGACTTGCCAGTCTGGGATTAAGTCCGTTGTCCTGCAGGGGCCTGTGTTGAGAATTGCCCGCCTGTTTTTTTTCTAATCTTACTGATTCTCAAGGCTGCCATTCCCATCATGGAAAACTTTCCATCCCTCCACACCTCCCTCATCATCTAATCCTCTCTCTTCCTTCCTTGGCTATAAGTGGATTTATTATTTAACTGAATAATTATATGATATAACTCAGGGATGTCTTTAAGGATACTGTAAAAGAGAAAACTGTTGTTTGGTTAGGTCTTGTTTTCACTCACTTTAGTCTTATTTATGTTCCTGGTGCCTATCTAAACGGCTCTTGATATCTTCATTCTTTTAAGATCCTAGGGAATAATAACATATGACATGCTCATTGGTATTTGACATGAAGAGCTGTGGAAAAGAGAGTGTATTCCAAAAGGTTTTAATGGTAATTGATTTATATTAGCTTTGAGTCACACTTGAGTTTGTTTTTTAAACTTGCTGCTCATAGTTGGAACACATTTCTGGTAGTTGAATGGTTACCTGAGGGAAAAGGTAGCTTTGCAACCATCTTGATCACCAGAGCCATCCACTAAATACTACAAATGAGTTTTATTGGCTCAGGCCCAGACAGACTGAACTGCTTACGCAGTGATTTGAAAAATAGAGAACTTGCTTTGTCAAATGGTTTTAAAAAATTTGAGGCACATATACATATAGTCACCCCCTCCTCACAGGGATATACAGGGTTCATCATATCTCCACAAAGGACAGTGATTTTGTAAATGCTTATCTGCTTGCATTTTACATACCTCCTAAACTACCCAAATATATGCAACTCATTTCACTCTTGTAGAGGATAAGAGCATCTGAGATGTATCTTACTCCTACTGTAGAAAAGTCTCTCTTTGGAGACAGTAAAGTAGATTAGGCAAGCTTGATGTGGAATCTCCTCTGTAGCCTTCATGAAGTCCTGTTTGGATCTGTAAAAATACATTGGATATACCAGTGCAGTCTGCTCCTCCCAGTCACTGGGGCAAAGGGTTCCAGTACAAACTTATTCCCATTCCAGTGACCAAAATCTACACTTATCAAATAGTACATACTTAGATGAATAATGGCTCTTTCAGTGCTCTGCAGTCATATACATACATGTGCACACATGTAGTCAAATCGCATCCCATGTGCTAAATGCCTATACTTCCATATCTAAGGGTGCAGAAGAAAGAAGAATCAATAACATCTGGAAAATCTTGGCCTTTGTCTAGGTCTGGAGGGATGGTTTTGAGTTGATAAAAAGAGAGAACAAAGACCCTCATGCAGGATGGAGCAAAATGCTATGGCAAGAATACACAGAGTAAAAAGAATAATGAAATGAAATAAGTGTGTGGCAACTGGGCAATGGCAAGGATGTTTAAAGAAACAGGGAGGAATCTGCTATGAAACTCAAAAGGGTCATTTCCTCCTAAGTAATTGGAAGCCATAGTCCTTTTGGGTAGAGTCAGACTAAGATAGTTTGTTTCTGTGAACAGGTGTTAGTAGGATATGGACAAATATAGAAATTTGGTGAGATGAAAGATAAAACTCTTAGACTTGAGAGCACATCTCCTGCTGCTAAGGACTTACTCTATGTGAGTCATAGCCCTCCTATGTGTCTTGAGACTTTTCCCAGTCTCTCTGCAAAGTCTATCCTTATTTGCCTTATGTCAGGGCTTCCCTTGAGTTTCTTGTCTATTATTTTTGTAGGGATTAATTCATTGATTTGCAAGTTGGCACCATGAAGATGAAATATAGTAGACAGAAGTTTCAATGAGTAGAGGGGGGCTGTGTAAATATTAAAAAATGCATATTATGCAATGTGACCATTGAATACGAAATGGGTTGTCTAAATAATATATTCTGTAAGAGTAAGAAAGTATGTGACAGTATGACTTGGCAAGTTTTTGGTGGATGGGGAGAATGGTCAGAGAAGGCAGGTCTAATGTGATGGGTTAGGTGGCAGACCTTTAAATGAGTGTCAATTTATAGGAGGGACAAAGGAAAGGAGAAGGCCAGGTTGCCTGTCTCGTACTTCTGGCTGAGTCCATTTCCACCCAGGCTGACAAAATTTTGTATTCAAATCTACTCATTTGTTCTCATTAGCCAGATCCACCTCCATCTTGAGGGTTTTTCAGACCACCCCAGACCATTTCTCTCTTGCCTAAACACCTCTAGAACTCTTTTTTTTTTTAGAACTCTTTTACCCTTTGGTACACAATGACATACTTAGTGCCCTTCTGTCATTAAGTGTTATTTAAATTGTTTTTCAGCATTATTTATTTTGACAGACAGAGCATGAGTGGAGGAGGGGCAGAGAGAGAGGGAGACACAGAATCCGACGTAGGCTGCAGGCTCTGAGCTGTCAGCCCAGAGCCTGACATGGGGCTCGAACCCATGAACTGTGAGATGATGACCTGAGCTGAAGTCCAATGCTTAGCCGACTGAGCCACCCAGATGCCCCATAAATTTTTATTCTTATTTTATTTGATTCATTGTATCATCTGTCTGCCAAACTAAACTGCAAGATACTTGAGGGCAAAGACAAGGTCTCACTCTTCTACATTCCCTGAAGCACTGAAGCCTTGGGCACAGAGCTGTCATGTGCAAGGCTGATAATTCGATTCATGCTATCTCTGAGCTTGAAGGAGAACATGAGCCCGTTCTCTGGCATGAAGGTCCAAAGCTACAGTATTTACTCTATATCCTAGCTGATATAACTCTATACTTGTTGGCTGACCTTGTAGTCCTATGAAAAGGTGTATTTTCTCAGCTTGGGCAGCTCAGGTGGCCATAGGTGGAGGAGCCAAACCATCAACCATATACTGGACAGAAACAACACTGAATCATTTCTCCTCATCTGAGCCAGAGATGTAGCCTGGAGATCTGCTATCTCCTGGGAGAGCTAGTCACCCATGGTGACTTGAACAGACTAAAGATTTTCTAAAATAATTTAGAATTCTAAAGGTATATGGTCTACCTGTTGGCAAAGGGAACTTCACCTTTTAGAAAGAAGACACTTAAACGAGATAGTGTTGGTTTCTGCATTAAATCAACTCCGATCAGCAAGCATTTACTGAGCACTTATTATGTATGGTGTGTTACATAGCAAAAAGAAAATGTTAATGCCCAGTCCTTTGTTGAAAATTGCTTGGGAGGAGCTGACATATATCATAATTAAAAGTTCGCCCTAGTTGAGGTATGGGACAGTTTTATGATATAGACATTATCATTATAGGATTTTGGAATTGAGAGAATAACTGTGGTAGTGTTCCTAATATATTCATCCTGATGACTGTTAAAATGCAGGTTTTGAGCTACAGCTCACAAATGAAATGTCTGCACTAGGTGCCCAGTTATCTGCTCTTTATGTACACTAAGATTTAAGAATTATTGTCCCATCAACCAGCATAGTTAGGGAAGACATCTGGGAAGACGTACGAGAAAGATTCTGAAGGCAGAATTCTGGCTTCATTGGTCTCTTTTCTATCCTGTTTCCTGGACCATTGATCAATCACAAGCAATGGTTGGCAATGGACGGAGAGGAGACTATCCCAATAATTTTCTTGGAATGTTTTTTATTTGATATATTAATTTTCTTCTAATGTTAATTGCACCATTATATAGAAATATGTTTTACCAGAGAGAATGAGGTTTTATCCTAAACATTTCAGTATCAAAAGCCACAGTGGTCTTATCTCTAAGCACAGCTGCTGTAAAGTTAGAGAAAGGAAAAGCACATACCTATAGAACCAGCAACCACACATTTGCCTATGGTTTTCAAACTTGACTTCACATTTCTAGATTGAGCTGTGTGAAAAGATCACCTCTTAAGAACATAAACAGCAACACACACATGCGTACACACACACGCACACACACACAGAGTGGCTCTTACACAGTAGAATTGGTGCCAGTTCTCAGTGCCAAGTTAAGAATGTGGTTTTTCATAGGTGTGCTGCATGCACGAGCAGACACCCATGCACACGCTTTGGTTTCCTTTTAATGGTCACAAACTTTAGTCTAATTTCTTAGGTGAGTGAGATGCTAATCAAGCAGTTGAAGACAGAGAGCTTAGCGAAAATAATCAAATGTGAATTTGTCCAGGGGGACTTTCGACTTTGAAGAGGGAAAGAAGAAATTGTCACGTTGATTCCACTGGAGACAGCCTTCCTGTTACTAAGCGGCCTCTGGGGATTTGCTACCTGATTTGCTCTTCGTCAGGTTGGCATCTCAGTGACAAGGCAATTGTAATTAGAATGAATAAAATGAGAGATGTGCCAACTCTCTGCTTATAATTCAGAATGTGACATTAAAGAAACATTGCAGTTTTATTATTTTTTTAAAAAAAATTTTAAAGAGTTACAAACAGCTAGTAGGTCTTTGCCTACTGGGATGCCTTCCATAAAACTCGGAACTGTCTTGCTAAAGAAAGAAAATATGATGTGGTTGTTGTACTCCAGATGGTTATATGTTACCTTTTGGGATTTTACACTGTCTTTGGAAATTCTCTTATTTTTTCATGCTTGTTTTTGCAATGCACAAGCAATAAAGATTAGGGGTAAAGAGGAGATGTAAAGGAAGATTCCTGCTATCCTATTGCCTCTAAGCTCGTTGATGCTGGGAAAGAGTTAGATGAAGGCACTCTGGCTGAAATGATAAAAACTATAGCCACCTGAATATGGCAGAGGAATATGGCCAGGTGGAGGGTAGGTGGTAGTAGTAGAACCTCATTGATTCTTGAACCAGGCCTTGATTTAGCATAGAACTTGAACAAAAATCCCCCCCAATTGTGATAGCACATTTTGATTCCTCTTCTCTTTCTATTGAAGACTGGGGATTACTTGGAAATCTGAAGGGGTTCAAGAAGGTGATTTATCAATTTAAATCTTGGGGACACTTGCAGTCTTAAAATTAAAAATGAAATGTTTAACTCCTCTGTTTTTGTGTCTTATCTGAACCCTTCATACAGACAGTGAAGAATTTCTCATTCTTTTTCTTCAATCATATTTGGAGATAAAATATGGTATTTTTCCTCTCTGCAAAATAAGATTCCCATTTATCATAATTGTACTGTGACTTTCCTTTTTTACCCCAGTTGATCTATGCCATGCTTTTGTACAAGTCTGTTCTGGTGTGTGTGTGTGTGTGTGTGTGTGTGTGTGTGCATGTGCGCACATGCACATGTGTGTATATGTGCATATGTGTGTGTATGTGTTTTTCCTCTTCCTCTCTGCTTTGCCAAATTCTAGCCATCCTTAAAGAGGATGCCCTATTTATGCCAGTTTAATATATGTGTCTAGTATATACCCAAAGAAGAAATGTTAATTAGGTGGTAGGAGGCCTAACTCTAGAATTTGAGAGAAAATTATGGGCTAGAAAAACAAATTGTCAGCATATGAGTGATATGTGAAATAATGAGACTAGATAAGATCACCATACTGAAATAAGTTCCTCAAACACTAGCACACCTGTGGTTCCTCTATTTTTTATTTACACTAGGGGTTCTTCTCAATCTTTTTAGACCAGTCACCCCATTTGAAGTGCAGAGAACCAGCTGATAGACCAGTTGCTTGGTTTAAGTGATGCCAGATAGATGTTTCCTCTAGTGTAATCAATCAGTACCAGGACTGAAGATAGGAACCCATATGGTGTGACAATTTTGGGTCACCACTTCCCTATTTGAGAGAATATTCTCTAGTCAACCACTTTTCCTATAGGCACTCAACATGGATTGCTATATGTAGACGTATTCAATTACTTTATTGAAGGGAGCCATCATGCTGCAACATTTTGTCTCGGGCAGTAAGTCAGTCGTCTGCTGCACACACTCAAAATCATAATACAAAGCAATACAAATATGTAATATTTATCTTAAAAATTTGGAAAGTTTTTTTATAAGAAGCTCTGCCTTCCCAAATGGGTAACTACAAGAATAATTTCAAACTTTCTTACTGTCTCAAAGTCATCTTCATGAATAAAAATCATGGTTGTAGGATTTCCAAGTTTGTAAACCTGTCCTTCTGGTAATGGCAATGTATTCTGAATTCCAGGTCATCTTAGGAGTTCTACTACCTTCTTCTGCTGGCTGCTGTTACCAGTCCCTTCTTACCTTTATCCGTTTATATTTTCTGCTTCTACTTTGCTATCTTCTTGTATACACGGTTGTCCAAATAGGGGGCTGAGGAAGCTATATGTCATTTCCTTTCAGCAAAATTAAGAGCATAGAAATTATTTCCCTTGCTGCAAAGAACCTTTGCTAAAAAAAAAAAAAAGTCTCCTCCTGCAGCTTTTTTCTTCAGCAATGACAATACAGAAAAGCTGAGATTGTTCAAAATTACCTACTGGCAAGTGAGCCATTGATTTATCTGACACAAGTATAAGCCTGCCTACTTTTCAAAGGACTTTTGTATATGTTACCATGTCATATCTGAAACAAACCAGATGCAAAAAAAAAAAAAAAAAAAAAAAAAANACATTCTAAAAAACAACCCCCAGTTCATAATGGCATAAATTGAGGTCTCCTATTCATATTTTCATGGAAAGTAAGCTTTCACTTTTGCATAAGATAGTTCCCTACATCTAAGGGTTATCTTTGAGATAAAATTTCCCAATGATATTTTAAAAAGTATTTCAGGGTTTACATGGCATAGATTTATCTTCCTCTTCTTTAACAGTGTTTCAACAAAACACCTGTCTTATTTATCCACTGAATGGGATAGTAATACCTATAAAACATGTTGCAGTAATGAGAGTGGCCATCGGAAGTCAAATAGTTTTGACTCTACCAGTTAGCTGTATGACTTAGGGCACATAATTTATTACTTTAAGCCTCAGTTTCCTTATCTCTCATGGAGGGATGATTGTAATATATCCTCACCAAGCTGCAATGAATGCTCTATTCGTTTGCACTACTGTTGAATCACAAGGTTAGTGAAAGGCAGCTCATTAAAGTGTAGAGTATTAATTATTTGGTCACTTTCATTTTATGATAAAGGAATTTGAATTCAAGATGAGTTAAGGGAGCCCCATCTTTTTCTTACTTTTCTCAGAAATGGATGGTTTGCATCGATTATTTCCTTAATTCTCACATTCTAGAATATATGCTCATATTCTCATTTTAAGAATGGTAATTGAGGCTCAGAAAATGTATGTAACTTATCCAAAAACACACAGATCTTACACTGTGGGATTATAATTCAAAGTCAATGCTTTATGTACCACTCAGAGTTGATGAGGCTCCAACTACTACCACATGCAGTCTTCCACATCATGCTGCACGATGATCTGAAGCTTCAGGATTATAGAGGGAGAAATAAATGTAAAGAACATGTACTAGGATTATGGATAAGAGAGAGGCAAATTCTTCCTCTTCCCCTTTCTGAAGTGAGGAGCTTCAAAAATGGTTTTTAGGCATCAAAAGAAAATATAGACTCCAATATTTAGCCACTGGCAGGAGTAACCTGTATCATTTCTTCAATTATCAAGTATAAAGGTAGAACTGCCTGTTTCCTCATCAAGGGTGCTGTCTTATACTCCCACGTAGATCCTTACCATCTAACAGAATTAGAAAGAGTAGGGATCCAAGTAGTTCTGTAAGGGCAAATAGACATTATTATGTAAAAAATGTTAAGCATCATTTCAGTAATGTGTAATTCCAAACATAAGCACAGAGTGTGACTCTGAGCTCAACGTGTCACTTTCTCCATCATGGTAACTGGGAAGAAGCATGTCCAGATTCTGAGCCCCCACTTCTATTTACTTCATAGAAATTCATTAAGAGAAGGTAGAAATAGAAAGGAATCCAAACCTTATTTACGATAAAGTAAATACTATCTATAAAGATGCTTTGCATTTAACTGAGAAAATGGAAAATGGAGAAGGAAATGTCAGATCACATTCTGAAAGACACAGGTGAAGGGACATTTCACTGTGTTTCAATAGAGACTCTAGGTTCTTTGGTTTTGAAAATTGCAGAGCAAAGTGTATGACTGGATTGGAAGGGTTTCATCCTTCCTGATGTATTTTCATTGAACCCCAGTCACACACATCAGACTGTAATATTCTAGCCGTCAACTGCTGTCACTTTGTGGTGGGTATAGTTGCCAACACCACTCACATAGGAGAACAAATAAGTGGACAAAATCACTGGGCATGTTGTGTATCAGAAACTGTATCATTAGGCCCTGGATCTTTCACTCTTCCCGGATGATGTAAAATGGTAGATCACAGGAAAAATAAGGAAATCAGCAAAGCAGAGAACAATATCTCCACTATTTATATTCTATTTAAATCTTGCTTTCCTTAATTATGAACTTTCTCGTCAGTATTTCTGAATAATTGTAATTGTTTCCCCCCTAAGCTATCAACATATAAACTTACAGATGGTACTAACCTCTCCAGCGCCTTTTTCATTCCTCTGAACTTCTGGTGCCTCTGGAGGAGTCTGGCTTATGGCTTTGTTTTGCCACAAATGAATCTCCTCTCCTCTCTGCTTTGCAGTAAAAGTTGTTTCTTCTCTCACCCCTTCTATCCTCCTTCGCATTATGGTATGTTCGTTTTAGATAATAGGTACTGTGTCCTATGATCTTTACTCCTCTTCCCAGCATGATTATCATTTGCTAAATCCAGATGATTGTCTAGAAGTATCAGGATGACCTGGGGCAAAATACCTCCACATGCACCTTGATTATGCCTGTCACTGATTTCCTGTCATTGTTTGAATATTGAACAAGTTGAAGCATTAGTTACTCGATTTAATACATAGCACCTACTGCATCCTCCGCCTCACATGCTACGCTACAGAATATGAAACTGTTAAGGAAATGACTTCTATATTCAAAGAATTTCTCTATGAAGGAGATGAGACCAGAACACATGAAAGAATGCACACTCATATATGTTGAACTGCAAAATGATAGAGATACAAAGAGTAAAGTTTCTAGTTGCCACGTTAGAGTTACCCAATTTTACATTATGAGTTCAGAGGAGAGAGGTTTCATATTTTGCTGAGGTGGGTAGGAAAAATTTAAAGATGGGTTAAATTGAATGTCGATATTGTGTTTAGAATCTCACATGTAATTAATACCTGCAAAGCGTTGACAAAGCTGTGCTCAAATTGCTTTTAAGTCCTTTGTGTCATTTGTTGTACTTGGTTTTTTCCTTGGTTCCCTCACGTTCATTTCTATGAGTAGAAATCATTTTAACTGAACACTTATTTAAAAGCAAACACAAAGGATTAGTAAAATAAAGTGTGATGTTGTTTTATAGAATCAATGTTTCAAAAACAAAAAATTACTATATTCTCTGTGGTTTCAAATAGGCAATGCCTTATATCCCCTCCCACCTCTGAAAAGGAGAGACGTAAATTTATGGAATCAGTGAGTGGAGGTCAGATACCTCTAGATATAAAAGCCATGCCAGTGTGTGGGGAAGAAATTGGACTTAAATAGCATGTCTCAATTCCCAAGTCAATGAAATAACTTTTAAGATCACAATATACAGTATATGCTTTGCTGTCCATCTTTCAATTCTTTTGAAACAGGTCATCTCCATGGACATACTTTCCTAATTTCATGCATAAAATTAAAGTGAACATTATACAGGGTTTGTTATATATATATATATATGTGCATATATATATATATATGCGTATAAACAAATATATATATATATACATAACACACATAATGTGATGTTGTTTTATAAAATCAATGTTTCAAAAACAAGGAATTACTATATTCTCTGTGTTTTAGAATATGCAACCCCTTACATCCCTTCCCAGCTCTGAAAAGGAGAGTGTGAATTTATGGAATCATATAATAATATAATAACCAACTTATCTGTGAGTTTGGATCCCTTTAAAGAAAGTAGGACTTTCCATCTCTCTTTTTTTTCCTATATAAATTAACTAGACCCAATTCACTTTAAGTGACATTATCAGTTAGTTGCACTTTAGTTTCTTTTGGGACCTTCTGAATCCCTAGGTCTAAAACCTCTCACACTTTCTTTATTCATGGAACAAATTACATTATAAAACTTGTCCCATTTAGGTTTCTGCCAGGGTTTCTTTGGAAACCCAGAAAGAAATTCAAACCTGCATCCTCTCTGTACCCAGTGGGCCATGGGGGTTTAAGGGTTTATTAGTGATTCCACCACTTCCATCCATCATTCTCTGTGCACCATGGCATGCACACCCTCCAAGAGAACTTTAAAATAAGAAATAAAACTCAATGAACTCACATTCAATTAATATTAGTCATATTATTAATCCTTGCTGGTGCAAGGCTTATCAGGAGATAATTGACCTTGTAAATGTTTCAAGCCTGCTGCATTGCTGTAGGATCTCTCACTCCCATCATGCTTAATTAGAATGCAATAAAACAAAAAAAAGAAGGGGGGGCTTTTTCTTGCTTAACTATGGAATGTTAACTTCCCTCCTGCATCCTCTTTTCAAGAAGGAGAATGAGGAAACGTGGCTATCATGGATGTATAATCTTCTCAATTAATAAAATGAAACTACCGTCATTGCTCCCCAGGGCATGACAAATGCACCTGTCTGCAGAACCAGACGACTGATGTCCCTTACGTGCCCAGACATTTTCTTCTTTTTCTGTGTGTTCAAAGGAAACATGATTTTAATTGGATTGCGAAAGAGGCACAGGTGGAGAGGAGGGGGTCTTGTCGATTTACTTTCATGTAAAAGGTGATGCTTCCTGACACTGATCAACTTGGTATCAGACTTGGTATCATATCTCTTTTTCAAATTTTCTGAAAGTCAATTGTTCTTTATTCTTCCTGGGATCCTGTCCCTGCTTTTGCTGCTATTTTACATTTAACATGCAGGCCTTGAATTTCTTCTTTTTAAATTTTCTTAGCCCAGAATTTGTTAGATGACCACCCATTCAGGATGGGATAAATGAATTTCATGAGTTAAGATCAGGGATTGGCAAAATGATCCCTAAGGACATTTTCAGATGAGAAAGTCTGTGATTAATTTTGAGGAAGACAAAGGTAAATCTTTTGGAGTAGATGAACAATAAATCTCCCTGCTCAAAGCAGGGATCCCAAACATATGTCTTCAAACAATACACTAACAATGCAGAGATGCTTCTTGAGCCTGCTAGCTCTGGGTAGCACTAGGAGACTTTCAACCCCTACAACCCACATTCTGAAAGAGACTTGACATCCTCAGTGAAAAATTACACACACACACACACACATGCACACACACACACACACACACGGCATTGAAATATATGAACAAATCTTTATCTGAGAGAGTCTGAGCATGCTATTTGTGGAATGTGATTCAACAGTAGACAACAACCTCCTTAAATTTTGTTTGATCACGTATTTTATTGTTCAATTCCCTGGTCACACAGAGACTTTCAGCAAAACCTAAAAAGAAGTGTCAAGGGAAGTCAGAATAGTCTTAATTCTTCAACATATGCATATCTCTTATTTACTATCTACAGCTATATAATTGAAAGCTCAGAGAAAATGCATAATCCACTCCTCTGTGTATTAACCAAAAACAAAGAGAGATTATTGAATATTAACAATTATCATTATAAGTCTTTTACTTTGTGTCTAATACACATAGGAATTTCTTTCCTGTGATGGCTCGTGAGCAAGTAGTGTTTCATTTAACACAATAGGCATTTAATGAATATCCCCTTTGTGGCCAAACCTATGTTTTTTTTGTTTGTTTGTTTGTTTCATTTTGTTTTGTTTGGCCTGGTCAATTGTGATTGTAAACAAGGTTAAATAGTCAGTGTCTTGGATCACAAAGTGTGATGAAAGATAGACAAGGAGAAATACTTGATTTGTCACAATTAAGTGTCATAAAGTAATCAGGTCACTATCAGGGGCTGGAAAAATAAATGAATTCACACAGTTCTCTGATAGATGCAAGGAAATTGTGTCACTTTTAGGCTGAATGTTCTCAAATCAGCTACTCCACCCCTCCAGTCTTGCCAAGTCCCATGGATTTAAAAGGCCTTTTTTGAGAATTGATGAGATGACCTCTAATAGTGATAAATGTTTTCCAGGAGGGCAATTTTTTCCAAAAATATATATGTATATTTTTGTTGTTGTTGTTCACCAGAAATATTTAGTGAGTGCTCCCAATGTTCCAAACACTTTTCTAATGACTGGAGTTACATTGAATAAAACAAAGCTATACTCTCCTACAACTTACATTCTAGAGAAGAAGGAATGAAAATAATAGAAGAAATAAATATGTTCATATCAAGTTGTCAGGCCCTTCTTTCTCCTCCACTATTGTTTCCTAGGAGTAGATCAACATCTTGCTCACAGGAGCCTTAACTTTTTAACATCACTTGTTGGTAGGATAAAAAAAAAAAAAAAAACTCAAGCAAATAATAATATAATTTGGAAAATTCATAAAGAAGAAATAGAGGAAAAAGTGCATAAATACATCCAAGGTACAAAGTAAAATATTCAAATATCTGAATGCACCAATAAGGTGACAAGTGCTAACACCAGGATGAAAGGGAAAAGAATGCTAAGTTTGGGATGATTTAAAAAGATTTCGTGGGGAAGAATTACAATGGAACAAGTTCACACTTAGTTTGCCTATATAGCTAACCAAGTTCATGACATTCTCAAATTTGTCAAACCCTATTATCATAACAGCATAGATACAATTAAGAGAAAATTGGCATCAGACAAATTTTTTCCAGTCCTTCTTATACTATCGAATCAACCCTGATTCCTAGAATTGCAAACTGGCATTACTACGTGCCCATATGTGTGTACACCAGAGATTGGTTCTGCTTCATAGGTTGTTCTGGAAGGTCTGTCATGCTGAACACTTTGGCCTTCCTAGTTTTGCTTGTAACTTGCTTTCCCTATCAGGAACTCATAAAGAGTTACTGCATCAGGGCTACTGAGTTCAGTTATTTTTTATTGCCTCATTATTATTCTTATTGATTACTATGGCTTAAAATTTATTGAGTGCAAACAATATGCTACATACTATTAGAGGCAGCATCAGATGACCATGGGTTTAACAGCACTATAGACCTTCGTAAATAGGGGCTCAGGCCATGGATAACTTGCTGCCATCAGCATGCTCTCAAGCAGGAAATCTTGTGAGTATTCCAAAAGCATATGGTCATTCCAAAGATTTTTCCAAGTGATTGCAGCAAGAACATAACCAGTTCCTGGGGCGTCCAGAAAAAGTTAGTCTTAGACTAGACCTCTCTTGTTTTGCTAAGATATTAGAAGTGGAAAAAATAAAAGAATGAAATTGTTCATGGAACTTGATATATATTGTTGAATGTATTTTGTTTCAAATTGTTTATTTTTCTGATTATAAAAGTAAAGGTTTTAGGCAAAATTTGGCAATAGAAATTATGAATAATGATGTTACCAAAAAAGGTAATACTTTAATGCATTTACATTTGAAAGATATAAACACATATACTGTTCACATGTATGCATAAATATAAATCAAGACTGGATAGTCTTATATTTATAACTTGTTTTATTTTTTACTGCTATGATGAACTTTTTCAATATCATTATTTCTTAAAACATGATATTAATAAGAGCACGATCATGTATCAAAGTGTAAATAATCAACACCTTTCCCAAATTGTCTGCTAGTATCCATACACCTCAGATAAGCATTCTCATTTGCCATGTTTTGCCTTTATATCTTCTGAATCCTGGGTTGAGTTCTTACAAATGAAATAATACATTGACAAGTTTCTCTTATAAAGCTATCTACATTTAGACCCTTCAGTGGATTATGATTATGATTGTTTCCCCATAGCCTCACTAGGATTGAGTCATAGAATTGAAAAGCTAGAAAGGACTTCAGAATTCCAATGCCACCCCTTTTATTTTACAGATTTGACCAGTGAGAGATCAGAGAATTACTGGGGTCACACCAACTGAAGGCCCATAGGTCACAGTGTCTTGTAATTAAGAGCTCTGCGTCTTGCCTGGATTTAAAACCTGGCGCCAGTGATTATTCTTGTGTGACTTGGGCAAATTTCTTTACTTATTTATGTCACAGTTTTCTTATCATTATTTCCAAGGTTGTTTTGAGAACTGAATACGAAATTAAAAATTATAAGCATGTAAATGTTCTAAGCATCAAAGTGTTGATAGTGAGTGAACTAGTAATGTGTTATGACATTGAAGTATTTGTTATTATTTAGAAGGCGAGACAGAAAGAAAGCCTTTCTATCCTGATGTCTGGAAAGACAGGGTAAAGCACTACATTTAAATACCTTTCTATGTTGGAGATGGTTTCTCTAGATGACTTTGTAATTTACTGTCTGTCATGGCCTTTTTAACCATATAACCATAACCATAACCTTTACGTATAAAATGCTTAGCAGACTGCCTGATATACTGCAAAGGTTCAAAGTATTTATCCATTATTGACATCAACCACAACTTCTGACAGGCCAACTAATGTTCTCCTTGTGGAAGGAACCACAGGAACTAGGATTTACTGACTAGAGCGGACTGTTCTCTGAGGACGTTATACGGGAAGGACAAGAGTAAAACATCCAGGAACAACACTCATGCCAACACAACTGTCCTTCCTTTATGCTCTTTCACATTTCCCTATCATTTCTTCACCTTTGCATAGTCTCTCTGTGCACTGGCCGCTGCCTAAACTAATATTATTACTATTATATTAATTAATAATAATTAATTATCATTATTTTATCTTGTCTTACTGTGTGTTCTCAGAGTCTCTCAAAAGCACAACCACTTCCTGAAAATTGTGGTCATGTTATTTGCTCAAATTTAGGCATTTTATATGTCCAAGAAAAATCATGGATTCTATCTTACATCTTTTCTCCAAAGTAAATCTAAATTTTCAGAATGCAAATCCATATAAGTTATGTACAGACGACTCTTCCCCACTTCCCAGTGCACACACACGTTTCAGGTCAGGTCACTGGCTCAGTTAGCATATATGATTATTCTGGTACTGAGATTTGAGACAGATCTGAAAGTCTGAATGCTCCCAGAATATTATCTGCCTTCCTACAATCCCTCCTCGGTGCTGCTTCATCTGAACCCTCCTCCCAGAAATGCTCCATGGTTCAGGCCTCCACTGATCTTTCACCTCATAAATATTCTTGCCTGGGCCCCATTCCCACAGTCTCATAGTCCCTCTCTTTGTCAGGATAAAATTGATTAACTAATTAGTAATAAGATATTAATGTCTAATAATATATTTGCATTTTAATAAGAAACATTAATGTCTTAAGTAAAAAGGATGGCTAATGATGGACATTTTATAATTTTGGCATACTGGTAGAAGAGATATGTTTGAATACAGAACCATCTGACTGCTCTCAAATTATGACTCTACTTGATTAAGCATGTTTTACATAGAGCCATAAGGAAAAAAGAAAAATCAAGTCAGGATCTCTTAGACATTTGCTTTGTGCAATACATGCTTCATAAGAGAGAGCTTTGTATTTTACCCTTTCTAGCCACATGTACAACAGGTAGAGATACCAGGTACTGGTGTTTGTTACTATTCATTATAAAAGAGTGTGGTCCTCCCACCATCTCAAAATTTAAAAATTCAGATTTTTGGAAATCAAATGTGGAAAAAAATCCACCTATCTGTGATTCATATAATTGCATCTCTATTGTGAATGAACTGCATCTTTTGTTATGAAAATTCCCAAGGATTTTAAGAATACTTGGAGGAAAATGTGTTTTTGGAAAATAGAGCCATTTTTTTTGAGTACAGTAAAATAAAACTTTCCTTATCCTTTTCCTTGCCTTCTTCTAGCACTGAGATCCAAATGTTCTTAAATACACACAATGGTTCACAATCTTAAAAAATACAAATTACATTTCATTGTGGTTCAGTGAAATTGTCTGATTTTCTTCATGTTCCTCTGGTTTTATTTAGCCTGCTCCGTCTTAAGATGGAAATATAATAAGATGGTAATTATCTACTACATGGAGAATGGTAGATAACCAGATATAAGAAAAGGCAAGAAAGCAGGTAACGGATCTGTACAGCAATGTGTAATCTCATACTGAACATGGGAATTGTATTGTTGTGCTGTCAAAATGCATTCAGTTCAAACACTATCTTCAGGAACTATACAACTGTAAATAAAAGCAAATTGGGGTAATTTAATCATCTTAAAGCTTATTTTCACATATTTCTTTCTTTGTGACATAAAGACACATAAAGGATATATCAAAACTCACCATGGAGTCATCCCTGAGCAGGGCAACTCAAGTTGATCTCCATCCACTTTGACACTCTGGAGTATTTCAAGCTTGCATTACTTAGCTGTCTCAGGGAGAAATGAGTTATGGCATAGTTTCTGCATTTCCACAGGGCCTAGAACAGCGCTTAGAAATAGAGTCAATATTCAGTCATTTCTTCACTTATATTTCAGTCCCTGATGACTTTCATTTACAAATCGTTCTTTCCTTGGATTGTCAAGAATTCAAAGTGATTGGGCCACTGGGAAGTTGGAGTTTTATCTAAAAATTAAGAGTGTGTACATTCAAGACAGAGCTAATAACCAGTCCATTTATCTGTTTCATTTTGTTTCCCATCACTTGTTAATTTCTTCTGGCCAAACAACCAAATTCTCCAATATTCTTCTCCTCAAAAGACAAGAGAAGTAATTTATGGGCTCCAAAACAAGGTGAATTGGGGAAATGTAAATTCCAAGTAATCAGCAATCTAGGCTTTCTAGGTGGGGTGATTAGATAGATGCTATAATAAACCTCACCCTCAAATAATGTTGACCCCACTCATGATGCTAAAAAAATCTGCTTTCTATTATTTTTATTTTTTAAAATATCTTATTACTATGATTTTATTATCAGAAAGGAGTCATATATCATTAAGAAGTACACTAGCAATAATTCATACATCATATCATCTGTAAAATACTCCCATGGGTAAATGGAAAACTCGGTTTGGAAAGAAATCAAATTGGGCAAGAAAACCTTAATTAAAGATAAAAACACGGTCAGGGAGAGTAGGGAATCTGTAGGTTATCCATCTTGATAATATCATCATTGAGTATAGTGTCTGGTACACAGTAAGTAGCAAATTATTATTTGTTGAATAAATAAATGCATATATCACCCACACAAAAGCATCAAGGTGCTAGGTGTCTAGACCCTGGTACATTCAACAAGAAAAAATAGCTTTTGAAGAAGGAATGGAGAGTGACCCCCCAAAATTTTAGCAAGTTTATTATTTTACCTGGAGCAAGGACTTATTTCAAATATTGCTTAAAACACAAGGATTTTTGTATTATCTGTGAATTTAATTTGTCCAGGGTCACATTTCACTCTATCACCATGAGTTAATGGAAAGTAACTCTATCTGGAGTTCTTAATATCAAATTTTATAGTATGGAGTATTTCCAAATTTCTTTGTATTCTTATGTTTATATTGTTATACTAAATAGGCAATTGTATGCTTTATTTTCCCATGGCCATGGCCAGGTTCATTGTATTCCAAAAAATATAGCCCATAAAAAGGAAACCATTTGGCTATGAAAGTGTTCAAAAGTAATATAACCAAATCTGCTAGAGAATGTGGATTTTTTTTTTTTT
>NW_027532203.1:23710072-23807880 GCF_008692635.1 Crocuta crocuta
TTTTTTTTTTTTTTTTTTTTATATAATGGAATTTTAAGTATGTAACTCTGGGTTCTTTTTCCTTTGATGTGTAAATGTATTTAATGCAGTAGAAATCAATATGTGTGTTTACTTTGTTCTTGTAAATCAAGTCTAGTTCTGATAAGAAGATGTGCACTACCACCCTTAGTATGCCAGTGTCCTCTGTAGAGCAAACATGAGGTGTAAAGCTTCAGGGTATGGTCCTTTAGGCAACCCTGGCAGGCTGGTGCCTCGTGTTTCATGGAGATTCTCCCTTCCAAATGTATGAGCTATGACAACATATGAAAAAACATTTCAATCTGTGGTCTTTGGGATGTTAAAAAATTATTTAGACTTTTAACAATTATTACATTATTATATTACTAGGGGTATCAAGTTCTGCATTTCACTAGGTAAAGTCAGTAGAGTACATGTCTTCTGAAAATCCATGAGTGCATTTGGTTGATTTTACTCCAGCTTCTCTTCTTTTGAAACTGCTCAACTTAAATCAATTCCCACAATGCTTCATTCGGTTTAAGCCAATAGTTCTTAACCCAAGGTGATTCTGTCCCCATCATCTTAAGAATATTTGACAATGTCTGGAGATAGTTTTGGTTGTCACAACATGGGGAGGGGTGAAACTGGCATCTAGCGAGGAGAGAAAGAGATGGTTAAAATCCCACACTGCACATTGTATGGAAAGCATTTCCCTACTTCACTGAAGACTTACCCAGCCCTAAATGTCAATAGCCCCATGATTTAGAAAACCTAAATCTATTTGTCTAGTTAATTCCAGCTTCGGGAAGACTTTTCTTTCTTCTTTCTTTTTATTTTTTCTTCGGTCTTTTTTCTACTCTTCATTCATGTTCTCATGCAATCATGAAGCAAATGCTGTTTAAATAATTCCTAGAGGCCAAGAATCAAACTAGGAAATGACAACGTATGTTGGGGTCGGCAGGGAGGATATGGAGGATTGCAGTAGGTGCATGCCCATTGCCTTCATTCAGCTTCTAGGCTAGTGTACTGACTACAATATGTCTTTAGCCTTCCATCTACTACTTTACTCCAGTCCTTCATGCCCACTTTGTGTTCAGGTCTATCAGTTGTCTACTATCCTTTTGTATTCTTCCTTACCACTTACTACACATGTCCTATTCCCATGTGACTTTGCATTTCCTATCTGTCAGCCCCACCGAGCCAAACCTTTTGTGGAAACACCTACCATGCCCTTGATTAATACTTATTTTGAACCAATGTAGCATTATGTTTTGCAGTATGTATTTCTTCTGTGGTATTCTTTGATTCATGTGTATTTTATCTCACTGATTAGATTGTAAGCTTCTGAAAATGGTGGCCAGGCCCTATAATTTAAGTGTATTTATTTTAAGAGAGAGAGAGAGCACAATTAGGGGAGGTCAGAGAGAGAAGGAGAGAAAGAGAATTCCCAAGCAGGCTTCACTCCATCAGCCTAGAACCTGATTTGGGGCTCAGACTCATAAACTATGAGATCATGACCTGAGCAGAAACCAAGAGTTGGACACTTAACTAACTGAGCCACCCAGGGGCCCCCAGGCCTTATGATTTTTTGTAACTGCTAGATTAACTGGCATTTTGTTTTGAGTAAATGAGAAGGTTTATTGATTTTATAAAAAAATAATTACAGCTATAGTTTATTGAGAACTTACTAAGTGAACTGCTAAAATTTAATATATACCATCCTATTTAATAATCATGACAACATTGTGAGATTCTACTCATGCATATCCCATTTAATAGATGGGAAAATTGAAACACGAAGACATATAATTTCTTCAATATGACTTAGGTAGTACATGGCTGTGAACTCCACTCTGTCTAATCACGAAGTTATGAATATGTTGCTACAGGGAATAACAGCAAAACAAAGATAGCTATTATGGTAGACTGATAATAGCTTCCAAAGATGTCAGGACCTAATCTCAGCAAATTGTCTATGTTACCTTATTTGGAAAAATGTTTCTTTGCATATGTGATTAAGTAATCAAGACATGGTTCTGGATTATTTGGGTGTGTCCTAAATGCTTTCACAAAAGTCCCTGTAAGAGAAAGGCAGAGAGAGATTTGACACACAGCAGAGCAGGAGGAAATGTGACTACAGAGGCAGAATTTGGAGTTGATGCAGACACAAGCCACAGATTGTCACCAAAAGGTGAGGAAAGGATGACAGCTTTTTGTACCACTAATTTTTGTACCACTGATTTTGTACCACTAATACTGATTTCTGGCTTCTGGGCTCACGTTCAGTGAGAGAAAAAAATTTCTCTTGTTTTAAACCACCAAATTTTTGGTGATTTGTGATAGCAACCACAGGAAACAAATACATCTCTCCTATGTCATGTGTAATGCTTTGTGTCAGTCTAACGAAATTGTAAGATTACATGAGTCGAAAGCCCAAGATGCAAGTTCTCATGAAATCTAGGAAGGTTAGTAAGATTCATGGAGTTTTGTTGTCGTACTTTGTTACATTCTCCTAACTTCAAAAGTTAGAAAAGCCTCCTAAATATGCTTTGTTTCCTTTACAACAATTAATATATAATTTTTCTCTCTTTCAATTTCCTGAGCCTTTCAGTACATACAAAGTAGCAAGTTTCATGCCTCTTCCACACTTGACCCTTAAATGGGACTTCTTTTTATGTGCTTTAAATTTGTCAAGACTTTATAATATCCCCTTTAATTCTGATATATTTATTTGTCACACAAGCCCTATTCATTCTGTTTCGGTAACATATCAAAAATTAACATATTTATTGGGCACGAACTATACACAACCTCCCTTTGTAAGTCAAGCACACATGGCCTTCCCCTGAGAATCTTACAGTTTGTTTGGGGAGATACAGGATAAGCATACAACAAGAATTACTTGAGTTACAATTCAAGACTGCTATAGAACACATGGTGTGATTAATGAGCAAATGATTATACAGGCAGCAATTGGAGTAACTTTCAGAAGATCACTGAAGCACACTGTATCTCTTCTAAGCCCTTCCTCAACTAGAATTCTAAATGGTCTGTCTTCAAATAGCAACATCTCCAAATATCTGGGTAATTAAAATGATCTTATGACCATTTTAATGCATGTTTATGTCCACCAATTCTGAGAAGCACTTGGTTTCTATAAATGCTTTCACTCTGAAGTCATGTGTTACATTGCATAAGATATCCCAGAATTTAGCCCTACTTTAAATTGCCTTGCCAAGTCCAATTCAGGACCTGAGACGCGATTTTTTTTTTTCATATTCCTTGTACACAATAAGTGTAGTCACATACATTAAGGACGACTCTCAAAAATTGAAAATTTAATGTAATTAAATGATGGCAACGCATCTTGTCAGTTAGAATATGGAACAATTTGGTGACCCATTTATGTTCCATATAGAATTAAAAGTAGCAAATCCTCTTCACAAGAGCTGAGTCTTACTGATAAAGAAGGATTCATTAAGAATTACTTAACCATGCTCATAATGGAAGCCATGCAGTGGTACAGCTTAAGAGAAAATGGTTTTAACAGACCAGCTAGCATCTTTCAAAAAAAGGAAGAAAAAAAAAAGGAAGAAACTTCATAGCAAAAAGAATGAAGAAGGAGCTACACTTCAGTGAGATCTTTAGGAAACCAGCTAGAATTTCAATAGCCCTCTTCTGAATGGGAATCGGTGGTCTCTCACTCTGGTGTTTACCCCACCGTTTAGGCATGAAAGCCACCTTTCTGAGGTAGTCATGTGAAGGAGAAATAGAGATGGCAGAAGCCAGGCAGAACACAAAGGCACAACAGGAAACCCTTTAACTTAAAAGAATAAAAACATTCCATTGACAGGCTAAAAGAGAGAGGAGTGTCAGAGAGTAGAAAGGGCAGGAGGTATATGGCTATGTGGTGAAAATAGACAAGTGATTTCCATCCCCCTCGACGACGTCTTGCTCCTTCTGCCCTCCTGGCTTCATATATATATTTATAAATATGCATGCGCATGACATTTTTATCTATAGATCTATCTATACCTATATCGACTCATTTAGTTACCATTTCAGTGCTTTTATTACTTGTATAGATCCATATCTCCTTCTATTAGTATTTACCCACACTGTGAAAGGCTTCCTTTAGCATTCTGGTAGTGCTTGTTGGCTGCTGCTAAATTCTTTCAAGTTTTATGTGATCTTCATTTTTAAAGTATATTTTCTTTCTTTCTTTCTTTCTTTCTTTCTTTCTTTCTTTCTTTCTTTCTTTCTTTCTTTTTCTTTCTTTCTTTCTTTGTTTCTTTTTCTTTCTTTCTTTTCTTTTCTTTTCTTTTCTTTTCTTTTCTTTTCTTTTCTTTTTTCTTTTCTTTTCTTTCTTCTGGGAGAGCATGAGTAGGGGAGAGAGGCAGAGGGAGGGAGAGAGAGAATCTTAATCAGGCTCCACTGCTTAGTACAGAGCCCAAAGCAGGGCTCCATCCCACGACCCTGGGATCATGACCTGAGCTGAAAACAAGAGTCTGATGCTCAACTGACTGAGCCACCCAGGCGTGCCTTGAAACATATATTCTTTTTCTCTTCTGGCTCCTTAAAATTTTTCTCTTTATCCCTGATTTGGAGCAATTTGATTATGATGTGCCTTGGTGCAGTTTACTTCAGGTAGCCTTTTCTTGCAGCTCATTGAGATTGCTGGATTGGTAGGTTTATAGTTTTCATCAAATTTACAAAGATTTTGGTCATTGCGCCTTGATTATTTTTTTGTACCTTTCTTTCTGTCTCACTCTCTTCTTCTTCCTCCTCCTCTGCTTTTCACAGGAGGAACTCTAATTATGTATTTATAAAGCCTCTTGATGTCCCACAGTGTACATGCTCTGTCTTTCTCTCTGTCTCTCTCTGTCTCTCTGTCTGTCTGTCTGTCTGTCTCTCTCTCTCTCTATATATATATGTTTATATTTATATATATATGCATTTTTTGACAGGGGGAGCATTTGCTTTACTGGTTATGTTGNCTGAGACGCGATTTTTTTTTTTCATATTCCTTGTACACAATAAGTGTAGTCACATACATTAAGGACGACTCTCAAAAATTGAAAATTTAATGTAATTAAATGATGGCAACGCATCTTGTCAGTTAGAATATGGAACAATTTGGTGACCCATTTATGTTCCATATAGAATTAAAAGTAGCAAATCCTCTTCACAAGAGCTGAGTCTTACTGATAAAGAAGGATTCATTAAGAATTACTTAACCATGCTCATAATGGAAGCCATGCAGTGGTACAGCTTAAGAGAAAATGGTTTTAACAGACCAGCTAGCATCTTTCAAAAAAAGGAAGAAAAAAAAAAGGAAGAAACTTCATAGCAAAAAGAATGAAGAAGGAGCTACACTTCAGTGAGATCTTTAGGAAACCAGCTAGAATTTCAATAGCCCTCTTCTGAATGGGAATCGGTGGTCTCTCACTCTGGTGTTTACCCCACCGTTTAGGCATGAAAGCCACCTTTCTGAGGTAGTCATGTGAAGGAGAAATAGAGATGGCAGAAGCCAGGCAGAACACAAAGGCACAACAGGAAACCCTTTAACTTAAAAGAATAAAAACATTCCATTGACAGGCTAAAAGAGAGAGGAGTGTCAGAGAGTAGAAAGGGCAGGAGGTATATGGCTATGTGGTGAAAATAGACAAGTGATTTCCATCCCCCTCGACGACGTCTTGCTCCTTCTGCCCTCCTGGCTTCATATATATATTTATAAATATGCATGCGCATGACATTTTTATCTATAGATCTATCTATACCTATATCGACTCATTTAGTTACCATTTCAGTGCTTTTATTACTTGTATAGATCCATATCTCCTTCTATTAGTATTTACCCACACTGTGAAAGGCTTCCTTTAGCATTCTGGTAGTGCTTGTTGGCTGCTGCTAAATTCTTTCAAGTTTTATGTGATCTTCATTTTTAAAGTATATTTTCTTTCTTTCTTTCTTTCTTTCTTTCTTTCTTTCTTTCTTTCTTTCTTTCTTTCTTTTTCTTTCTTTCTTTCTTTGTTTCTTTTTCTTTCTTTCTTTTCTTTTCTTTTCTTTTCTTTTCTTTTCTTTTCTTTTCTTTTTTCTTTTCTTTTCTTTCTTCTGGGAGAGCATGAGTAGGGGAGAGAGGCAGAGGGAGGGAGAGAGAGAATCTTAATCAGGCTCCACTGCTTAGTACAGAGCCCAAAGCAGGGCTCCATCCCACGACCCTGGGATCATGACCTGAGCTGAAAACAAGAGTCTGATGCTCAACTGACTGAGCCACCCAGGCGTGCCTTGAAACATATATTCTTTTTCTCTTCTGGCTCCTTAAAATTTTTCTCTTTATCCCTGATTTGGAGCAATTTGATTATGATGTGCCTTGGTGCAGTTTACTTCAGGTAGCCTTTTCTTGCAGCTCATTGAGATTGCTGGATTGGTAGGTTTATAGTTTTCATCAAATTTACAAAGATTTTGGTCATTGCGCCTTGATTATTTTTTTGTACCTTTCTTTCTGTCTCACTCTCTTCTTCTTCCTCCTCCTCTGCTTTTCACAGGAGGAACTCTAATTATGTATTTATAAAGCCTCTTGATGTCCCACAGTGTACATGCTCTGTCTTTCTCTCTGTCTCTCTCTGTCTCTCTGTCTGTCTGTCTGTCTGTCTCTCTCTCTCTCTATATATATATGTTTATATTTATATATATATGCATTTTTTGACAGGGGGAGCATTTGCTTTACTGGTTATGTTGCATAATCAAACAAATACATTAGACTCCTTTTTAAAAATGTAAGGTATATAAAATCCTCTGTGCAAGTTCTGTATTATTTTTAAATTCCTATTGGCTAAACAAAGTGTTTCCACTATAGAACTGACGCTTTCTAGAAATACACATGATGGATTTTTTGCATGCAATATACCTGAAACATTATTATACCTTACCTAATGGCATAATTGAACAGTCCTGAATCAAATGTTTATATCTGAATAATGATAATAACTACTGTTACATTTGTGGCAACCTTATATATATATATATATATACACACATACATATACATATATATATATATATGTATCTGTTTCAGATATTGTAGTTATCCTTGGTAAGAGTTTTGTTTCAGTCACTTTTAATACCATTCATGCCTCTGCTTAGCTTTTAAAGAAGTGGAATATAGTTAAAATAGCTATTTTAATATCTTTCTCTGATAATCCCAATATCTGTGTTAGTTTGTAGTCAGTTTCAATTGTTTCATTGTTCTCCTCATCATGGATAATATTTTCCTGCTTCTATTCAGACCTACTATTCTTTAATTGGATGGTAAGCATTGTAAATTTTAACTGGCTGGCTGCTGGAAATTTTTGTATTTTTATAAAATATTTTTGAGCTTTGTTCTGGGATTCACATCAGTTACTTAGAAACAGTTTCATGCTTCTGTCATTTGTTAAAGTGGGTCTAGAGCAGTGCTCAGTCTAAACCTAATTATTTCCCAATTCTGTGGCAAGACCTTCTTAAATTCAAATGGCTATGAATTGTAAGTTTTTTTTTTTTTTTCAGCCTGTCTACCAGACATGGCTAAATGCTGGCACTATTTCCTCTAATTCTTTCAGTTGAATTTTACGCTAGTATCAGATATTTTCCTCATGAGGTTATACTTATTAGTACTCTACTAATTACTTGAAAGGAACCTTCTACAAATCTCCAGCATTGTCCCTCTACACAATCTTTTCTCTCTGGTGTTCTGTTCTGTTACTTCTAGAGGCTTTGTCTCTCTTACTCTCAAATGAGTAAGTTCACTAGACTCTGTCTGGATGCTCTATAGACTGGAAATGCCCAGGGCAGTAGGCGAGGGAAATCTTACGCCTCACTTTGTGCCCTGTCTCTCAGAGATAACTCCTTTGCTACTTGATGTTCTGTGTCCTGAAAATTGTTTTTTAATATACTTTGTGATTTTTTCATTCATAGCTTCTGGAAGGAGGTCAGATATAGTTCTGTTACTCCTTCTGGGACAGAAGCAGAAGTCTAAAACTATTGACACTGATATTGAAGTAATCTAGAAAAGTGTTTGGATTAAGGGGTGGAGGGAAGAACTAGGCTAAGTTGTTTATGAACTCTTTGCATTCACAAAGATGAGAGGATTTGAGATGAGAAAGTTCTGATGTAAGTATTATTATGTCTCTAGACCCATTGTTTACTATATGAGGCCTCAACTTATTTTTAATTTTTATTTATTTTTAAAAAAATTTTTAAATGTTTTATTTATTTCTGAGAGAGAGAGACAGACAGTGTGAGCAGGGGAGGGTCAGAGAGAGAGGGAGACACAGAATCTGAAGCAGGCTCCAGGCTCTCAGCTAGCTGTCAGCACAGAGCCCGAAGCTGGGCTCGAGCCCATGAACCATGAGATCATGACCTGACCCGAAGTCAGATGCTTAACCGACTGAGCCACCCAGGTGCCCCTTTAAAATATTTTTTAAAGTTTATTTATTTATTTGGAGAGAGAGAAAAGCATGTGAGAGGGAGGAACAGAAAGAGAGTGAATCCCAAGCAGATTCTGTGTTGTTAGCATGGAGCCCTATTCAGTGATTGATCCCACAAACCTTGAGATCATGACTGGAACCAAAATCAGGAGGTGGATGCTTAACCAACTGGGCCACCCAGATGCCCTGAGGCCTCAACTTCTTTATCTCACATGACTTTCCTTCTACATTTTATACGTTGATGTTACAGTGAAGAGTAATAAGGCTGCAGCGGGGTAGGTAAGTCAATAACATACCTGCTTTATCAAATCTGCCAACAAATTAATGACAGGATTGGTAATGAATAAATATTGTATAAACTACTTAGAATTGTTTATTACATATTTAAGGTACATTGATGGATATTTTCTATTTCCCCCCCTGGACTTACAGCCTGCTCTTCTTGTTCAACTCAGTGTTCGGAGAAATTACTCTATTGAATGGATCCACTGCCCTCTTATCCTCTGATTAGTTGAGGCAATGGAAAGAACTAGCAGAAGACCAGGAAGAGAGATGAGTTGGGGGTATTTATTCCCTAGCTTGCTTTTTGCAGGGGCACTGGTAGATAGTAGCTGTGTTTCCCTTCAAAAAGTTACACAGCTCCTGTCTGATGTACCACTGCTCTAAAAACAATGTGGCTCTCTTCTTTTCTCGTAGGTGCTCTGGGCTTGTGCTTTGAGCTTAGGCCTCTTAATGGCTACTGTTGGTAACTGCAGAAAACTCTCTTGTCATTTTCTCCTAATCCTGCCCAAACCTTTAAAATTGTCTTTAAAATCTCTTCAGTTACCCTTCTGTGCATGCCATTTGTTTTCTCGAAGGGATCCTGACTAAAACAGGTATTAAATAATTTTCTTGTTTTGATCTCTCTGTTTGCCAGGTCTGGGGGGCAATCGGTAAAATGTATTTCAAAATGGATAAGTTAAATGATGGGGGTTTTAATTCAAAAGTTTTTAATGTTTATTTACTTTTGAGAGAGAGAGATAGAGGGTGAAAGAGGGTGAGAGAGAGAGAGAGCATGAGTAGGGGAGGGGCAGAGAGAGGGAGACACTGAATCTGAAGCAGGATTCAGGCTCTGAGCTGTCAACACAGAGCCTGACATGGGGCTCGAACATACGAGCCATGAGATGATGACCTGAGCAAAAGTCAGATGCTTAATCGACTGAGCCACCCAGGTGCCCCAAAATGATGGGATTTAAAAAATAAATTATAGTGTTGTACTAATGTAAAAACCTGGTTTTAACACTAAACTTACGTAAGATGTCACTTTGGGGGAAAGTGGAGAGAAGTTACATAGAAACTCTATATTATTTTTGAAATATTAATACTTCAAAATAAAAACTGTTAACATGAAATTTTTAAAAATCACAGAAACATGTATTCTTTTCCCACATGATTATATTAAAATTCACGTATTTAAAAGCAAAATAACAAGTAAATCTGTTGCTACTACTTGATACTTGTAGATACAATTTACCTTTCCTGCAAGCTGGTTTGATCCACCTAGAAGAGATTCTACAAGTAAATTAAATATTCTCATTAGTAAGATCTTTGAGTCTTAATTTAAAAAATGTGTATATGTATAAATGTATACATTTTCTCCTGTCTTCATTACATTCATATCTGGTTTTCAGTCTCTCTTTTTAAAAAATTTTATGGCTCTATACCTTTTTGTTTATATATTATAGCATAGAAAGAACTCCTCTCTCTATCCATGCATCTCCTTGCAATCCTTCAAAGATTAACTTAATGACCACCTTCAATAAGTTTTCTGGACTAGAACATCACACCTTTACTATTTCAATGGATTCAGTTTAGGTTAGAATCATATATAGCCAAAAAGAATCATCTACTTTACCCATGTGTTTTGTAGACAGCACAAGGCTATTGAGGAAAAATATTATGCCTTTTACTTCCTTTGTAGAACATCTCTGGGCTTCTGTTGAAGTGAATTCAATTCAATTTCTGAAGAGAGTATATGCCTGTGCAGAGTTATAAACCCAGATTCGTATTTCTATTCTTCTACTAAATAACTGTGTGATCTTGGGTAACTCATTTTCAGACCTTTCTACAAAATGAATGCATTAAATCAGATTATCTCCAAGGTCTCGTTTAGTTCTGCAGTGCTACAGTTTTCACTGTAAATATAGGTAGTAACATAGAAGTAGAATCATATGACATCCTTTATATATTGAACTCCTCTCTTTTCTCGAAATCCTCAAAGAACATTCGTCTGTCTACTCTAACCTGAAAACCCATGGTTTTGCTGTTGAATATTTAGAATTTTATTATGGATAAATAGCCCCAAACTGGTAAGCTTATTTGAAACTCTGGAAACCACTAGTAGCTAAACCTCTCGGGTTTGCAAAATTGGGCAGTAAATTGTATGACAAGGGGTTTTCTCCTGAGGTTTCCTGTGTTTGCTGCTTCTGGCAGGTTGGAATTAGAGTGAGAAACGCCAGTTTTGTGATACCTTGTTACTGCCGCTCCCAGGTGGAGTTCAGAAGTGTAGACACAATGACAAAGGTGATGAAAACATAATAACAACAAAAGAAGAATTTAATCAAATTTTATCGGCTCTCTAAAAGCTTGCAGGTCTAGCTCCACTGGTGCCTTTATTTATTTGTATATTGCATTTGTAAAATGACTCTCTCCTTGGGGAGGAGGAAGGAGTTATGTAATTACTAGTTGAAAATGACTAGACTGTACCAGTGAAGCAAAATATGATCTTGGATTCCAAGTGGAGGCAAAAGATAATATTAAAGGACGATACCATCAACTTCCTTTTGTTAATATCCTGAATATCAGTTATAAAAACTATCTATATCTATAACCATTCTTTTTTTTTTTTTTTTGTCATTCATCCATGCTCATCAATGTCATTAGATTCTCTTGATTCAGTATTTTCTAGCTTCTCTCAGCTAAGCTCGTTTTTAGCTCCATTCAAGGTCTCATTCTTGTTCCATGACCAGGTAAAACTAAACTCCTAAAGCTGTGGTCTTGTAGTCCAGTGATTACCACAGGACTTTCTTTGTACATTCATTCCTTAGATGATGATGTCTTCATCTTGACCAAAGCTGAAGCTTTTGTATTGGTCCTTATTACTATGCGCTGCACCTTTTTTTTTCTTCTTCTTCCAGAGCTGATGTCTAGCTATCGGTGTTATTGCCAAGTCTTTTGGCCATGGGAAGACCTTCTCAGCATTAATTGTCTTCAGCTTACTGTTCTAAATATTGCTGGCACTAGTCCCTTGCCCGTGTACTCCGTGCACCTGGGAAATCTTCTCTGCCACTTACATCTGTATCACCTAAAGCATAGCATAACTGCCAAGTAAAACCTCCATTCTTTTCCTATCCTGGGTGATAGGTTTCGTTCCAGGGCCTGACTGGTATTCCTTTTCTTCACTGTCTTTTCCATGTTGATTCCTGTGTCCCATTGTGCTTTGGGCCCAAGGAAGAAATTATAATTGTTATCATCTCTATCCTTTATGCCCCTTTTATATTCTATCCCTGCTGGAAAACAATTTCCTATGGTTAATTCATCTCAATTATTGCATTTGTGCAAGCACTAATATATACCGTAGCACTTTTTAGTGCATGTTTTATCCTCTGGGTCATGTATGTATGTCTTCCAATCAAACTCACAAATTCTTGAGGGCTGGGGTTATGTTTTTACCTTTTCAATCATCCAATATGTTATTGTATCTAGAATGCTGTTGGTGTTTAGTAAAATGTCCCCATGTGATGACTTTTAGATATGAAATATTTGAATGATTTAATATAGGTTATAGATTTTATTTAAGAAATATACTGTTGTATATCTTCATCTTCCATTCAGTTCAACAAATATTTATTGAGCAACTAAGTGTCTTACGCATAGTAAACCTTCAATAAATATTTAGGTAGAATAATGTCCCCAATATTAGTGACTTGTCTGCATAATAAAAAGGGCCTTAGCAGAAGAGGAGCAAATAAATAACTTCTTAAGCAATTTCTGGTTTGTTAATCACAGTTCTGTACATTTTGCTTTTAGAGCAGATGCATTAAAATAATGCCGAGCCTCATTTGAAAAGCTGATACCATATTCCATTGCCAATGTTGGCACTTCATTGAACTTAAGATCATTACAGAAAGTAAGGAGAAGGAAATGAACTTCTGTGAGGCTTGCCCAGTCTTTTTTCGTCCCCATCTGCCCAGTGATGGAACATTTCTTGAGTAGACCCTCAATAAGAAGTTGAATGGTTTCAAATTCAGAAGCATTTTGTAAAGCCCTATGATGGAATGGGTAGGGAGGATACAGTGACTATTTCATCAAGCAGAACATGCCCATTAAAAAGAAAGATGTAAGGACTAAACATCAGCACTTATAGAAGGTATATGAAAAGCAAATAAATACATGAAAAGATATTCAACATCAGTAGCCACTAGGCAAATTAAAAAACCCACTAGAAGATGCCACTACACAAATAGTAGATTGGAAAAAGGAAAATGGACTGATGACACCAAATACTGGGAAGGATTTGAAACTGCAGGAACACTGCTAGTGAGAATACAAAATGGGACAGTCAATTTGGAAGATAATTTCTTACAAAGTTAAGTACACATTTACATATGACTAGACAGTTCAACCCTTAAGTATATACTCAAGAGAAATGACAACATAAGTTCACCCAGCAGCCAGTATATAGATGTTATATAAGCATCTTTATTCATAAAGAAAGACTAGAAACAACACGAATGTCCTTAAACTGATAAATAAAAGAACTAAACTGTACTATAATCATACAGTGGAATATTAGTAATCAACAAAAAGGAACAAACTTCTTTATGTTGAGTATTATGGATGAATCTCAAAGGCACTATGCTGAGTTAAAGAGCCAAACTCCAAATGCTAAATACTGTATGACACCATGTACATGACATTCTGAAATATCAAAATGATAGAAACATAAAACAATCTAGTGTTTACCATTGAGCCCATTAGAGAGGAATTGACTCAAGAGGGCAACATCAAGAAATCTTTCTGGTTGATGGAACTATCCACCATTCTCATTTTGGTAGTAGTTTCATGGATGTGTGTATTTATGAATATGAAATATATGCCCAAAAGGTTGGGTTTTACTACGTGTATTTTTTTTTTAAATATGAGGCAACAACTTTGAGTTCTGTTACGTAATATAGTTGGAATGCATCAGGGAACCTAACTGACTTGATGTGGTCTTTGGAACTAGAGACAAGTAAGCACAAGCTCAAGTATAGCCTCTGAGATCTAGTAATCTAGATTTAATTTAATATAAAAAGGTTGTTATATCAACCTTTAAGGAAGAAGAGTTGATATACAGTTGAAGTCTCTCCAATTTGTGTGTCAAGACAGAAAACTACTTGGGGATTAGAAGCAAATTGTATGTTGGGGCACCTCAATGACTCAGTTGGTTGAGAATCCAACTCTTGATTACAGCTCTCATCATGATCCCAGAGTCATAGGGTGGAGCCCGGCATCCAGCTCTCCTCTGACTGTGGAACCTTCTTGGGATTCTTTCCTTCTCCCTCTACCCTCTTCCCTGTTCATTCCTTCTCTCTTTCTCTCTCTCTCTCTCTCTCTCTCCCTCCCTCTCCCCTTTCTCTCAAATAAAAAAAAAATTTGAAGAAGTTAGATCTTATATTTTTCTTGTGCCAGGGATGCAATATGCAATATTTGTCACTTTGAGTGAGTATCCTCTTTGGAACTTTGAACTTATTTTTTCTATAGTGTCACTTCTTCCCTGGATACCGAAAAGCTCCTCCATCCTATTTGTATATATATTTACTAGGTTGTTTTGCTCCTGTAATAATATTGTTAGGCTGGTATTATTATCTCCATTTTGTAGATGAAGAACCTGGATCTCAGATCAATTTATTGACTTATCAAAGGGGTTCCAACATTTAGATGTCATAGACTTACAGAAAATGGAAGTTGAAAAAAGGTAAAAAAATAATGTCCTCATTTTAAAGAGTCTGGTTCATAGAACTGTTATATAAAATTAAGTATCGAACACAATATCATTTTAAAATTTTTATTTATAACAACAATGAAGGAAATGATAAAATTTAAATTACTCATAATCACAGAAATCTAATTCTGGTACCATTTTCATTCTTCTTTGTACATCTTGCTCCTTGTTCTCATAATCAATACCTTTAAATCTTTTACAATATTGTAAATATTCTTTTGTATTTTGCTTTTGTTACTTACCAAGAAATTATTGCCATTTGTTTTCAGTGTGGAGCAATTCAGTTCATACTTATTGATAGTCTACAATATTCTAGGCTCCAAGGATACAGTGATAAAAGGCAAAAGGCACAGTTCTGGTAGGAAAAACAGTGAGGTCATACTTATAATACAGTAGGAAATGTGTGATAATAGAAGGATTCTCAGTGGTGCTGCCTACCCCAGAATAGTACATACATATAGTTAGAAGATTTTTATATTGGGTGCACAAAAAGAAGCAGTTCAAAACGGTGATTGAGAAGGTATGGTCACAGAGGTAGAAAATGATAGAGTGAATTTTATATCTTTTAATGTTTCACACAATTTAATCAATTTGAAATAACACAATACACTTAGCCCTTTTATATTGGACATTTACTTATAACCAATTTTAACTGTTATAAATAATGTTGCAGTGAATGCTTTTGTACTTATTTTAAGCTTTTATCTTATTTTGAATTATCCTCTTAGAATGTATTCTCAAGTGTGGAATTACTGAGAGAGGTATATATATGCACACACACTCATACATACATACAGATTACCTTTACCCCCGGCTTTTGTTATATAATCCCAAATTGCTTTTGAAAAGGCTTAGATCAATTTGCAGTGTCATGAGCAATATATGAGTTTACTGGTTTTGCCAATACTCTATAGCTTTGTGTAATCTTATACTTCTTTAAATTGTACTAATCTAATAGTTACAAAGAAGTGGAAGTAATTTCTAGGAAGATGAAATATTTGACTAAAAAATGGATGAGGGAAGGAACACAACACATTTGGGGCATAGTGATGAGTATGATATAGCAGAAACATTCAAAATGAAGTACTTTAATCATACAAATCATAAAATTTGAGAGCATAATTTTGTAATTTTAAACAAGAAGTAAGCTATGTTGAAATATAGTATTTGAAACAAGAAGTAAGACGAACGTTCTTTAATGGAGTTTAAGATTTGTGCATGGGATCTTGACAAGATCCAGCCTTAAGGAAAAATTCACCACTGGTGTATTTTAGTTCCACAGATATTTATGAACATTATACAGCAACCTACTGCTGACCCAAGTCCCTGCTCTTATACATTCATTTATCTCTTGGTAACATGGGCAGTACTTTCAGATGAGCCATGGACCTAATGGGAGAACTTGGAATGAGATTTTTTCCTAGAGTGAGTCCCACCAAGTCCTTAGTCACTTAGAAGTGTCAGGCAAAAGGGACTCTGACAAGCAGCTCTGTCAATGTGAACAGAGAGTTTTAGATCAAGCCCAGGAACATTACTGTCAAAAATTACAACCTCAGCGTTGACATAAATGTTGACAGCACCATTTTCACTGATAGTGGTATCAGAGCAGATTATGATTCACAAAGGACTGTCCAACAAGCAATGATTTAGATGAAATACTCCCAAATAAGGGCAAGGATGGGGAGAAGCAAAATATGAAGACTGCAGGTTACAAAATTTTATTAAGACAGCATCATGCCATGGCAGTAAACATCTTTCCTTCTTGGTAATGAGGGCTTGTCGGCAAGTTCCCATTAAGAGAAACGTGATAATGGAAATTCAAACTCTCCTCTGAGTCTGGCCTACCTCCCAATTCAGACTAGTGATATAGACAGTTCTGTGAAATATTTTGAAAGAATGATAATGGTGTATAATTATAGGGCAGATGTCCAACCTTTCCAGGGAGCCAGCAAAGTGTCTCAGGAATCAAGACTGTGTAGGAAAGCAAAATAACGTTTTGGTAAAATGAGGCATGTGAAGATAGAGACATGTTTACTTTTTCCACATACAGAAATACTATTAACTTACCAAAACTTATCTCAACTTTCCCCAGTAACTCTGCTTAACTCCAGTACCTAATTTCTCTAATATTGTGACATCGAGGTAGCTCATTAAGCAACATCATATACTGTCTTCAATTGTTTTCAAAACTGCTACTATACAATGTTTTGACCTCATTTAGATTTTTAATGTTTTTTCTACTATTTTTTTCCTCACAGCACTGAGCAGAGTGTTGGGCACATGAGTGGTGAGGAATGCATTGAAATATTTGAATTAAGACAAATTGAGTTCTCATGTGGAAACCAAGAAATACTTGTGTATCATCCTACTTCACTCTAGTGGAAATATGTTTTCAATTCTATTCCCTTACAGGGAAAAAAAAATCACTTCATGTAAATATTTTATACAAAACAAATTATTTGGGAAATTATTGAGTGATTCATAAATTATGTTTGTAAGCCCCTTGGGCAAATTGTCTAAAATGCAAAGTGAAGTTAAATGAATCCAAATCAAAAGATTTTATTTAAATCTCAAAGGCTTACACTTGCTTCTAAATGTCATGGTAAATATTGCAAATGACATTCTGGAGATCATTGTGTTTTTATCCCACAGTAGCACCATATTATACTGCATTACAGAGACCCATATATTGGTCTTTATCACTAATTTGATATTAAATCCTTCCGTGAAAGGAATGAATTTTGTACATCATTGTTTTCTTTAACATCTGATTATATGGTAGCTGAATTATGAGAAGTATTTAATCCATAATTTGGTAATCAATACAAAATTGGATCAATAAGTCAATGTTTCTTCTTCAGATTCTTTTGGAAGCAGGCACCAACTAAATAAGAAAGAAAGAGAGGGTGTAGGAATGGGAAATTGATAAAGACTGATCCTGCACAAACATTATTTATAAAAATAAAAATTTCTGATCTATAGTCATCACAAAATCAGCTCTCAAATGAGTACAGATAATTTTTAAATATAATTTTTAGAGAGAAGCCATGGACATGATGACTTTCCATTCTATGGCAAACTGAAAATGTTGAGGAGTGAAACTCTTTTTTTTTTAGTATCTCTCAAACTTTGGCTTAATAAATATTTACCCTTTAAATAAAAAGAGCAGTTTTAGTTGACCTTTTACAAATGGATGTTAGCTCTGCCTAGAAGTCTGTGTGTTTTGACTGTCCTACTCCAATTAAGAACATTTCTGAACTTCTTCCTGGAAAATGCCTTATTGGGAATTTATTACTCTTTCCAAAAGATCAGTTGAGTTTTGTTATCAATTCCATGCCATTTATTATATGTATTTTCTTTTATAAAATAATATTTTCCTATTTTCCAAAAAATGAAATGTAATTACTGAAAATAATTATAGTGTTCTAATTATATAAAATAGACTAAACAATATAATAGCAGCAAACATTTTGCCACATTTCATTACTTAATCTATTACTTAACCATCCTAAGATAACATTAGTGATTTAAAATTATTCCTCTGTTTGGCCCTACTGATCATGCTCAACACAGTTATGCTCAATGATCTGGTTATGTGATTCCACTATGAGAACCTCAGGGGAGGAGAGTGGATGGGAAAAGGCAGGGCATGTAGAATGGAGATTGAGTTAATAAGGTATCCAGAACAGAACTTAGAATTGTATAATGCCAATAGAAACTAATGTCTATTGTCAGGCCCTCCTCTGAGTGATCTAAATTGATCCTCACAAAAATTCTCTGTCAGACACTTTGCCAAACCCATATTACAATTGAAAAAAAACACTGAAGAGAGGGATTAAGGAAATTTGACCAGAGTCATAGTCTTTAAGAGAATCCAGGGAGTTTGGCCATATGTATAGATACTTCCTTCCCGAAACAAATGTTGTTTATGAGAACATGATTCAAGTATTTTTGCTGATTATTGTCTTGATCCAGTGAAACAGAAAGAAAAAAAAAAAACCTACTAGGAAAAGGGAATGAAAATGGAGGAAGTGGAATTATCATGATAAAGTAATGAACTTGGTGCATATCAGTGCAGCTTTGGGTGGCAGATCAAATTTTGGAAATTCTGACAATTTAAAAATAATTTCTCAGGCTGTATTCCTTGATTAAATGTGATAACTTACACAGATCTCAAGTCTATGAACCATAACTAACCAGAATTAGGAATTTGCTTTTAAAAGATTAAATGCAATAGTCCCATTTTTCATGTAAGCGTAGACATGATTATGTTGATTTCACTGGGAGGTCTGGCATCTTGATCATAGGAACTATTGAGCTTTTATGATAATGAAGAGGGACCTGTATTGGCTGTGGTTTGAAATGGTTGAGATGATCTGGCTCTAATGACCTTCAATTCTAGACTTTAAGAAAAGGCACAATCTGTGTTGAAAGCATTTCTCCAGCAGGAGCTCTCTTACACTCAGTCCTGGTCCTGCAACTATAGAAAAGAATCTGTCTTCCACCCTTACCCCTGCCCTCCTTTACTAAGGCCCTATTTTACCCGTCCCCCCCAAAAGATGACAACTTGTATGTCTTATTCTGTCTCTTTTCAATCACCGATTGAGGGGGGAATGAATTTCTACCCTGTGCCACATTGGTGAATGTATTTATCTAAGCCTATAATGGATGTCTTCATAACCCCAAGAAGAGGAAGATGAATGCATTTCTGCAAAATGCTACTGTTATCTTAGCAATTCAGACTCCTGGGGCCAGCTTCCCTATTGTGTTGATTCTCTGGTCACAGAAGTTTCTCTGGGTTGTGGAGAGTGTTAAAAACGGTAATTGATGGGATGGAAGTTTGGTCGCTGCAGGTATAGGCCTTAATTGGGGGATCAGGTGCTCATAAAGAGTGTGCACCAAGGGTGTGGAAGTGAACTAGCTCAGAGAATAAAGCTGTAGGAAAGCCACACTCAGGAACCCAAATAAAGACCCCTTAAACTCTCCTCAGAAGCTTTGTTCCATCTCAGTTGTATTTAACAAGGTTATAAATAATTCTTTTCTGGGCATTCCAGAATGATCAGTCAGCCATCATCATCTGAAATTCTTTTATACATGTGTTATCGGTATTGGTCCTCTTAATTATATCATTAACAATAATGTGCCATTATTATTATCATTATCATCATTACCATCATCATCATCATCACCATTGTTTCTAGGAATCTCAATACAATAAATCCTAAAGGAGAGAAATATATCATGATTAAGATACAACATATTTAAAGAAATCATTTTCAGTATTTTTATGAAGACGAAAATGTAATGAGAGAATAAAGATGTGGAAGAGGATGTAAGAGGGAGTGCAAAGATGTTGCCAATATTGTATTCATTAATTTATTGAATGGATTTGGGTCTATTTCTTATAAACAAAAGGACTTTTTTATTCGTAAAAGTTTGACTTCTACTGATGTCAATAATTTTAAAAAGTGGACAGACATCAGCTAAATAGTTGATTTCCCAATTAATATATTCTATTTTAACCTCAAATGTTATCGATGAGCTTACAGGGACCCTTTCGACAATATCAATCAACCACTCCTTTAGATGAGTAAACCATTATTTAGATGATGTCTAGTAAGAAAATACCTGTATTAGCTGTATTTTTGAGCCATGGAAGAATTGCATTATTTTTTCCCTTTATACCCTGTCTTCTTCCTCTCCTTTCTTTCTCAAGCAGCATAAAATTTCAAAGTTAACACAAAATAAAATTGCTAACGAGATAAAGGTTTGAAGTATTGTTATTTTTTCCCAAAATTCTACCCACACATATATCCAACATTTATCACAAATCATCTTGTTTAATCTTCACAGCAAACATAGAAGTATCTATGTTGAGCTCTAGTTTAAAACAAAGAAATAGAGGGGCACCTGGATGGCTCAGCCAGTTAAGAGTCCCACTTAACTCAGAGAGCTCAGGTCATGGCCTCACAGTTAGTGAGTTCGAGTCCCATAACAGGCTCTGTGCTGACAGCTCAGAGTCTGAAGCCTGCTTCACATCCTGTGTCTCCCATCACTCTGCCTCTCCCCTACTCATACTCTGTCTCTGTCTCTGTCTCTCTCTCTCTCTCTCAAAAAATAAATATAAAAAGTAAAAAATAAAATAAAATAAAGAAATATTTACAATGGGTGCATTTATGCCCATTGTCACAGAGCTTGTGAATAACATAAGCAGGTTTAGTAGCCATAGTAGAGCCCAGGACTTAGAATTTCAATTATTTTTGAACTATCCATTACTGTCTTCATATTTCATGCTGACTTTCTGTATCAGTCCACCTTCATGTTGAAAGAGGTTTACTTCTGGGCAATTATATGTAGTTCTATATTTTCCTTTTTTTAATGAAAAGTTTTCATATTCAATAATATAACATTTGCAGAAAAAGTACACCAAGTGACATATTTATCTGTGAATTTCTTCATTCTGATTGTAGTTTGAATAAGTCTAATTACTAATTGAGCAATGTTGGCCATTTAGTGATATATTTATTCAAATGTATATTTTATTAACTTTCTTATTCTTCTTTTGGCAGATGTCTCTTATCAATGCATAGGGGGTATATTATATACTCAGATATGAACTTTTTGTGGTTAGTGTGTCCCAACAATCTTTTTCCACTTTGTAGTTGATTTTTTGTTCTCTTAATTTATGGCATCATGTAATGAACAAATTCTCTTTTGATTTAGTTCCATATATTAGTCTTTCCTGAGAGTGGGAGGTGGGACTAGTATTTTTTTTGTCCCGTTGAAAAAGTATTTTTCTGTATCAGAGTTTTGGAGATTTGGAGATTTCCTCCTATGTTATCTTCTAAGAGATTTATTGTTTTGTGTTTGTCATTTAAATCTAAAAGACAAGGGTGCCTGGGTGGTTCAGCTGGTTAAGCATCCAACTCTCAGTTTTGGTTAAGGTAATGATCTCATGGTTTCTTGAATTGGAGCCCCTTCCTCACTGGGCTCTCTGCAGACAACATGGAGCCTACTTGAGATTCTCTCTTTCCCACTCTCTCTGCCCTTTCCTGCTCATAAAGTCTCTGTCTCTCTCAAAATAAATAAACTAAAAAATTATTTTTAAAATAAATAAATCTAAAAACTTTTGTATATGAGGAAAAATAAATGTCATGACAATTTTTTCATGTGGCTATCTAATTATTCCAGTGTCATTTAATGGAACTGTAGTTCTGAAGGGCCACCTTTTTCCTAAGTCAAATGTTAAATAATTGTGTCTATTTATGAGCTCTCTATTCTATTCCATTTCTCTGTTCATCTATTATTGTGCCAGCCCCATAGAGTCTTAATTACTCTAGCCTTATAATCATCTTTGATATTTGGGAAAGTTAGGTTTCATTACATCATTGTTACTCTTCTTCAAGTGTGACTCCATTAAGTATTGCTCCTTTGTATTTCCGTATGAATTTTAGAACTGTATATAGCAAATTTCACATATACAGTCACCAAAAAAAAACCTGCTGAGATTTTGATTGAGATTTCAATTCTTTGACAATGTTAAGACCTGCTCCATGTCCCTGAAAAGAGTGTTTATTCAGTAGTGTCCAGTGCAATATTATAGAAGTCAGGTATACTAACTGCATTCTTTAAAATCTCTATTCTTGGATTGCCTGGGTGGCTCAGTCAGTTAAGCATCTGACTTCAGCTCAGATCATGATCCCATGGTTCGTGGGTTGGAGCCCCACATTGGGCTCTGTGCTGACAGCTTAGAGCCTGGAGCCTGTCTTTGGATTCTGTAACTCTTTCTCTCTCTGACACTCCCCTGCTCACGCTGTCTCTCTCTCTCAAAAAAGAAAGTCTCTATTCTTTAATAATTTTTGTTTAGTTATTATATGAGTAACTTCATAAAGTTATTTCTAATATTTAATTGTATAATATTTGCTTATATTTTGAGGCTCTATTATTTGTAACATATAGAGTTTCAGTTATTCATGTTTTTTTCTTGCATGTCTGATTATTCTTGATAGTGTATCAGACATTTTGTTTATAAAATTATACAGAAAAACAATTTTAGGCCTAGGATTATATTATTTGCTTCTAGAGGTAATTTTATTTGTTTCTGCCAGGTATCTGATAGCACCAGCATCCTGGAATCACATTAGTGCAATTTCATGAGTTGAGGGAATTAGAAATTCCAGAGAGTCCTGCTCAGAAAAAATAAAACAAATAAACAGTCAAATAACTCACCACCACAATAACAGAGCTTACACATGTTACTTATTAGTTGAGTGAATTTTCTACATCAAACCAAAGAAGTTCTTCTGATGCCTGGCATTTCTATTGAAAAGACATTTGTAAATATCATTGGAATCCCCAATGATAAACTATTTCCAAGCCTATGTAGCCTAAAGGAAAACAAGTAAGTCAACAAACCTGGTCTAAATCATAGTTAGCTTTCTACTATTTTTTTTCCTCTTATAAATGACTAAGCAAAACTTAGTAGATGTTTGTGGGAAATGGAATGAGTAAATAGTAGAAAATTGGCCCTAACAGAAAAAATAAACCTGTGAGAGACAAAAAGAGAACTTAAAATAATGAAAAAGATATATCTTTTAAGTATTCTTAGATAGACTTCAGAATATATGACATCCCATAAAAAAAAACAAGTTGTTATCGAAAAAGAACAATGACAACAATAAAAAAATTCTTGAAGTAAAAATAAGATTGCTAATTTTAAAGAAAAGTATAATGAAATGTAAGAGATAATGCAGAGAATCCTCAAACACTTAAAAAGAGACATAGGGGCACCTGGATAGCTCAGTCAGTTAAGCACCCAACTTTGACTCAGGTCATGACCCACATTGGACTTAGTGCTGACAGCTCAGAGCCTGAAGCCTGCTTCAGATTCTGTGTGTCTCTCTCTCTGACCCTCCCCCACTCACACTCTGTCTTTCTCTCTCTTTCAAAAATAAACATTAAAGAATTCTTAAAAAATGATTTAAACTTATAAAAAGTAAATAAAAGTTAAAGAGACAGAGTTACAAAATATGATAGGAAGGTTAAAATAAGGGATATTTAATATAGTTCTATATGGATTACCAAATGAAAGTATACAGAAGACCAAAGAAAATTATAAAGGAACAAATATAAGAAGATTTCCCATTACTGGCTATCAATATTCAATTTGAAAGGGATCATGAGGGCTCAATATAATGAATGGAAAAATAATGATTAACTAAATGTATCATCGTAAAAACCAGAACTGCAAAAGGAATATCCAAGTCTTTTCACTGAGTAAAACCAGAACTAAAAGGAGGATCCAAGTTACTTTCACTGAGTAAAAGCGGGCAACACATAAAGGAGTTAAATAATTTTACCATTAAATTTTTATCAGCAAGATAGTTTCCAGAAAATGATGGAGTAAATAATTTGAGCTACCAAGAAAAAAAACATTTTCAAACTCTATTTTCTACATGTGGCCCAACTTTTCACGAATTTCATGAGCAAAACAAAGATATTATCAAAAAGGCAAGAGCTCATAAAGTTTACTTTTTTTGTGTCATTTCTTAAAAAGTTGCTAGTGCATGAGCTATACCCAAAACTGGAGAGTCAACCCTCCAGAGGTTGACATGAGATACGGGAAACAAAGGATTTAACTATGGAAAGTAGTGAAAGAAAATCCCAGGAAGACATCTCCATTGTAGTCTTCAGACTACAGACTTATATAAGAAGATAGAGGGCTCTACAAGGACAATCTCTGAGAATAAAAGTTAACCCAATGAAATAAATGATGAAGGGCTTGGGGGGAAAAAAAACAAATAGTGGGAAAAAAAGTTATTAAAACTTTCAAGAAAAAATGTAATCCAAAAGAGAATATGCAATCATGTTACAATAGTTGCTACTGACATGAACAATATCTATGTAGCCACAATTATGTAAAATCAATGTATTGATTTTTAACTTATGAAATTACCCTTTTGACAGTGTTTCTCAGTCCTGTCTTCACATTAGCATTACTGTGGAAGGCTGAAGGGTGACAATACCTAAATCAGAACTCTGGGAATAAGATCTATTATATCAGAAACCTGGGGATAATACATCAGCGTTTTTCAACATTCCTCAGTGATTCTTAAATGCAGTTGAATTCGAGAAGTGAAGCTATAAACCAAACATAAAATACTTAATTATGGTTACAGAAGGTGTAGTGATGGGCCTAGAAAGGTGGAGAGAGCGATTGAAGGGAAGCTTGAGATGATAATATCCTCAACTTAACAAGGAGGGTGAAGAGATATTAGCCTTTGCTATTAGATCAAAAAATAACGTCCCCTTATAATGATTAACAAATAAGGACAAAAAATGGAGGATAAACGAGGGAGGTGTAGGATATAAATTAATCCTCCTCATTTACACCTGAGTTAATAGGTAATGTCTACACTTCATAAATCAAGAAATATGGTTAGAACATATGCCTTAAGATACACAAGCAGTTTTCAGAAGAAACGATTAAACATTTTAAAAGTGACTCCTTTGGGGAACAACTTAATTGTTCAGCAGGGGTGGGGCAGATGCCTTTGGCTTCCCCTCATAAAATGACATAATGCTTCATTTTTTAAATCTCCCCTTGTACATTTTTGATACAGGTATGTGAAATGTTGGAAATAAATATACTGGAAGAAAACATGAAAAGGGCTTCTATAATCTTAATAATGTCCTGTACCTTAAGAATTGGTTATCTGAGTGTGTTCATTTATGACAGGTAGCTTTGAGGTGCACATTTGTGATATGTGTACTTTTCCATATGTTTACTTTACCTTAATAAACATTGAGAAACAAAAATAAAATGTTCTCTGAAGACTGTGCTAGATGTTGGGCTAATTAAAGTAGCAAGCTATTTTGAACTTAGTGTTTAATGAGTGATAATGAATTCAGCTGAGAAAATTAGTTACACATGAAATAATTTTAAACCTGAAAAAAAGCATGAACCAATAAAACTATTATTTTTAAGAGTATTGTGGACAGCTAGTAAAGTCATGGAGAAAAGATAAAATGTATCTTGGGGAGGACCCTCTAGAAGAAAAAAGAATTTAGCAGTATGGAATTACTTGTAGGTGAAGAGAGGTGATTACATTTCTATTCATAGAAGGAAAGGTGTGAATATTTGACTAAACATTGCATAAAGGCAAGCTTATGTGTTATAAATGGAGCCACCTCATGGAAAGGAGTGCATAGTGTTAGTAAGTCCAACAGGATAAGACAATTGCATCCTGATTTTAATGGGAATGACTTTGAAGCTAAGGAGTTTGAGCTCTATTATGTAAGCAATGTGAGCTCCTGACAAGTTGAGGGGAGGACATAGGTATGAGGCAATGGGCATTTTAGAACTAATTACACAGGGAGCTGTATATCATAGGAAATGAAGCAGGAAAGAGGCTTCTAGTGAGAGAGCGGTCTCTGTAGAAACCCTTAGGAGTATCCAGCCAAAGAAATATCCAGTTCATCACCCACTGGTTCTCAAATATAGGAGCTAGTTTGGTAGCTGCATATATATTTGTCTCTGGGCTTGGATTACAGCTGAACATAATGATATGGAGGACATTCATAGATGGTATAACTGGAAGAGCAAAGGCATTTCAATTAGGTTGTTAAGTAGTTGAACTATGAAGAGACCTCAAATAGCTCTTTAATTTTTGCTAAGTAAAACCCAAATTCATTTTACATGAAATATTAAAAATGAAAATACTTTAAAGTCAAGGATTGACAAATATTTCAACAAGTCATTGCTCAATAAATAGGAATATGAAGAGGGTGCATGGAAGTTGGAGAGTAGTAAAAACAAACAGAATTTTCTGGAATTGTTCATTTTCCCATAATGAATGAAAAGTCAAAAGTGAGAAAATTCAAAATAATAACAAAATGTAAATTCATAAGATAATAATCTTTTATTGAGCAGTTATATCTTGATAAACAATACTATAAATTCTCCTTCCCAAAACCTAGGATAAAGATATAATCATCCCCTGCTTTTCCATGAGGAAGCTGAGGCCTAGAACATTTAACGAAGCTGCCTGAGATTTCACAACTAATAAATTGCATGAGTGGGATTGAATTCCAGGAACACCTAACTCCAAACTCTGTGCTCTTAACCACTATTAAAAAAATGCTTCAGACTTGGGCCAAATATGACATTGGCTATCGGATGGAGATGCAGTCCTAAATGAGAAGGCACTTGTTCTCCCTCGGGAAATTTGCAGGATCAAAGACAGGATGTAATAATATGTAATGATGACACACTGCAATACGTATTAGATAAAGAAGAGGTTGACAGAGGCCCACAGCGGCTGGAAATACTTCCTCATCGAGGAAGAGACAGATCCTCAATAGAAAAAGTGCCGCTGGAGTTCTTACTCAAATACAGAAAAGTTCAAAGGAGAGAAATTTGGAATAAAAGAAAGTAGATTTGCAGATTTGCTGGAGTGCATACTACAAAAGGAAGGCCACATCAAGGAATGTCTGCAAGGCCAGGTGAGATTTGGGGCTGTCCCCTGGACACAGTGGAATGAGATGGGAAGAAAGATGGTGCCAGTAGACTGACAGTGATTGAAACGCTGTTGAATACTCTCATCTCTATTACCTTCAAATTCTCACCACGAGGCTGAGAAGAAGAAAAATATATGTAATTGCCACTATTTTCTAGCTTAAATAAAACAAGACAGTGAAGAGGAAAGTGCCAGGCCCAAGCTCCCATAGCATATTAGATGGATCCAATGAGTAGGGGAGAAGCCTTCCATTCAACTAAGCTGTAGTAGGGTCCACCCGTTAAAATGTATGTGTACAGAAAACACCAAAATCGAAAGACAAATTCATTGGAGTTTAAAGCTCAGTTGCTTTTTATTTTTGTGACTTGGAAAAGAAATGTGATCTCATTTACCATCAATGTTTCTTTCTCTTTGGAATGATCATAATGGTGCCTCCTTAATATGTACCTCAAAGATTATTTGTATCATTAGATGAAATGGCAAATGTATATGCAAAAGGGTTTCAAACACAGAGGTTTGGTTTTTGTTTTTTAAAACAAATTACACAAATTATTAACTTGTATGCTAAAGGTATATGTATTGGTATATGAATAATATTGAGTCTGTGAGACCACATCAATTTTCTACACAAAATGGTGGCGACTGTCATTTTCTTCTGGGACAACAACATGATTAGAGTTTTGCGTTGGATTGCTGGGAAGCAGTTCTCCATGATTCTCTTGTGTTTCTACACATTTTCTGAGCAGAGGAAATTACTGCCTTTTGTCCAGACTATTTATTCAAGGGTGTTTGCACAGCAACAGCCTTAGAAGATAGAGTGTGTCTCTCCAGAAAAAAAGGACAATTTGCTTTACTGCCTTGGAAGATGCAGTGTCTCCTTCCAGAGCCAAACATCCAGTACAACAAATATAATGCCTCCTCCTGGGACAAAATCTAGGCATATACCTGCCTGTTATAAAAGGAATTCCCTAAACTCAGAGTTTCTCTAGTGCAATGCAACCCACTGCACATGCATGTGTCACCTGACCCTCTTTGCAAGGTCCTGTGGGAACCAGGGCTCAAGGACTAACACAAAAAATGCTGGTCTTCTGATTACTACTGTTGCCACAAGTGACAAAGTCCTTTGCCTTTGACCAAGGAGTCTCATGTCTCCTGCCAACATCCATGTGATAGTGACTGGCTAAATTGTTCATTTACACGTAAGGTAAAGTCTTAGAACCTTTACAGTTCTTGACATGGCTGTTGGGACACTAAGATTTTCCAGATTGTTCCAACTATTTATATCTCCTAGTTGTCAACATAATGGTCACTTTTCATCCCTCAGCCCTCTTTAGCACTCTGCAGCATATTATTTGTGTGTCGACTCTTTTCGTCTGGTTTGCCCTCTTCCATTCCCCTCCCCCTATTCTAGGCTTTCTTCTCTGCTGACCTCTTTCTGAGCATCAGGACCACCTCCATGTACAGAATTATTCTTTTTCTGAATTTATAACCGTTGTCACTTTAGAAAATGCTGCCTTTGAGTTAGTCATTTCTGACTCTATCTACAACCATCGAACCATCCATTCCGAAGACAACATCTTCGGACAACTATATGTATAGCTACATATCTCTATCCTTATTCTGAGCTTCATCACCAACTTTCTACAGAAGAAGTATGCATGGGCTTTGTCATTAAATCTTGCCATTCACTCTGTAGTTCTTGTTCAAGTAACTTAATCTAATTGAACCTCAATATAATTATCTATACAGTCAATATAGTTACATGAATTTTCTAAGTAATTAGAAAATAGAGATTTAAAGGTCTTTATAAAAGTATCTAGTATATATTAAGTGTCTTACAAAGAATGATGACTTTCTTACCCTTCCTACCTACACCCTTCCATAGTGAGGAAACATTCTTTTCACTCTCTCTATATTTTCTGTCTTAGTGCAAGTCACTATCATTAACCAAAAGTCTTGAGATGGAAACCTGAGAGCCACCGCTGCCTTTGCATTTTTGCTTATCTCTCTCATTCAGCAGCTACCAGATTTTACTGATGTTAACTCAGAATCTGGAGGTAACATCTGGAATTCAAGAATCACTGTTCATTTGCTTTTCTACTCCTTTAATGCCAGCCTTTCTCTACTTGTCCCCTTTACCTCCAAACCTCTAGTCTCTTTCTACTCAACCCATTGTTCACACAACCAAGAGTTTTCATAGAAAGTTCAAATACGCTGCCTAAAACACATTGTTCACACGAGCAAGAGTTATTTTCTAAACAGAAAAGTCTGCATGCTTTCAGGATATGTTCCAAATCCAGGGCAAAATGTACAAGTCACTGCCAAATCACCCCAGCCTTCTTTACAGCCTGGTTTCACACCAACACACATTTCCTTCATGCCTTTTCTAAACTCCTGGTTCTTTGTATAGGCCATTCTCTTTAACATCTGAAATCTTCCCTTATGCATTGGTGTCCACATTTGTCAGAAACACACATTTCCAGACTCACCCTTCCTAAGCAAACTCTCATCATTCAAGTCTCAGTTTAAATAGCATCATGTCACAGAAGGTTTTTTTTCCTCTTCTCTTTCTGCTTTAGAGTTAGTCATACCCTTTCCCTAGCCCCACAGCCTCATGCTAGGAATTATTTTAATTTTTCTTGTACTTTCTTACTAAGCTTGAACCCTCAAACATGTAGTCCAGTATGTAAAATATTGTAGGTGCTAAAGAAATGTACTCATGTGTGTGTGTGTGTGTGTGTATGAAATTATTCAAGGAAGTGAAGATGAAAAATATGTAATAATAATGTTACCAATAAGAACAAAATTTATTGAATACTTCCTGTGTCCCAGGTTCTATGCTGAATGACACTTGGAACATTTTATCTCATTTATAGCTTAGACCTCAAAGTAACCTATAGTATAGTTAACTATTATCATGAACATTTTGAAAATGAGAAAATTGAGCCTCAGGCAGCTTAAGTACCTTTCATAGTCACACTGCTAGTAAATGGATTATCTATTGCTATAGTTATCTAATGCTGCATCATAAATCACCTCAAAATTTAGTAGGTTAAACCACTGACATTTTATTATTTCTCAAAAATCTGTGTAGCTGGGCCCAGCTGAGAGGCTCCTCTGCTAGCCTTTTTTAAGCTCTCATGCAGTTGCAGCAAAACGGCAGAAGCCATCATCAGATGGTTGGACATCTGGGCCTCAGGGCTGCTTTTGTTGGCTTTCTTTTTCAGAGTGCTAGACTTTCTAGGGTTTCTCTACTTCTAGGGTTTCTCTCTGTCTAGCAGGATAGTCTGAAACTCATCCCTAGTGAGTAGATGTTCTTGTTTCTTTTCTTTTTTTTTTTCTTTTCTTTTCTTTTTTTTTTTTTTTTGAGATACTAAGTGTTTATTTCTTTAAGTTCCTAGGTGTGGGGGATGATCTGTTATGCAGAAACAGACCACATGAACGTTCCCTCACATAAAATCATGCCTCATCAGAACAGGATAATGTGTTTGCGGGGTGCCTGGGGGTCTCATTTGGTTGAGTGTCCCACTTTGGCTCAGGTCATGTAGATGTTCTTGTTTCTTGATATTTTGCTCAGAAGTCCCAGAAGTTCACTTTCTTCACATTCTGTTGGTCAAAGCAGCCACAGACACAGTCTAGATTCCATGATGAGTGGGGCTTCCTGTACCTACAGATCATGGTGGGAGTTTGGCCATCTTCTGAGATTCTCTGTCTCAGTACAGAGGTACACATTCCTTGATTCTCCATTTGCAGCAGGAAGACTGAGAAAATTTGACTATAATAGAATTAGAAATACAGAACAAAGAATTAAAATCTTTTTCCTCCTAACCTGATTTTTATAGATATTTAAAAGACATGAAAAAATATCTTTTTTACCACTAACCTGAAGAAAATCATACTTGTATTTCTGACAAGAGTGTTAAAATAGTTCAGAGCAAAGAGATAAAACTAAGAGCATAGGAGCCATGTCATAAAAGAGGCAACAAATGGAAAGACCCTATTTGGAGGGATGAAAGTAGGAAAAAATGTTGTAACCTCACTCTCTTCCTGCCATCTAATCTGCTCTCAACTTCCATTGGCTGAACCCCACCCATGTCAAGAAAACAAGGGAGTCCAGGAGATAGAGTCAACTGAGTCTGCCTCCCAGAGCCAAAAAGCAGGGCAGAAAATAAAGTTGGGGAGGAAGATGGCAGTAAAGGATAATTAGCACGTTGCTGCTGCCACTGCTTTATTAATGTTGTTGTTATTATTCTTATTTCCACGTATCCTCTCTTTATCCAGGGACTGGAGTGATTTAAAAAGCCATTGTAGTTTATTTGAATAATATTTCTAGATAACTGAACTCTGGTTACTTGAGATTGCATTTGTTTGAGGACATAGTGTTTAATACTATACATTTAGAGAATAATCAAGATCATTCTCCTCTCTGTTCTTCATTCCTCTGTCCCTTTTCTCTCCTCTTATTATTTGCTCATTAGAGGATCTTATGATTCAGAAAAATTTAGTCAGAAGGAAAGTCTCACAACTAAAAACTTGGTTGAATATTCACATACACTTCCTAGGTAGAACAATGAACAGAAATCTTTTTAGTCACCAACATGGCTTTTTGGTGCTTATCTAATCAAAGCATGTACAGGAAAGGAAAATGATAGAAAGCTTCTTTTTCTCCCACTGTGATTTTTATTCTGGGTCATCATACTTCTCTCACATACCACACCTGAAGCATTTCTATCACCTTACCTTCTGAAATTAGAACACACACTGTCCTGGAACGAACTCCAGAGGTACAATTTTTTCCACAAGTTAGTATCTTTAATTTCAATTTCTAATTGATAAAATCCACCACGGTGATTCATGTGGCTTTACTCTTTTGGCACGTCTTATCCTCTTTTCTTATTTTTACTGCTCTATGGCATTCATTAAAAAAGACATAAACAAAATTGGAGATGGTGAGGAGATAATGAGTAAGATAAAATAATATTTCCATGGAGAGTCCTCAACTCATTCTTCTTTCTTCTAGTAGACATGACTATGCTGATGTTCATAGTGGCATCACCAGTCTCCAACCTTTAACTGAAATACCACAGAAATCCTCCTACTTCTGCATATTTTGTTGTGTTTAATATAGGTCTCCACACACATTGTTTTACTTTAGAATTTCCATTGCTGTTCTGAGTTTTCTCTCATCTTCTATACTGAATTAATTTTATAAAACTATACAAATGGCCCATGTCTCCATAGGGAAAATGATTCCCAAGAAGAAACAATCAGCATGTTAAAATGGATCATCTCAGAGACACAGTGGCCCTGCATAAGTCAGCAGAGCTTCCCATAAAATTTAAGACTGACTTAGCACACATGGGCAGCCATTAGTTCTCCAAAGCATCTTTCTATTTCCTTTATGACTTAGCAGCCAGCTTTTAGGAAGTCCATAATCAGAGGAATCAAACTGGCTTCTTAATTACTGAGATCACAAAAGGCGTTGATGGCCCCATTAGGAATAAATGAAGCCTTGACATATAAACTCATGCAATTGGACTACTTGATTCTCAGGCTTCTTTTCCTGAGGTTGGTGCCTGAAACAAAGGATGTTCTTATGATGTTCATACAATTCTGTCTTGTCCTTCAGGAACATAGAGTATCATATATAATTTTAGGGACAAATATGGTTGTCATTATTTGGGACACTTTTTTAAAAGTCAAAGGGAATCTAATAGAGACATGTAACAAAGAATCATTGTCAAAGTATGGCCTTCATTTAGGAAACTTCACACTATATACTTGTATGCAAGAAGTTTATAAAGCAATGTAAATTAATGTGTGAGTGACATCAACATTTATTCTCCCATTACTTTTCCAACCTGTGATCCAGGAATAAAACAAATCACTTCTCTATAAGGCTTTATAATCTTTCAAAACCATTGGACTATTTAAATTTACATAACCAGTCTTTAACTTTGCTACTTAACTTTTCTTAAAAAAGGAACTATGATACCATCTTGTTCCAATTTGTGTGTGTGTGTATAACTTAAGTTTTATTTCCTCAGTTGCTCTCTAAGCTTGCTGAGGTCAGTGACCATTATAAGAATTCCCCTTGTATACTCCACAGGGCACTCAATATGTATACATATTTTCAAAATACTTTCTTTCAGCTGAAAACTGGAAAAGCAATAGTCATTTATATTCACAAAACCAGCAACCACCTGATTAAGTCTTTTTGAAATGTTATAATATCATATTGATAAATATATATAGCTACAATATTATATTGACAAAGCTGTGAATTATAAAATCTGCATTTAAAGATAGAATGTTTTATTTTTATCACAGTCATTTCTTATGTTAATTTTTAACATATAATATTTCCCTTATAATTATTGGTATAATTAAGTTATTTTTGTACCATACATTTAAGGTGTTGTTACCTCCTATCCTGATCTTCTAGGAGCTCAAATTTATGGAATTATTTTCAGTTTTTTCTTAAAGGAACTCTACTCAAAGCATTTTACTCAGATGTCAACTGTATGAAACAGTTGAAGATAAAGCTCTTCTGCTTGAAGAAGGAGTTGGGCCCAAGTGCCCTATTTGGCTCCCCAGCCTCCTCTAAGACCTGTGAATGTAATATTACCACAATTTAAAAATTGCTGCTCTGTGTCTTGAAAGGACTGCTCAAATTAGTTACCTGAAAATTACCTATTGAAACAAGAGGACTTCTGGCCTGGGCTTTTATATTCAACACACTTACTGGTTTATTTTAATACACAGAGTGGCCACTCAATGGTTTTTGAATAGCTTGATTTAATTCTTTCTCCACCACCATTTTTTCCACTCCAACTTTTCTCCTCTTCTATCTCTGAACTGTCTTCCTGAAGTCCCACCAAACACACACATGCACATGTGCTAACATACTCATGCACATGTGCACACATACACATACACATGTGCTAACAGACACAGGCTCACACACGTCCGCATGCACAGCAAGCAGTCAGCTGGATCACTGTGTCTATGATGAGAATTAGTTGTTTGTAAAGGAAACCGTAAGTACTTACGCACATTGCTTTGCAATCTGGTACTTTCAGTTGTTTCAACCACAGATCACATCAACCTCTGAAAACCCATTGCTAGGTTATATAGCTACAATGGTCAGTTTTGAAATCCACACCAACAGAAAGGCTGCAAATAGCCATAATCACAGCATCCTGAAAAATGAAAGAGCAGTAAGCACTCATGTCAGTGAGACCAAAGGCATTTGATTCTGAAAGAGCCTGCTAAAATTCAAAATAAGAGCTAAGAAAACCAGTATGCTATATATAATTAGTTCTGATTAGTTTTCACTGAATTGTCATTGAAATGACTGAATGGAACGACTGAATTTGTCATCACTGAAATATTTTTTAATAACATAATGTCATTACGTGATTAAGGTTGTTCATACCTTACCTAACATATTATATTCAGTATATTTAAACTCATATTTTTAGGAATTGAATGTGCACATAATGAACTTGATCAAGCAAACCAATCAAATTAATTCAGCCTTGAAACTTCTAGTGATGGCAGCAAAGCAAAGTGGATACATGGATACTCCCACAGATAACATAAAAATTTGGAACTAGAATATTTTTATAAAACTAAGGCCCTGGGAAACATTTCAAAGCAGTGTAAAACAAGAGGAGAGTTGACTCAAAAAATCTGAAAATGGAAGGGAAAAGATCTACAGGTCATTTCTTTCTTATTTGAGGATGTTGTCTATCTTCCAGTTTCTCTGTGGTATAAATAAAAAACTTTAAGCAGTAGCAGGCTATTATCCATAGCTTCAAATTATCTCCCTAAACATTTAATAAATACTATAGTGTTTTTAACATATATCTCCAATTTTTTATACTTCCTTCCAGAGAGTGGAACTTAAATTTGACTTAATTCCCCTTCTTTTGTAAGTGTTGTCTCATTTACAACAAATGTAGTGCAGAAAGAGAAAAACAGTAACTCTGCAATGGAGAAACCTCGTAGACATCATTTCAACCAAGTTACAAAGTTAGTGTCACCAGTTATAAGTCATGTTGACATGCACTCATTCATACACTGTGATGAAAAGGGTGCTTCACCTCTGTGGTATTCTTCCCTCAAGTCCACAGCCCCAGTCCAATCATGATAAAGCAAAATTGAGAAACATTGTACAAAATACTTGGCCAGTACTCTTTAAAAGTGTTAGGTCACAAAAAAGGAAAAAAAAAAAGATGGAGATTCTGTCACAGATAGGAGGAAGCTATGAAGTCTTAGCCAACATGGGGAGCAAGGGCAAAAGAAAAAATATTAAATTTCCTTGCCACTTACAGCCCACTGACAAGTCCCCTTGAGACAGGTGGAGTGACCTTCCTCCAGGAACTCCAACTGCCTCAATGTTAATACTTTGCTAACGGCAAAAGGCAACATTATTGTAATATTAACCCAACCTCTAGGATCCTGTAAGTCTTCTTTAACATAAAAAAAAATTTCCCTTGGAAACTTCCTTTATCTCTACACCCCCAAGATATATATTGGCAATCATCCTCTAAGCATATGGCCCGCCGATTATATCTGAAGGGTCTCATGACTAAGGTTTTATTAAACAATAATAAATGACCTTTCCCTAACAATAGCTAGCTAGCCTCCTCAAGGTTCTGGAAACCATGCTTTCAAGATTGCTTAGAGACTTATATTCTCTCTAAAGCCCTCCCAACTTGAAAGTACATAATCACTACCCCTCACAACCCCCATGCACCTTTCTGCCTACAGGTCCTGTCCCATGCTTTAGTAAAACCACCTATTTGCACTGAAGGTGCCTCAAGAATTCTTTCTTGACCGATTGCTCTGAACCCCAACATTTCCACATCACTAGCAAATGAATGTAATTTGAGTTCCTGGCATTGATTTGATCCTGAAACAGAAAAAGGACATTAGTAGGGAAAAAAAGCAAAATGCAAATAAAGTCTATAGTAAATTAATAGTATTGTACCAATATTATTATTTTTAGGTTTTACCGTTGTACCATACTTACGGTAACATCAGAAAAGGCTAGGTGAAAGCTATATGTTGAAACTCTATACTATTGTTGCAAGTCTTCTGTGAGTCTAAAATTTAAAAATGGAAAGTAAAAACCAAAACCAAAACCCCATAAACATCATCTCTTATCTCATGTCTCACATTATGAATGAGCCAAAAACCCAGCGCTCTTACTAATTTCTCATCTGAAAGCAACCAAAACATAGTCCATTACTTCTTGCTCCACATCTGCAGAGGGAGCAGATGATATATGGGGTATGTGAAAGTCCCCAAATATATTGTTGTGTTGATATTGGATGGGATATTTACAGCTTCACAGATAGGCTAACATCTTGAGCAGTATCAAAAAAGGACAAGATTTAAAAATTGGAAAAGAATAGAGAAAAGCATGGCTATTTTCTGATTGGTCAAAATAGCACCAAATCAGAGTCACAAGAATTTTAAGAGGTTAAGAGTAAGTTGACCTAAAAAAGACTCCATATAGGACTGGCAAATTTCTTCCTTCAGACCTGGGTAGTTGTGCTGTCTCATTTTCTCCTTTATGTATGGAGTCCTATGCCACTTGCCCAGAATTCAGGGAGGCTCTCAGCTTGGCAGAGCTGAAAAAGCAAAGGGATCTGCATTTGATTTAGTCTCTGAAAAGCAAATCCTTTTTGGAATGCAAGTGCCTTCTGTCTAAGAAAGTCACCGAAAGGACAAACTCTTATTAAGCAATACAAAATCAAATGAGCGTATACATTCTTAGGAATTTCACATAAATATATTAGCATAGAAAAATACTTTTAAAGAAGATAGAGCAACTGAGGCAGAAGTGTAGGGAAATAAAAATACAGAAAACTAATCATCTGTTATTTGTTGAAAAAAAAAAAAAAGCAAATCCTAATCATAGAATTTCTAAGTTTGATATAATCATGAAGGGCAGCTAAACCTCATGAATGTTCTGGGTATTTCTGTAAGATAAGATATAAAGGAAAGCTAAAATATAGTCAAGTCTATCTGGCTTATTGGGGAGATGAAAATTGCCAGTTGTGATTTCCCTGAGATCATGCAATCAGTAAATTATTGAGCAAGTTCTCTGGTCTCAGTTTCATAACTTAGTTAATGCTAGATAATGTTAGCCTAGCTTTCACATTAAAGAAGAATAAAAAATGATTGTTAATAAGCACAAGAAAGTACCATTTTTACTATTTCCACTGTATATTTTTCATATGGAAATAGCTATTTCTAGAGTTTTCCAAAAGGGTTTGTTCTTTTAAGCAAAGATTCCACTTTACATTTTTGTAAAATGCTTATATTTAAGAAAAATCCAGTTCATCCCATTCCTAAATTACCATACTGTCTAAATAAATGATGTCTGAACTTTTCTGGCTTTTTAAATTTTCTGATAAAGAGGACAGGAAGAAAAATAGGAAAAGGTAAAGAATGGAAGGGAGAAAGAGAAAAAAGGAGTAAGAAAAAAAGGTGGGTGGAGGAAAAAAGGAAAGGAAGAGGTTATAAAGGAAGTAGATATGTATTTTAAGGATGACTGTCCATGTTATATGCACAACACATATTGGCTGCTTTTTTATTCTCTTTTTTATTCAAAATTCAAGTGTACAGACCAAAGATATGCTTTCAAACTGTGGTTTGAAATTTCTGTTCCCCAAAGAGGATGAGATAATGAAAAATGAATTGAAATTTCCAAATATTCACTAGGACTTTATGTAGAATTCTAGTATAATGAATCCAGAATATGCCACCTCAAAATATGCCTCTTTGGCATAGGGATTATTTTGAGCTAATGGCCATTGAGAATCAGCAGAGGTAGGAAAAACTAAAAACAGGGCACAAGTTTTCTTTCTGTGAAGGAAATTTACATTCATAAAGGAAATTTCCATTTGTAAAAGCATCTCTTTCACCCTTACCTAGAAGAGGAGGACTCTTAATAACACTCATCAATGGAAACTGCAAAGACAAATTTGCATAACAAACCTTACTAAACAACCATAGATGACATACTATTCTGTCTTCTTCCCTTAGTTTTCAACCCCAGTCTAGCAGCCTAAAATTCTTTTCTTTTGTTTACCCTAAAATGGTAGATAAACCCAAATATAAGAAATTCTTTGGGTTACTCATCACTGAGTGCTCCCATATATATATGTGTGTGTGTGTGTGCGCGCGTACATATGTGTATATATACATATACACATAAACACATAATGAGCATGTGTTTTCCTTTGTTAATCTGCCTTTTGCAGTTTAATTTATAGGACCCCAAGGTGAGAACCCAAAATTAGTAGGAGAGAAAGGTTTATGTTTTTTTCCCTTACCACATACAACATTCACGGTGTAATTTAGATCATGATTCTCATTTGAAAGATGAGGAAAGTGACAGATGAAATTCCTGGACTTTAGGTAATAGAACTTGTTAACCTAAGATTTTCATATGATATATTTTCGGTGATAACTACTGTTAATATTACTAGAAGTTAAATAATGGGGATGTCCTCAAAGATTCAGGTTGCTTCTTGTTTGTAAAATATTTTAAAAAAATAATTAGCTTATTTTGGAATTTGTAATAAACTGCCAGTAATTCATTGATTATGACCAACTAAGAATTGTTGATATTAACTGTGTGAAAACATTCCCCAAATGATTATTTTTTAATATGTTTCCTTGTGATTGTTTTGTTCTCTAGACTTATTGGGGTATAACTGACAAAAATTACATATATTTAAGGTATGCAATGTGATATTTTGCTGTATTCATTGTGAAATCAGGCTAATTAACATACCTGTCAGTTCCCTCAATTGCCTTTTCTGGTGTGTGTGGTGAGAATACTTGATATCTACTCTCAGCAAACTTTAAGTGTACAGTACATTGCTATTACCTATAGTCACCATGATGAGGGAGCACAAGTCAGCCTGAAAGCAAAGTACAAGCTAGCAACCTCCCTCTCCCCTCTGAGGTGGGATATTATATTCCTCAGGCACTCCAGGCTGCCCAAGGAAAAAGGAGGAGACAGAAAACGAATGGTTAAACTGATAAAAGTCTCCATCAGTTTACAAATTTCTTAGTAAATTACAAGAAAAAAGCCAATCTTATCAATAGCCTAATCTCCAGAAACCTATAGACTCAGTTTCCTGGAGCCCCAACATCACCCTCCCCTCCATAGTGATGGGGTAACAAAGGCAAGAAGGAAATGGCAGATAAATTGAATTGCTTTATAACCTGCAGCTCATTGACAAATACTTGAGACAGGCAGAGTGAAACATTTCTCCATGAACTCCCTACTGTATTAATGTTAATGCTTTGCTAGAGGGGAAAAAGCAACCTTAGCTTGACAATAGCTAGGCCTCCAGTAATCTGTGAGTCTTCAGATTCCCTTTAAGAAACTTCCTCTTGACCTTACCGTCCCCAGACCCATGGTATATAACTAGTCACTCTACACCATGCCGGTGCAGCTCTTTCTCCCCACGGGTCCTGTCCCTGTGCTTCAATAAAATCACCATTTTGGACCAAAGACATCTTCAAGAATTCTTTCTTGGACATCGGCTCCAAACCCCACCACCACCCAAAATTTCATGAACATTCTGTACATCGGTTTCTAGAACTTCTTATAACTGAAGGTTTGTGCCCTTTGACCAACATATTTCTTTTTCCCTACATCCCACATCTTTGTGATTCTAATGATCTTTCCAACACTTCTCTCTCCTCACTACTTTAAGAGTCTGATAAGTTCAGAGTAACTGTGTAGAATACTATCATTAGTGTGCTGTTTAATTACTGCATGGATATTGTAATATTCCTTACACCTCTCTACCGAGGTCTGTCTCCATTTTATATTTCTTTGCTTGCCTAAGTATTCTACCACATAAGTTGTTGTTGTTTTGTTTTTTTACTATTCCAACCCAAAGGAAGTTTTACTTCTTCAAAATCTCATACCGTGTTTAAGATCTGTACAGTCTGTACATATCACTTAGCATTTGATTATTGCCAATCTTATCTAATAATGTTGTCTAAACATTGCCAACTCTTTGAGATCAGACTGATTTTCTTTGTTCATTGGGCAATCATGATTTTAAAAAAACTTATTGTTATTATCTGTCATCAAGTCATTAAACTAGTAACAAAAAGCTTAACCTTTCCAATCAACATAGTCAAAGCATGAGCATAGTAGTTGGAAGTGATGCTGGTGGTAATGAATATCATGAGGATAAATTACATTTTTCGTCCCTGCAATAAAACTATATATGTTTCATTTAAGTAATTAAAAGCTAATTTTCACAGCAAAATTTAGAGGCTGTGTTTACATTTTTCACAGCTTAAACATAGAAGGCACCACTAGTTTCCCTGATGCAAAAGGCAAAGAACTAGCTTTTCTCAACTTCAGTGAGCTACATCATTATTGCCACACATCAGACTTTCGCCATTTCCCATTCAATCTTCCTAGCTTTTCCTTATAATTCCTCCCTGCATTTCCCACTTGAGCTGATATTTTATATTGCTTCGGCTCAACACAAAAAGTTAACTTGGGTACAGGAAATGTTCATTTTTTTAAATGAAAGTATTTTGCTTAGAAGGATGATTTAAAAAGGGCTCAGATGGATTCAGTGAGAGTATATGCTTTGATATGTTGAAAGAAATCTGCTTCACAAATAAGATGAGATGTTTTTGAAAAAATGCAAATGACCTCATCCTGATATATGTTGCAGTGAGTATACTATTGGATGCTTTTTAAAAGAATTTCAGCATGGAAAGAGCGATCTGGAAGGTAGTAGGAAGCAGAGGAATCACACAAATGCAATTCTAATAATCCTTAGCCTGAAAAATGTGGGAATCATACTTCAGAAATAGAGTGCCATTTCTAGAAGTAAAAGCCATTTACTTCAAATGCTTCATATTGCATATAGGGGAAAAAATGACAAAAGCCAACACATATTCTGCCACTCCCACCCAATAAACATGGCAGATACAACATCAAAAAAAAATGCTTAGTGCTCATTTGCAGTTAATCCTTGTCTCCATCTCTAGCTGTAGAAAACCTCCTATCTGCTTTCTCTCTATATATAAATTTGCTTTTTCTGTTCATTTCATAAAAATGAAATGATGTAATCTGTGGTCTTCTACCTCTGGCTTTTTCATTTGGCATAATGACTTTGAGTTGCATCCCTATTGTAGTACATGTCAGCAGCTGTTCCTCTTATTGGTATATCATATGCAATTATATTAATATAAAACATTTTGTTTATACATTCATCATTTGACTGACATTTGGACTAGTTCTAATTTGGGGCTATTATGAATAACACTCCTATAAATATCCTTATGTGGGTATATATTTAATTTATCTTGGTAGATTCCCAGGTGTGGAATTGCTGGGTCATATATGTTTGTTTTAAAATTTTTTTTAAGAATGCCAGTTTCCACATTTAACATTCCCATTTAAACACTTAACCTCCCATTTAAACATTTAACCATCAGTCGGTGAGGATTGTAGTTTCTCTACATTCTCCCTAATTCTTGTCTATATTTTTGAATACATCTATTCTAGTTGGGTGTGAAGTGACATCTCATTGTTGCTTTAATGTCCATTTCCATGTTACTAAAAATATTTTATATCTTTTAATGTGCTTAATAGATATTCCTATAATATCATTGTTGAAACGACTAGGCAAATCTTTGTCTATTTTTTTAATTTGAATTTTTGTCATATTATTGACTTTAAAAAATATTTATGTATTCTGACTGCAAGCCCTTTATCAGATATATGATTTGCAAATAATCTCTCCCAATTTGTGGCTTGCCTTTCTTTTCCTAATGGTATCTTCTGATAAAGTCCGTTATGAATTTATTCTTTTATGGATTTTCTTTTGGAATTGTACCTAAAAACTCTGTCAAATCCAAGCTCCTAAAGATTTTCTCCTTTGTATTCTTTTAGACATTTTATCTTATTAGTTCTTCATTTAGGTCAGTGGTCCATTTTGAATTAATATTTATGTGTAGTGTAAGGTAATGATTTAATTTCATCTTTCTGCATGTAGATATACATTTGGCCAAGTGTTTTTTTGTTGAAAAGATTTGTCTTCCATCAAATTGTCATAATATCTTTGTCAAAAATCAATTGACCCTAAATAGAAATGCTTTGTTCTGGTCTCACAATTCTATTCCATTGATTTATGTATCTACCTTTATGCCAATATCACACTTTCCTTATAGTGTAAAAAAATCCAGAAATAGGAAAAATTAAAACCAGATCAGCAAAATAGTATTTAGTAAGAGTTTGTGTATGCAAAAAACACTTTGCAAACTATGAGTCTTCAATCCAAAACTGGTATGAAGGTCAAAGCCTGATGTTACAGGATGGCTTATAAAATGAAAATGAGGAAGTTGTTTAACCTTTATAATGATTGGTTATTACAATGCGGTTTTCCAGATGGCAGCAGATTGGTTAAAAGTGATTATCATTCACCATTTGAGGAAGATGACTTCTTTTTTTGGTAACTGTTAGAGCCATTTCCAAAGAAAAACCAACCTAAGTTAAGTCTCATTTATGTTCATGAAATATGATAGATTTGGTTTGCTTGTAGGGCTTACTTAATTTTGTCTGCTTGGGGATTTTCAAATTTGGCCTCCATTTTGCTTTATTTTAACAATTCTAAGTTTTGAAACCAGATATGTAAATTCTCCACCTCTTCTTTCTTCTTTCTCCTCCTCCTCCTTAATTTTTTTCAGCACTTTCAGGATGCTTTTCATTTGTCTTCTACCCTTTTGTGTTTTTTTTTTTCCTTTTGTGACAACTCAGTCATTTATTTTGTTTCTTGTATATGTGTCCTTTTCTCTGGACACCTCTAAGATTTTCTTTTCCGTGTGTATGGGTATGGGTGTGGGTGTGTGTTGTTTGTTTGGAAAATTTTCAGCCAATATTTCCTATGGTATTTTTTTTCATCCCATTGCCTCTCCTTCTCACTCTGGGTCTTTAATTATACAAATTTTAGGCAATTTATTTGTTTTTCATGAATATTATATCTGTTTTCCTTTTTATTTTTTTTCTTTTTGGATACTTTTCACTGCTCTATCTTTACATTTACTGATTCATGTGCTATATTCATTCAAGCCCATTAAAATTATTATTCACCTCTGTTGCCAATTTTTAGTTTTACATTTTTAGCTGAAATTACTCATTTTATCATTCATGCTGTAATATTTTGTTAGATCCTTTATTATATTATTATCATTTTAATGTTCCTCTTGGATAATTTCAACATTTGGGCTGCTTCTACTATTGATGATGATTCACATATTTTTTAAAAAATTATCTCATAATTTCAATTGCCTAGAAGCATTATGTGGAACAGAATTGAAAAGAGCCAAGTAAATAATACTGTATCTATACAAGTGCAGGGCTCTTTTGTTCATCCTGTTACAATTGAGAAGAAGCTACTGAGTCAATCTAGTCTATTGTTGAGCTTTGTCTGGTCTTTGAGTTACTCTATGGTTGACTTGGTCTAGTTTCTTCTCTTTTTAATTAGGTTCAATTCAACAAATAATTCAAATAATTTGAGGGCAGAATCTCAATCTTCCCTTTAGTAGGGCTTGGCATCTGAATGTCTCCTTTCATGTTTTCTACCTTCAGCATTCAGTTGACTCTGTGTACCCTGCACCTCAGGTTGTTCTCTCTAAACTCTATCACCTCTTCTCAGCCCTGGACTACCATCTTAGATCTAAGATCTAAGACTAAGCAATCTTAGACTAGATCATAGACTAAGCAATCTAATCTTAGTTAGAGATTGCTTGAAGTGATTTTCTGTTGGGAGCCATTCTGACCTCACTAGTTGAGAAAGCTCCTTGTGAGGTTAAATCAAGCTTGCACAGCCTCTTGCCATCAGATGACGACCGATATCCACCCCCACTGAATTATTTCTGTTTGAGCACCTACCCCCAAGGCACCTTGTTGATTGGTTTTGGGAGTGACTTGTCCCCTTATTCTGGCCCTGGTATGATGTATGCACCTTGTGAAGGACCTTATTTTGGGAACTTCTTCTTTAATGATTATGGGAACACACATCATGTCTCTGACAGGTCCTGTTTTCCTTGATACTTTCCTTGAGCTATGAACAGACTAATGACCCTTACTCATAATAGATTGACTTTATGTGTACAATTCTCTTTCTACCATTGTGTTAGTCTAAGAGGTTCATACAGTGCAACACGTAAATCGACTAACCAAAAGTGTTTTTCATGCCCTAGCTATTCAAGAAATCATAAACAAAAACCTAGACACAAAGGTAAACACACTCGAAGAGGCTATTCTATGTATTGGAAATGAGCTAAACTCTTTAAAAGTATGGTTGGCTCTCTGGTGCCATAAAGAATATAACTGGACAATTAAGTCTTGCCTGGAGACAAAGAGCCTAACTTACAGAGAAGGAACAGATAAGGACAGAGAACATAAGTTACTACATATATCTTTGCTAACCGGGTGATGTATAGTAGTCCCTTCCCTGAGGCCTACATTTCACAAACACCTTCCCTTACACTGGAAGCTATGATGAGGATGGATAAGAGTATCTACAACTTAACCTATGACTTAATCTTAGTGTTATTAAATGTGTATGTTATCCTGTTTTTCACTAAGAACACCCTGTTATTTTATTAGTTACTCAACCTCACTATAATTGGGGTAGTTTTGCAAGAATATTTCTGTAAAACCTGTTTCTGTACACTTTCCAAGGCATCTTATCACAAATAACTATCCAATGTAAACATTCCATTTTTTGATGCCATGTTAAAGTTTGTCCTATAAATAAAGATACCAAAATGAACAAGGCAGAGATACCTGCATGGTGATCAGAAAGAATCTTGGGACTCTCTCTCGCTGACACCGTTCATCTTTCAGGGACCCCTGGACCAGCTAGAGATGGATTCCAGCAATTTTCTCTCCTCATGCTCTTATCCCAGGCTCTATCTAGTACCCTGGAGTACCTGCTATTTAGCACACAGCAGCAGAGGTGGTTCTCTCTTATCACTGCCCGCCACTACTCACGGATTGTTACTATCTTGTACTGAGTCTAAATACCTGAAAGTTTACCTGGATATTATGCAAAACTTCTTCGATTTTCTATATTTAAGTCATTTGCGACAATTTATCAGAATAATCTCTCTTCCCTCTAATTCTATGACTACTTCCTTAATGTAATCTTTGGCTGCCCATAAATCTATACATTTATTTACTTAATCATTCAAGTTTATTAAGCACTTCTTATGTGTCAAGTTCATTTTAATACTTTTGGTACATTGATATGCAATATGTTATATCTAGATCTAGGAAATCTGTATTCACATACTTGTCGAAAAAATATTTAGATAAATACTGATATTATCGTTCATAAAAACATACCATTAAGAACTCTCATTTTCAAGGGTGCCTGGGTGGTGTAGTCGCTTAAGTGTCTGACTCTTGATTTCAGCTCAAATCATGATCTCACTATTCATGAGATTGAGCCCCAGGTCGGGCTCTACACTGACAGCATAGAGCCTCCTTGGGATTCTCTCTTTCCCTCTCTCTCTGCCCCTCCACTTGCATGCTTTTGCTCTTTCAAAATAAATAAATAGACTTAAAAAAAACCTCTCATTTTGTATTTGCATGTCATTTTTACTGAATAAGTTCAAAGTGATTATAAAGTAGAATACTTAAAAAATTTTTTTAACTTATGTTTACCTATTTTGAGAGAGAGAGCATGAGCAGGGCAGGGACAGAGAGAGGGAGAGAGAGAATCTCAAGTATGCTCTGTGCTGATGGCCTAATGTGGGGCTCAGACTCATAAACCAGGAGATCATGACTTGAGCCAGAATCAAGAGACCCCCTAACCCACTGAGCCACCCAGGTACCCCTAAAGTAGAATACATTTAATAGAACATATACAATGTTTTCTCCATACTCTTGCAGCATCATTACTGTGTTTTGAATATAGTAGATAATTATGGAATAGATAATTACTTCTAAAGTCTGGTATAGCAGAACTATCATGGTCCTGGAAGATTTATGTTTTGAAAATTGGGTAATCTTCAATTATTGCATACTTCTATCTACTAAAGTTTGCAGCATATATTGAAAAGGTAGATGTTGCCCCTGTCATTCTTCTAGTTGTATTGTAAATTGGCAGATTAATAACTGTAGCAAAATAAAAATTTTATATTTTCAAATCCAATTCTACATATTAAAACAGGAAAACTGAGGTCTAGTTTATGCTTATCCAGAGATAATATTATACGTATATATATTTAATATTCTATGTTTATCCAAGGATATATAAGAGTACTATTAAAATAATAAATATTAAAATTATCTTTATTTTGTATTTTCAATATTTATTCTACTAGGTTATTCAGGAATAGAAATTAAATTAACAAATCAATTAAATCAAGAATTACTTATATTGCTACATTTTATGTAATGTGTACTGTACCAATATTAAAATATCCTGACAGTATTACTTGCCACACCTCATACATATGTAAGAAACGCTAAGTGCAATGTAAAACCATATAAATTCTGTTAATCATGAAACATGATAAAAAACATAAGAAATATGAATACATATTAAAAATATGTTGTTTTGAAAGTTGGATATCTAATAATCATATTATTGTTCTCCAGAAACTCATTTATGATTCATAGAAAGTATCAGTCTCATGGATTCTTGGCATTACATGGTTTTCCTATATTAGTTCATTATAGCTTGACATAATTTCCTAAAGTTGTGCTCTTGTGATCTTCAGCCTTTTTGACTCCCTAATTTTTACTTAATAATGTGACCTTTTCTACTTAGCCATCTTCCACTAAATAGTCACTATTTTACTCTGAGATACAGAAAATGTCACCATATGCATACTGTTAAGTGGCTGAATGTATAAAATAATACTGTCTCTATCTGCTATTATATGTATGGCTTCATTCAGAGCATTATATTTAAAAAAAGAAAGGTTCCAGAAAGACTGTCACTCATATTCTAAAATCATTCACATTTTCAAGCCCAAAACTAAAAACATGGTCAGTACTCCAAACATAGTTTTGAAGGGGTATGGATGGAATGGACATAAAACCTTCCTTTCCTGGAGTGGAAGACAACTGCTCCATACATATTCAGTTTAAGAACCATTATATCAGAATAGAAAAATTTTCATGCATTGTAAAATTCATTAGAGTGGAATTATTATCTCTACTTTATTAATGAATTAAACTCTACCACACTAGTGATCTGAAAATATGCCCAGACCTAGAATAGTTTTTCCATTCCCTGCAGTAAATTTACCCATTTATTTATTTTTTTGTTCAATACCTTCTTACTTTACAGACCAGTTTAAATACTACCCTGAGATGATGCTTTTCCTGCATTTCTCAGGTAGTTGGCATGTTTCTGCTGTGATTCCCAAGTACTTTCTTATCTGTATATTATTAGCCATGTAGTTTGTATTTTGTGTTGTGAGCCTGTTTTTTATCTCCTCTATCATTTTTATATTTCTAATACCTTGAAATATGCCTAATAAAATAAAGTGATACAGAGAAGTCACTTCATCATTTTTGCTGAATTACTAATTAGATACAAATGGAATAACAGGCTCTAATGCTTTTTGTTGTGTAAGTTTCAAAAATTCAATTTTATTAGTTTGCTCCTGGGAGCTAACCTTGGACTATTAGGCTATTAAGACTAACAACCTAATTTGAAAGATGTATCAAAACACAATTTGGTCATTGATGAAGAGAAAATTTCTGACACCTTTACATGAGAAAGAAAATTTCTTTCTGACTGATAACTAACTCATCCCACAAAGTCAACACAATATATATGTGCATAGAAAGCTACAGTGAGAATTTAAGTAATTCTTAGAATGGAAATTATTATATCTTCAATATTTATTGGAATGAAAGTGTTTAACCTTTCTATCTCTGATATGTAAATATGTATGATATAAACACATATGTAAAATAAAATTCAGCATCATTCCTAGGCCAAGGAGAAAATATCTTTTTTTTTGTTTTAGTTTGGCACACAAATTTATTGCCTTAGCAGTTCATCTCTCTCCTTTTCTTCCATCCTTCCTTCCTTTCTTCCTTCCTTCCTTCCTTCCTTCTCTCCTTCCTTCTTACCTTTGTAATTTTCTCCATGAGTACTTATTGAGAAAACATTGATATTAGGGTTTCATCTTTATTCTTATAATTCTACTCAGACAAGGCTCAATAATGCAAAGAATGAAACCTCTAGTGGAATTCTTAGGGTGTCAATTTAAAAGCCACAGGGCTTAAGGGTGTCAATTAAAAAGCTCCACTTCAGGGGCTCCTGGGTGGCTCAGTTGGTTAAGTGTCTAAGTGTCTGACTCTTGATTTTGGCTCAGGTCATGATCTCTGTGAGTTCCAGCTTTGCATTGGGCTCTGTGCTGATAGCATGAAGCCTGTTTGGGAATCTCTGTCTCTCTCTCTCTCTCTCTCTCTCTCTCTCTCTCTCTCTGCCCTCCCTCTTCTCATTCTCTCTCTCTCAAAAATAAATAAATAAATATTTCTTTAAGAGTCACTTTTCCAATTTTTTTAAGAAAGAGAACAACTTAGCAGGGGAGAGGGGCATAGAAAGAGAGAAAGAATCTCTAGCAGGTTCCACACTCAGCATGGAGCCTGATGCAAGGCTCCTCCCACAACCCTGGGATTCTTATCTGAGCTGAAATCAAGGGCCAGACACTCAACCAACTGGGCGACCCAGTCATCCCTAAAAGTCACTTTTTCAGGTATAATCATCCATTTTTTCATGGACTAGGTTATATCTCCAAGTATTTGATTTGGGGGGCTCAATAATCATTTTTTTTTTAATGTTTTATTTATTTCTAGGAGAGAGAGAGAGACAGCATGAGCAGGGGAGGGTCAGAGAGAGAGGGAGTCACAGACTGAAACAGGCTCCAGGCTCTGAGCTGGCAATCAGCACAGAGCCCGACGCGGGGCTCGAACCCACGAACCGCGAGATCATGACCTAAGCGAAAGTCGGACGCTTAACCGACCAAGCCACCCAGGCGCCCCATTAATAATCATCTTTATTAGCACTTACCACAAATGAGTTCTTTGTGAAAATGTTTATGTAAAATATCTGTTTTCTGTAATAGCATGTCTATTTTCTCTGATATGAACTTAGGAGGCTGGGTTTGTTTTTTTTTGTTTTTTTTTTTTTTATCAATTATATATTCTCGAGATCCAGTACAGGAATTTGAGTATCAGAAAGAGAATGTAGTACTGTAAAGTGTCCTTAGTTTCCTAAGCCTGCCATAATAGAGAACCACATAAAGAACTATGTGGCTTTAAAAAGATGATAAAATTTATTCTTTTACAGTTTTGGAGCCTACAATTCTGAAATCAGGGTGTTGATAAAGTCGTGTTCCTTTTGAAACCTCCGAGGGAGGGTCTGTCCTTGCCTCTTCCAACTTCTGTTAACACTAGGTGTTCCACAGTATATGGCAGCATAATTGCAATCATTGTCTTCATCTTCTCATTGTCATATTCTCCCTGTGTGTCTTCACATTGTTTTGCTCTTGTGCATATCTGTGTCCATATTTCCTTCTTCTCATAAAGACACCAGTCATATTGGATTAAGGGTCAACCTCCAGTATGACTTCATCTTAACGGATTACATCAGCAACTCTAATTCCAAATAAAAGTCATATTCTGAGGTACTAAAATGTAGAATTTCAGCGTACCCTTTTGGAGACACAATTTACCCCTAACACGTGTGTTTCTGAACTATCGCTGTTCATTTTCTTTCATGTGATGTATACTTTACTTCCCAAGAGAAGATCACTCTGATATCTCCATCCTTCTCAATTAGGTCAAAGCCTAATATTCTGTGCTTCTCCATAGAAAATACCACCACAGTAGGAAATAAATCATTGGGATTAATTTCCTAATACATTCGATCACTTTTATTTTCTCTGTGAATGAAGGATCCATGTCCCTTTTGTAAACCCAATTTTATAGGACTCAGAACAGTGTCCTAACTATACCAGATTTTGAATTATCATGTTTTGAGTGAACAGTTCTTTTTTTAGAGGATGAATGCTCTTTAACTAACCTGAGTCAACTTTCAAATGTTTTTCTAAAACCTAAACTGTGCTTCTTGCTTAGGGCCTATAGGTCTATTTCCACTTGTTACCCAATGAAGGCCAAACCCTGCTGAGGGCTATATGAGTATCAGCTGCTATTTTTAATGACAGCCTTCAACAATAGCTAAGAGCAGATTAGAGCCCAGAGCTCTTTGAATGCATGAAAGGTGGAGGAGAAAGTGTCAATTGATATTAGAAATTACAATCCTCATCACTCACCAGCTTTAAAACCACTTCCAAAAGCATTATAGCTTCAAATGTTAGCAGAGTTTTAATACTCTTCCACATACTTTTATATCAATGATAATAAGAAAGAAAAGTGAAAACCACAGAAAAGAAAAATAAAGGATAAAAAGAATGTACTCTGTAGTTTGTTCATCAACCATACTACCCATATTTTCTGCAGAATGATTTTTGCCCCAACAATATAATAAATATATCCTTCTCAATAAAGTCTCCTGGGAAACCTATTTTTCAAATAAACTAGGAATGTCAGTGAGTTAACACATTGTTTCCCTACTTGAATGGTTTTGGCATTAGAATGAAAGAGTATTACATAGTGCATTCTCTCTCCCTTCTGTCCCCTTCCCCTTTTCTTTCTCTCTCACGTTCTCAAAGAAAAACTGCCCTGTGGATATACAATGAATTGCTTCAGCTATACAATATGTAATCTTTCTATTTAATAAAGCCAGCCAGTGTTTATTTTTCTATACCTTTGAACAAAGAAAGATTAGGTCATTGTTCAAAATAGCTATGACAAACACATGGCTATTCCATCACTTTATTTTTCCTGAAAACTGGAAATGTTCACTCAGTTTCCTTAATGCCTTTTAAACTGTAACCACCTTTTCTGACATTAACTCATTAGTTGCTTTTCTTTGTGTGAAAACTAATTGATTTAAATAAAAGTTGATATATGTGAAATGTGAATCTTGAAATAAGATTCACCTGTAGAGGAAAGATGAGATTTTCCTTATGTCTGCTCTTTGCTCTTACGCTTAGAATCAGGACACTTATTTAGAGAATCCAGGCATAAGTCTTATGGCTTTGAGTTGGGAGGAATGAACTTTATTATTTTTCCTTTGACATTGGGGTTTCTGTTGTCTTGGTATTTTTTTCTTTCAGTTTGAGCTTTTGAGTCTTGGAGGTGCTTTAAATTAAAATTATATTTTTATTTTATTTTGTTTTTAAAATGTATTTTGAGAGAGAAAGCATGCATAACCAGGGGAAAGGCAGAGAGAGGAGACAGAGGATCCTAAGCAGGCTCCACACTCAGTGCAGAGCCCAGTGCAGGGCTCTTTCCCACATCTGTGGCATCATGACCTGACCTGATATCAAGAGTTACATGTTCAACCGACTGAGCCACCCAGATGCCCCTAAATTAAAATTATGAACTGAGCATTACAATTGGTTATATTTCACTCCTGTACTATATGAAAATGTGCTTGCAAAAAAAAAGGGGGGGTCTAAGGTAAATCCAGCAGGACATAACTGCCTCTTAAGATAATAATAGTAAAATTATTTCTACTCATTCTACCTCTATTTTCTATAATGTTTCTGTTTTTTGACTTATTCCAGATTAGCGCCTTACTCCTTTTTGGTCTGAGTCTTTACTCAACTCTCCTCATGCTGTTTGTTCGATGCTCCCCTAGACTTAAATTCTTCCCATTTCAGTCACTTTAAGGTCCTTCACCATGGGCTGCCTTCTAATTCTTCACCTCTTACCAGGTGGCAATAGCCATGTACACATACAATCAGGTTTTGAAGAACCAAACCAGCACCATGACAGGCTTCAGAAGGCCCCAGAGATTAGAAGACTCAAGTCTCTGAGGCCTGACTCAGCAGGCTTGAGCCACCGCCCTTCCCTGTGTCCGAACCAATCACTGGAGGTTGGGAGGTACCAGACGTTCCGGCCATTATTCTGGCCCACCTTGCTCTAAACTCATCAATCCCTCTGCGCCGTAACAACCTCTGCCGTCACCTCGTCCTATCACGTCGTAGTCCCTGTCCATCACCCCTTTACCGCCCTAGAGTTAATAAAAACCCTACTCCTCCTTTGTTCGGGGCTCTCAGCATGGATTCATTGCGTTGGTGAGGTCTGGGAGCCCGAGCTTAAGCCCATAATAAAGCCCTTTGCCTTTGCATACGTGACTCGGACTCCTTGGTGGTCCTGGGATTTTGGGGAGATCGCGATCTGGGCATAACAGTTTCAGATTTAAAACAAAACTTCTGCAACTTAAAAGGTGGTTCTATTTATACCATTTCATTCATCCTCAAATGACTGGAATACTTTCTAAAAATGAAAATTAAGATTCAGGAAGATCAAATGATTAACCAAGTAGATCAAACGATTAACCACAATAATATAACTTCTAAATATAAGACTGGGTCTTGCACTGCGAATTTAGTACTTCTCAATCCAAACCTTGTTTATTTTTTATTATATTAGAGTTTTCTTAAAACCACATGATCACTGTATATGCTGTTAATATACTTATGGTGAAGGCTTCAGGAGATTAAAGGAGAAAAAAGAACTGATTTCCTGTTACAGAGTCTAGGATAGCAGGGCTATCCTTATACACCATTATTCAATACTATGTAATTCGATTATAAAATAGAAATAGAAATCAGGGGTTTCTGGAGGCTCAGTTGGTTAAGCATCTGGCTTCGACTCAGATCGTGATCTCATGGTTCGTGAGTTTAAACCCCATGTCAGGCTCTGTGCTGACAGCTAAGAGCCTGGGGCCTGCCTCAGATTCTGTGTTTCCCTCTCCCTCTGCCCCTTCCCTACTCACACTCTGTCTCTCAAAAAAATAAACAAACATTAAAAAAATAAACATCTCATTAAAAAATACAAATCAGAAAATTGACTAGAAAAGAAAAAGGCAATGGCTGGTTTGGGAAAAAAAGGAATACTTGCAAAGAAGTGGAAGCATGATGATGAAAAAACAAAATTGTAAAATTTCCTTCTCTTACCTTTCTGAAATTGGGAGGGGTTCTGCATGTTTGTATCTCTGTATTTTTTTTTACTTTGTTTTGTTTTGATAATGAAGAATGTATGTGACTGAGAAAACTCATTTGGTCATGTGGACCAAGAATTTCCACAGGTAGACAAAATAACCTAATTACTTTTGGCTCAAAAAGGCAGCTACCTATTGGGAGACCCTAAATGGAAGAACTTCTTTTATGCTCATTCCTTGCATGCCAGGGGGCAACACATGTAAAACCAGGAACACGTCCCATGGCACAACAGCAAGCACCAAAAACTATTTGCCAAATTCCTATAACAGCCATTGTATTCATGTCAGTTGCATGTGTGCATGTGCAGACACACACATTTGATTACATTTTCTAATTTAATTCTTTATCCATAGTGTCCATAAGACTTATGTAATACTCTCATTCCCGCACGGATTAATGTGATGGATATTCCCCAGTATAATATATATGAACAAATGGGATATTTATAAGACTCTCATTCAGAGTTCTCTGTGCCTGCCTCAAGAGGGACAGAGGTTACACTGGCAATTTCATGTAGATATTCCCAAAGGAAAGAAACATTGAGGGCATTCAGATATCTTTGCCCCTCATGTTCTTTTTTCTGCCCTCATCTTTGGCCTCAATGAAAGTGAGAAATGGCTTTTTTATTCCACAGAAAAGGTTGCCTTGATATTGAAGAGAAATCAACTTACAGAACTTAGAGAAGAGTTTGTTGTGCCCTACATGAATGAACTAAAATCTACTTTTAGAGTCATTTTCTCTATGATACTGTTTCTGATTTCAATAGCCTAAAAATAAAACCTTTCTTGTGAATATGACTCATTTGGAGCCAATGTTCTAAAGACATATGAATGTGAGTGCCATTGAATAATTTAATGGGACTGTGCAAAGCAAATAGAGCAGTTAGAGTCCTTGCCAGTGGAGTAGAGAAAAACTGAACACAAGACGCTTAATCTGCACAAGTAAACTGTCCTACTCAAACACGTACTGAAAGAATCAGACGATTAGCCAGCAGCCGCTTTTTATATATAGCAAACAAACCCAATTACACAGGGAGGAATATTCGAGCATGGCATAAAAAGTTATCAGAGGGCATGCAGAGACTCCCCCTGGAGCTTCCAAGCACAGATTCAGTAGCCAGTAATTTCTACTTTCTTAGATAATGTGCAAGGACCATGGTGCTGATTAGCCCTTAAATCACACTCTCTCCGGAAAAGTAAAGCCTTTAATTTCATTAATGGGCAGAGACCTGTCCCTGGCTTCCTCTTTTTCACCTTCAACACTTTGCTGACAGTTGTAAGACACAATGTGAGGATGTGTGTTTTTGTGTCTGTGTGTCCATCTGTGTAAGAAGCAAGCTGAAGAGTTTGCTCCTCTGAGATCTATACTAAGACTCTTCATTAGCTTAGTAAGAAAAGGTTCTTCATTAATTTCAATTTGGAATCAGTATTTGAGTGAGTGATGGGGAGAATCGTGTTTTTTTTTTTCATTGTTATCCATAACTAAACTCTCAAACCCTGCTTATATATAAGTTCTCTGTGGCCTGCATGGTGGAGGATAGGGAGAAAAGGAAAATAAAGTTAATTGTTGACATATCTATCATTGTTATATTGATGGGAGCTTCTTGATAGAAGGTTCTTGCCTTGGTTGCCCATGAATAACAGAAGCTATCATAATTCCCATTGTCTAGTAGGTACTTGATAGAAACGTGTTTTACCATTCCCAATTCAGGAAGAAGAGAAAGTGCTCAAACTATAAAAGTGAAGGAATAAATCAAAAGGAGAAAAATTAGCCATTTGACTACTTAAAATTTTGTACATGAAAACTGTAAATAAAATAAAGAATAATGAGGTGGATGATGGCTCAGTCGGTTGAGCATCTGACCTTGACTCAGGTCATGATCTCACAGTTCGTGAGTTTGAAACCTGTGTTGGGCTCTGTGTTGACAGCTCATAGCCTGAAGCCTGCTTTGGATTCTGTGTCTCCCTCGCTCTTTGTCCCTTCCCAGCTTGTTCTCTGTCTATCTCTGAAAAATAAATAAACATTAAAAAATACATAAATAAAATTAAGAATAACCTAGAAGAAATAATTACATCAATAAGACAAAAAGTTTTATCATTTTAATATATAATGGATCCACAAAACTCATTAACATCTCAGTGATATGAATGAATAATCACAGGGGAGATAAAAATAAACATAAAACATCTTCAGCCTCACTATCAATAGAATGTCATTTTCATTTTTTAAGGTAGAGTTACCATCAATTGAGATCTATCAAGTTAACATACCATCAACTGACATCCCACTAACATATGGGCAAATATAAGTAAAAAAATGTGACAGTTATGACAATTAGCAGAGAAATAACTATAGGTATTAGATATGGTATATAGCCACTAAACAATGTCAAATATCAAATATTAATATAATGGATTATAATAACCATTTTGATAACTGTTTTCTCACTTATTTCCAACTTGCCTATAAATTCACAAATTAAGAGACATATTTGTTTTCCAAGGGATGAAAGTCTTCTCATGGGCAGAGATTTGTCTTTCTCTATCTCTTTTTCTGTCTGTCTGTCTGTCTCTATATATACCTATAGTTATAGATTTTATTGTATATATAATCATTTCTATATATAAAATATATAAATATAAAATATATATAAAATAGCTTCACAGATACATCTGCTTTTCTTCCCTCACACTGAGCATGGTCCAGTTACCTGCATCTACAGAGAGCATTACTGAGAACTTAGCTCAGGAAAAATAATAGAGTGAAAACATATATCAAGCCAGCCCTCTGGAGTTTTCATGGTCTATTTCTTTGCTGGAAGCAAAGATGGATAAAAGTATTTACCTCTTAAATGTTTACCTAATACTGTATGAAGCTGTGACCTTAAGTGGTCTTTACAGCTCATAGACCACACACACAAAATTATGAATGAGCAATTTTTATTCCCTTGAAACTAATGGTTCTGGCACTCTCTCCTCCTCTTCTCGGTATTGCAAGAAATAGTCTCTGGTCAAATTACTATAATTCATACATGGCAGTGACCAGGTTTTTGAATTTAGGCTAAGCTAGGAGATGTAGAGAAGTAAATAGCAAAGATAAATGGTGAAAGCTTTATTAGAAAAGGTTGATTCAGTTGATTTGGGGCTCTAAACTTGACCTTGAGGAATCAATCAACTAGCAGATTTTCAAATTTTCAGCCAGGGCCTCTTATGTGTGAGGGTATAAACTCACACTCATTTGGGTGCTAAGTAATCAGTGAGATAAAATATGGCCGGGATTTGTCCTGAACTCTTAGTAAGTGTCCTATATAGAGATAGCAGTAGTTACGCAACTGGTTTTTTTTTTCTCCTCTCATGTAGGGGTACAGGTCCACTGATGTCATAACATATGATTTTTGAAAGAAGTAAGAAATTGAAAAACGTGTCAAATATCCGTCAAAATAAACTTTGGAAATAAATTTAATTTTTGAAAGTTTATTTATTTATTTGTTTGTGAGTAAGTTGGGGAGGGGCAAAGAGAGAGGAGAGTGAGAGAATCTCAAGCAGGCTTCACACTGTCAGTGCAGAGCCTGATGTGGGGCTCAAACTCATGAACTCCGAGTTCATGGCCTGAGTCAAAATCAACGGTTAGACACTTAACAGACTGAACCACCCAGGTATCCTGGAAATAAGCTTATTTTTGTTTACAATACACATCAGTTTAAATAAACCATGTGCATTGGTAGAATTAGCCCATAGTTTTCCACTTCCAAATTTTGGGGAAGGCATTAGTGCTACATATTTTGGAGAGACACAATGAAATATAAGATTTAATTTTTGCTAATAAAAAGCTCTCAATAGAGGTAAGAGGGGCATACATAGAAAAATATCATACAGAACTCCTTTCTTCCTTCCTTCTTTCCATCCTTTCTTCATTCTTGTCAAATTAGCATCTTTGGGGCCCACAGGAAGATAAGACCCTGATGCAATTAAGACCATTTCTTGAAAAGTTGGTAGACTGTGGATAATGGGAATCAAGTTCCTCAGTATTGAAATTGGGAACTATAAAAATGGAAAGGGGGAAAATTAGAATGAACCCAAGATATTGGATTAGAATTAAAGATAATGGTATAATGTCATGCTTTTAAAAGTATATCTATGTTCTTCTGTTTAAATATGGATAAGAGAATGGGTTTAGAAATAAGTATAGATGTGTGTGTGTTTGTGTGTGTGCTTATTTCCTAGCTCTCTTTACTGAAATCGCTGGAAATAATTACACTTCAGTAGCAATGAATGAATGTTCAGATCTTGGTTTTCATATACCATTCCCAGTGAAAGAAACCAAGGGGAGGAGAGGGAAGCTACAAAATAAGCCTGGAAAATTTTGCTGAGTCAGAAAAACCATGCTCAAAAAATAAAAGAGGTAAGGTAAAAGGAAGAAGAAGCTAGCCTGAAGAGTATATTCCCAATTAAAGCAATTTGAGAATCCTTTTAATTTTTATTTGAAATAATAGAATTAAAAGGAACAAGTGGACTGAGAAATACTGTAGAGGGGTTCTACACAGATGAGGCAAAGCAGAATAAATTATAATTGAACTTGAAGAAAGACCAGAGGAGCTCAGCCAAACACAGCAGCACAGAGAAAAAAAAAAGTGAAAAAAATGAAGATAGCTTAAGGGACTTATGAGACAACATGACAACATGAAACAGATTAAGGTTTGCATTACAGGAGTCCCAGAAGGGGAGAGAGAGAGAGAGGGAGAGAGAGAGAGAGAGAGGAGCAGAAAACTTATTTGAAAAAATAATTTCTGAACATGTTTCTAACCTGGGAATGGAGACAGACCTCCAGATCTAGGAAGCCCAGAGAGTTCCAAATAAGATGAACTTAGAGAGGCCAATGACAAAACATATTATAAATAAAATGTCAAATGTTAAAACAAGGAGATAGGAGAAACACAACTTGTTACATTTAAGGGAAGTCCCATAAGACTATCAGTCGATTTTTCAGTGGAAAATTTGCAGGCCTGAAGCGAATAGCATGACATATTCAAAGTGCTGAAGTAAGGGGGTGAAAAAAAAATAAAGACAAAAGTTCCAACCAGGTATACCTTAACTGGTAAAATTATCATTCAGAACTGAAGGAAATATAAGGAGTTTTACAGATAAGCAAAAGATTAAAAAATTCATTACCATTAAACCAGCCTTACAAGAAATATTAAAGGGTCTTCTTTAAGAAAAAGTCAAAAGGTGGGGCTCAGTTGGTTAAGCGTCTGACTTCAGCTCAGGTCATGATCTCACAGTTTGTGAGTTTGAGCCCCACATCGGACTCTGTGCTGAGAGCTCAGAGTCTGTAGCTTGTTTCAGATTCTTTGTCTCCCTCTCTCTTTCTGCCTCTCTTCTATTTGCACTCTGTCTGTCTGTCTCTCAAAAATAAACATTAAAAAGAGAAAAATATAAAAAGTGCCAATTATAACAAAATATATGAAAGTATTAAACTCACTAGTAAAGGTAAGATATAATAAAGGTAATGAATTATTCACTTATAAACTATTATCAAGGCTAAAAGATGAAAGTAGCAAAAAATAACTAATTATACTAATTAGTTAAAGAATACACAAGATAAAAAGATGTAAAACATGATATCAAAAAGATGAAACATAGGAAGAGAATAAAAATGTAGGAATTTTGAATGCATTCAAATTCAAATTGCTATCAATTTAAAATAGACTGTTATAAATATATGTTGTTCTATGTAAGTCTCATGGCAACCACCAAGCAAAACCCATAGTAATTACTCAAAAGATAATGAGAAAGGAATCTAAATATACCACAAAAGAAAGTCACCAACCACAAGGCAAGAGAGCGATAGAAGAAAGGAACAGAAGAACTACAAAACAGTGAGTAAACAGGAAAATGGCAATAAGTACATCCTTATCAATAATTACATTAGGTAAAAAAAATTGATTTAGGTATAAATAGAGTAAATTCTCCAATCAAAGTACTTAGAGTGCCTGAATGGAAAATAATCAAGACCCATCTATATGATTCCTACAATTTACATGAGACAAAAGAGACTTTAAATCAAAGACTGTAATATGAGACAAAGAAGCATATTATATGCTGATAAAAAGTGACAATCCAGCAAGAGGATATAACATTTGTAAATATTTTTGCACCCAACATGTAAAACCTCTAAATATAAAACAAATATGAGCATACCCAAAGGGAGAAATAACAATACATGAATAGTAGGGGACTTTATGCCCCAGTTACATCTCTGGATAGGTCAATACAGCCAGAAAATCCTTGAGGAAATTTTGGCCATAAACAACACACTAGACCAGCGGGACGTAAGATATATACAGAACCTTCCATCTAAAAGCAACAGAATACACATTCTTCTCGTCAACATGGAACATTCTCCAGGAATGGTTGGGTATTAGACTACAAAACAAGTCTTAACAAATTTAACAATACTGAATATTAAGCGTTTTTCCAAACAGAAAGCTACAAAACTAGAAAACTATTATAAGAAGAAAACCAAAACCCCACAAATATTTGAAGTTAAACAACATGCTGTGGAATAAATAATGAGCCAGTGAATCATCAAAAAGAAATCAAAAAGTACCTTGACAGATGAAAATAGAAACACAGAATACCAGAACTTATGGGATGCAGCAAAAGCAGTTCAGAGAGAGAAGTTCATAGGAATAATTGCCTACCATAAGACAGAAGAAAAACCTCAAATAAACAGCCTAAATTTACACCTCACAGAACTAGAAAAATAAGAATACACAAACCTCAAGATTAGCAGAGATAAGGAAATAAAAAGATCAGAGTGGAAATAAATAGAGACTAAAAAGACATAGAAAAGATGAATAAAACTAAGAGCTTGTTCTTTAAAAAGAAAAACAAAATTGACAATCATTTAGCTAGACACACCAAAAGAGTGAGAACTCAATTAAATCAGAAAATGAAACAGGAGAGCTTACAACTAATACCACAGAAACACAAAGGAACATTACAGACTCCTATGAAAAATTATACACCAAAAAATTGTACAACCTAGAGGAAATGCATAAATTCCTCAAAACACACAACCTTCCAAGACTGAAGCATGAAAAAATAGAAAATCTGAACAGACCAATTACTGGTAAGGATATTGAATCAGTAAGCAAAAAAGTAACAAACAAAAGTCAAGGACCAGGTGGCTTCACTGGCGAATTCTACCAAATATTCAGAAAAGAATTAATACTATTCCTTTTCAAACTCTTCCAGAAAACATAAGAGAGGGAAATGCTTCCAAACTCATTTTACAAGACCAGAATTACCCTGATAACAAAATCAGACAGGGATACCATGAGAAAAAAATTACAGGCCAATATTCCTGATGAACATAGAGGCAAAACTTTTCAGTGGCCCAAATTCAACAATACTATAAAGACTCATACACTCTGACCAAGTGGGATATATTCCAGTGATGCAAGGATGGTTCAACATTAGTAAAATGAAGAATAAAAAATCATAATCATCTCAATAGATGTAGCAAGAACATTGAACAAAATCCAACATCCATTCAGGATCAAAACTCTCAACAAAGTGAGTTATTAGTAAGAATGTAACTCAACATAATCAAGGCCTTTCATGACAAGCCAACAGATAACATCATATTCAAGGAAAAAGACAAAGACACCTATTTTTTTGTTGAATATTTTATTCAACATAGCATTGAAAGCCCTAGCCGCACCAAATAGATGAGTAAAAAAAAAAAAAAAAAGCAAGATGCTGAAATTGGAAAGCAAGAAGTAAAACTGTCAGTATTTACAGATGATGTGATATTATACATAGAAAATTGTTGACTTCACCAAAAAATGTTAATAAATAAATTCGGTAAAATTGCAGGATACAATATCAATATGCAGATACTTGTTTTGTTTCTGCACACTAATAAAAAGTAATCAGAGAGAGAAAAGAACAGAACAATCCCAATCCATCAAAAAGAAGGAGATACTAGGAATAAATTAAGCCAAGGAGCTAAAAGACCTCTACACTGAACACTGGAAAAAACTGATGAAAGGAGTTGAAGAAGACACAAATGAATGGAAAGATATTTTGTGCTCATGGATTGGCAGAGTTAATATTGTGAAAATGTCCACAGCACCCAAAATGATCTATAGATTCATTGCAATGCTTGTCAAAATTCCAAAGGCATTTTTCAGAGAGAACAAACAATTCTAAAATTTGTATAAAACCACAAAAGACCAAATCAAACCTTGAGAATGAAGAACAAAGCAGGAAGTATGATGCTCCTTGAATGTGTTACAAATCTATAGTAATTAAAATAGTATATTATTGACATAAAAACAGACACACAGATCAATATAACAGAATAGAAAAACCAGAAATAAACCCACTCATATATGGTCAGTTAGTTTATGACAGTGGAGCCAAGAATGTGCAATGAAGAAGTGACAGTCTCTTCTATAAATGGTGGTGTAAAAACTGAACAGCCACATGCATAGGCATAAAACTGGACCACTATTATACAAAATCTACAAAAAGTAATTCCAAATGGATTAAAGCCCAGTGTAAGACCTGAAAACATAAAACTCAGAAGAAGTCGTAGGCAGTAAGCTTCTTGGCATCAGTCTTGGCAGTAATTTTTTGGATTTGACACCAATAGTAAAGGCAATAAAAGCAAAAATAAACAAGTGGGACAACACCAAACTAAAAAACTTCTGTGTAACAAAGGAAGCCATCAACAAAATTAAAGGCAACCTACTGAATGGGAGAAAATGTTTTTAAATCACATATTTCATAAGGGGTTAATCTCCAAAATATACAAAGAACTTATACAACTTAATATAAAAATATACAATTTGGTTTAAAAATGGGCTGGATCTGAGTAGCCATTTTTATAAAGAAGATATACAGATAGTCAATGGTTACATGAAAAGATGTTAAACATCACTAATCAGGGCAATATAAATCAAAACCACAGGGAGATGTCGCCTTAAAACCTGTCAGAATGGCTATTATGAAAAAGAAAAAGAACTAACAACTTTTGGTGAGGATGTGGAGAAAGGGAACCTTTGTGTACTATTGGTGGCAATGTAAATTGTTGCAGCCTCTGTGGAAATCAGTATGAAGGTTCTTTTAAAAATTAAAAAATAGTGGGACACCTAGGTAGCTTAGGCTCCAGTCATGATCTCACAGTTCATGGGTTTGAACTCCACATCGCGCTCTGTGCTGACAGCTCAGAGCCTGAAACCTGCTTCAGATTCTGTGTCTCCCTCTCTCTTTGCTCCTCCACCACTCATGCTCTGTCTCTGTCTCTCAAAAATCAATAAACATTTAAAAAATTGTTTTAATTAAAAATAGAGCTACTGTATGATCCAGCAGTTCCATTTCTGGGTATTTATCCAAAGAAAATGAAAACATTAACTCAAAAATATATATGCAGCCCCATGTTCACAGTAGCATTATTTATGATAGTCAAGATATGGAAACAACATAAATGTCAACTGATGGATGAGTGGATAAAGAAAATGTGGCATATATGTACAATGGAATATTATTTGTCCATAAAAAAGAATGAAATCTTGCCATTTGCTACAACATGGATGAAACTCGGGGACACTATGCTAAGTGAAAAAAATCAGAGGAAGACAAATACCATACGATCTTACTTATATGTGGAATCTAGAAACAACAAAAAACAAACTCCTAGATATAGAAAATGGATTGGTGGTTGCTAGAGTTGAGGAGTAAGGCATGAGCAAAATGGATTAAGGAAGTAGAAAGGATCAAATTGTTTATTATATAATAAATAAGGCATGGGTATGAAATGAATAGCATGGCAACTATATTTAATAATGTATTATATATTTGAAGTTTGCTGAGGGAATGGATCTTAAAAGTTGTCATCAGAAGGAAAAAAAATTCTGTGAGAGATTATCGTGGTGACCATTTTGCAATAAATACAAATAGTAAATTATGGTGTACATCTGAAACTAATTATATGCCAAATATACCTCAATTTTAAAAAGTTTATTTCATAAGTAATCAGACAAAGAGATATGAAAATCTGATCAAGAACATGACTTCTGTAACACTGATGTCAAATAAAATCATAATATAAGTCTAATTCTGAGGAAACATCATGTATGTAATGCCATTAACAGCACACTTTTCTTTATTCCCCGTCTTCAAATTCTTATACAGCAGTTTAAATGTTTCTTTCTGTTACCCTCCTTATTACTCTGTCCTAACATACTTTTCTAAGACTAACTCCTCCTAGCCAATGTTTTTATCATCCATTATCATGACTTTGATTTCCACATTTGATTCACTAGTCACAGATTCAGACCCACATGTCTAACTTTCTACTGGACAATTTCTCCTGGACATCTAATAGAGGATGAAGGCTCTCTCTCTCTCTCTCTCTCTCTCTCTCTCTCTCTCTAAGTTTATTAATTTATTTTGAGAGAGAGAGCACAGGCAGAGGAAGGGGGGGGGAGAGAGAGAGAGAGAGAGAGAGAGAGAGAATCCCAAGCAGGCCAGTGCAGAACGAATTCCCAAAACCACAAGATCATCATGACCTGAGCTGAAATCAGTTCCTCAAACCGACTGAGCTACCCAGGCACCCCAGGCCATTTCTCTTTTATTTTGTCTCATAGGCTGCACGTCCTCCTGCCTTCCCTGTTTTAGGAAATGGTGCTACTCTGTGAGTTGCCTAAGTTTGAAACCTCATCTGCCTTGTAACTCCCATGCTATTATAACCACAATGCAACCAATTACCATGTCTTCTACGTTTTCCTTAATACCTATTGTGACTACCAGCTCAAGTGGATTCCTTCAAAACCTGAAATCTACTCTCCCTGCTTAGAGTTTTGCATCTCTCTGATTTATTTTCCACCCTATTACCAAGGGGACATTTCCCAAAGGCAATTTTCATGGTAACTACTCCCATATACTTTTCTTAAAGTACAAAGTTAAACTTAATAATTGATGTTATAAGACTTTCCTAACACTCCTATCAACCCTACATATGTTCCACCCTGTTCCCTTCAGGCTGTGGTTTTTCACAAGCTGACCTTTACCTCCTCTTATTCACCCCAGGGCCAACCAACCTTTCTTCTCTAACTCTAGTATCACTGTTACCAGTGCTCTTTTTCTAATCTCTCAGGCCAGATCAGGTTTCTCTTCTGTATGTAACTACTTCTTTCACTTTTGTTGCTCTCACTTATCTTTCTCACTAGACTGCTTTTTTTAGGTTTTCTAATTCTTCTGATTGTATCAGGGTTAAAACTTCTAGTCAATAGAAATTTGGCTTGGATATTTAATATCTATATTAGGAACAAGCCATTTACAGGGAAAGCAGCAGTCACTTAGAACAAGATGTGTACTCGGAAAGGATTAGCACCCTGGATTGAGGGCTGATTCCTAAGGTAAATAGCACTTACTCCACATCAGTGTCCAAATAATATCCAACATGTTTTAAGATCAGTTTGGGGGAAAAAACCCTTTTCATATCTGTATGAATGACTTTTATATATCTTTAGAGTCAGATAATTCCCTGAACTCCATGATAAAATAGAAAAACTTTCTCATTTTGAACAAACACAAAGCACACCCGAGATGATACAATTTTTAAATTTCCATAAATGTTGCTTTTTCTAAGGGGCTACTCCAGCCTCTCTGATAATACCTTCTTTGATCTCTTACAGCATTTTGAGTCAATAGTATCTTAGCATGTAGATTTTAATCATAGCCTATTCTATATTGCTACATATCGCATATATCATTCACTGGACATATTGCCTCTATGTCACTTTCATGTCTGTTATCCTGAAAAACTCCAACTAACTCATGTGTCAACTTGAAAGGTCAAGTCCCTGTGCTTGACTTTGATTTGTCCCTCATTCCAATAACTTCTAAGTACATTTCAACATAGTATATATTCTGTAAAAAATAATTAATAAATAATAACAGGTGTATTTGTTTCTATCTTCTGCCTGATTGTGGGCACATGTAAGGCAAAACTTGCAAATTCATCCTTGCACCCATTGGTTACCAGTAATTGCCTGGCATATGGATGACATCTTAAAGTGTTTATCACATTTAGGGGTGCCTGAGTGGCTCAGACAGTTGAGCATCAGACTTTGGCTCAGGTCACGATCTCTGGGTTCATGAGTTCAAGCCCCGCATTGGGCTCATTTTTGGCCAATGTGTCTATGCTGACAGCTCAGAGCCTGGATCCTGCTTCGGATTCTGTGTCTCCCTCTCTCTCGGCCCCTCCACTGCTCATGCTCTTTCTCTTCTCTCTCAAAAATAACATTTAAATAAATAAATAAATAAATGACAGTGTTTGTCAAATTGAACTAAAATCTTATTTGTGTGTATTACTCTCTTTTTAGGTAGCAAGTGTGTTTATTTGTAACAGTTTTATTAAGATATAATTGATATATCATACATCCACTCTCATAAAGTGTGCACTGCAGTGGGTTTTGGTATAGTCACAGAATTCTACAATGACCATCACTATCGGGTTTTTTAATTTTAACACAATTTCAACATCCCTAAAACAAATCCTGTATACTTTACCAGGTGCTTTTCATCCCCCTTTCCTCAGCTCCTAAAAACTAATTATTTATTCGGTGTCTTTATGGATTTTCTTATTCTGGACTTTTCATATAACTGGGGTCATGCCATATGTAGCCTTTCATGTCCAACTTCTTTTACTTAACATAATGTTTTTAGGGTTTATCCATGATGTAGGATGTGTTAGTATTTCATTCTTTAAATGGCCAAATAACATTCCGCTGTATGATATACCACATTTGTTCATCCATTCATGAGTTGACGAACATTTGCATTTATTCACTTTTTGGCTGTTATGAATAAGGCTACAATAAACATTTGTGTATAATCTCTTGTGTAGACATACATTTTCCTTTCTCTTGGATGTAAAACTAGGAGTATAATTTCTGGGTTATATGGTAAATCTTCATTTAACATTGTGAGCAGTTGCCAAACTTTTTTTTTAATGGCTGTGCTATTTTGCATTCATATCAATAATGTTTAAGAGTTCCAATTTCATATCTTCACCAAAACTTGTCCATTTTTTTAGATTGTAGACATCCTAGTGATGTGAAGTGGCATCTCATTTTAGCTTTAGTTTGCATTTCTATAATGATTAAGAATATTGAGTATATTTTCACGTATTTATTGGGCATTTATATATTTTCTTTATAGATCTATACATTAAAGTCCTTTACCAATTTTTTTGAGCTTTAACTAGATTGTCTTGTCTTTTTAATATTGAACTATAAGTTCTTTATGTATTCTGCTATTCTGCTTATAAATCTCTTTTCAGTATTTCCAAATATTTTCATTGATTCAGATATTTTATATATGTATATATGTACATATATATTTATACTTATAAACATATAAATATAACATGTATCACCATCTAGAAAAGTCTTAATAAGTTAAAACTTCACAGAGGGACCCCTTTGTTTGCCTGACCCTAGTCTTCAACTTGGTTTACTTGCCCAAAGTTTGCACCTCTTCCAAAAATGGCCTCCTATTTTTAACCTTCTCACATGAATCTCTATCAACTATCCAGAACATACTATCATATATATACAATGACATTGTCACCCATGGTTCTTGCCCTCTATACATCAGTAAACTCCCTGAGTTCTGAGTTATCTAAGGATATGGTAGGGAGCTCTCAAAAGAGTAAATGGAAGTTAGATCTTGACAAGCTATATTCTTCATAATATTTTGAGTTTGGCTGGTCTTATTCTTTAATCTTATAAGATGACTAAGGATAGTTATGATCTCTCTGAGTCTGATCCCTATTGGCTAAAATGGTCCAAGATGGTTGGCTTATTTTTTCAGATACTTTGTGTCTGAGTTTTGGATATTCAGTCCAAAAAACAAATTATCAATCACTATCAACATCAAAATCAAAACCTCAGAAGGTATTTTTCCAACAGAATTATCATCTGCCAGTCCTCTCCACAGAGCCGTGTAGTTGTGCAAAAATATATTTAGTTCAAATATTTTATTTGCCTTCTTTTGGAGTACATATCTTTAGGTCCATTGAAAATGGTAAGGCTTTCATTACTGAGTTATATACCTATTAATGCCCATTTTTTAGATCATATTCAGAGTGAAATACCTTTGTTTAATTTTCCATTTAGTTTTAATCTTTTGATTATACTTGCATCTTCTGCTGACTGGGCTGGAAGACATAGTAGCTGATTAATAATTATACACTGACTTAAAGAGATGTCACAAGAATAAGATTCTCCTTGTTTGTTTAAATCTCATCTTTGTGACTGTTCTTTAGATTTTATTAATGAGAAAACTAATCTTGGACAATTTGTCAAAAGGGAAAAATTCTTTGTTTTGGTTTTATTGTGTTACTTTTCTCTCCCTTTAGCATTTTGTCTCCTTACCTAGATTCCCACTTTAATAGGTGGCACCTTCCCATTCCAGCATTCAATACCTGATATCATAGAAAAATTTTAGCATATATTATTTTGAACCATTTTCCCAGAATTTATTGTCATTTCTATCATTGTTACTTTTGCCAAAATAATAATTATTATTATTATGGAGAGTGAACTACCTGGAAAGAATTTCCACAAAACAAATTTGATGAAGGCCAAGTCCTGAGGATGATTTTGGTGACTACCAGAAACACTTGAATCACAATTACTGGATTATTACTTGATCCACTTCAGCATGGATCATGCCCTGTTTCAGTCTAAAGTTGCTGCTGAATTTATTAAGGTTGGCATCTTTTGGCAAATGGTTCCTCAAAGAACATGCCAGGCAGAGGGTTCAGAGAAAATTCATCTACAAGCCACACATATTACCCTGCAGCTACTTTATTTGAGGACTTTGACAAGAATCCTTTTATGGAAGAAAATCTACAGTGTACTTAAAAAAAAACCTTTTTTTCCTCTGCCTCTTTCTGCTCCTCTTTGATCTTCTTTGCTTCTCATGTTTCCACAATTTATTTCCTTCTTTCAACCTATGGAAACAGTAATGAATACTTATGAGAGGGAGCTTAGACTAGCTCAGACCTTCATTTTCAGTAAATTAGTTAAGAGGACACAAGTCTGGTAAGCTCTTGGGTAAATACTGGATTGGGTGTGTATAAGGAATTCTTGGACTGTGATCAGAGAATGGAGGCTTTTATCCCTGAGTGTCAATCTCTAAGAGATGAGGGAGGAAAGCACTGTGTAGTGATTCGGCCAAATTAGTTAATCTCTTTACTTCTCTAGTTATTCACCAACTAGTCAGAAGACAGTGATGCTTTGACCATCTGATAATGGCATAATAGGTTTTCTTCTTTAAATGAATGAGAATATTTACTAGCTGAGAAATAATAATTAAGTAGTTATATAGAAGATAGACGTATAGAGTGACAATTTAAAGTTATAGTTCATGAGTACAAATTATGATATATTAAATGATTTTAGAAATCGGGAGACCTATACATCATAGTTAATGCACCAGGCTTGTTATATTTCATAATAATAGTTCAGATGTACTGAAAATTTAATTTTGTGACAGGTCCTTAAATTTAATTCCCAATACTTTGGGTTCAATACTATTATTTTCACTATATATAGTTGAGGAAACATAGGCTCCTAGATTTAGCAATTTGTTCAATCTCACACATTTAGGAATTTAAGGAGGTAAATTTTGAGACAACTTAATTCCTTTTCCTGTTTTAAGGGTATCCAGGATTTGTTTTAATGAAGTATGATAAGACATACAAATACAGAAGTGACTGCCACGAATGTTTCCCTACAGTGCCCTGGAAACAAGAGACATGGAACCCCATGCAGGGGGGCCACATGGCCCAGAAGCACCAGAGTTAGTCAGGAGGCAGGGAAAGCAAGGGCAAATGTGGGCAACAGCCTGCATTGTGGTTTCTTTGGGAAGGAATAGATGAAGCAGGGCAAGCTGGCTTAAGATTGACTGGTTTGAATAATTTCATGACTCCCTACACACAGGGGTTTTTCCATTTGTCGGTATCAGGCCTCTGGGTGATTGGGGCAGGTGGGTAGCGGCCTGACATGTGACAGTCTGATAAAGAAGGTGGTGGTATATGGGCTCTAAATTGGTTGGTTTGCACTTGAAATTCATGCTCCTAGGAGAGTCGTTTACTATCTTGAGGAATATCTGGGACCCTGGGAAAGACAGTCCCTTCAGAGTCAGTAAGAATTTAGATGTCAAAGCATCGGAATATGGAAAATGTGAGTCATGATTAATATTTCCATTTCTAACCTCCACTGTGCTGTAAACTTCTCATATCAAAGCCCAGTGTCCATGGGGCTCCTGGATAGCTCAGGTGGTTAAGCATCTGACTCCTGATTTCAGCTCAGGTCATGATCTCATGGTTTGTGACATGGAGCCCCACACTAGGCTCTGCTGAAAACATGGAGCCTGCTTCAGATTCTCTCTCTCTCTCTCTCTCTCTCTCAAAATAAATAAGCATTTAAAAAAACAATGCCTTATCTAATTTATCAGGGTTTCCTTGGACTTTTGAATAAATATATTCACTTAGGTGGAAAACTTTGATGGATCACTTAAGTCTACCTCACTGTGAAATTACACAGTAAAAGTCTTAAATATATAAAAGAAAAACAAAAATTATAACAATATACATTGAAACTATATACACATTTTTACACATGCTTATTTCTTATTCATAAGTTTGCATAGCCATTGTTTTGACTTCATGAAGAAAAGAAGGGTCATTGGAGGCAGGATGATGTTTTCTCCTCAAGTGATGCCCTTGATGTGTTTGTGCCCTCAGCTAGCATCAGTATAATGTACTATTAAAATAATCAGTCTCCTTTGCAATGCCAGTTAAAAGTTTAATCTGCTGTCTCACTAGTAGCCAAACTTACCCAAAAGGCATTCCTACATGAATTGAAATATTGTACTAGATCAGATCAGTGGTTTTCTGAAGAAATTCAGAAAGATTTTCTCCACAATATCTTACTCAGTGATTTATCATATAAAACACATAAAAGCTAAATTATTCACACTTACTTTTGAAAACAAAGGGGAAGCCTAACTACCTCAACTTTTTAAAAACTGTTTCTGGGTAGGTGTGCGGGAGGAAACAGGTTGGGGTGAAAGACACTCTATGAGAAATACAAGCTGTAAACCATTAGAATAGATCCTTAATATCTCATCCAACTCTAAATTCCAGGATCTTCCTCCTAACTTCTTGGTGTCAATGATGTTTAGTGACAGTAATAGCTAAAAAAAGGATGGTAGAGGAGGGAAATGTAGACTTAGAAAAGTTATAGAAGTTATTCTAAATTAGTGGTTTTAATAATATTGACCCCAATACTACCTTAGCTTTCTTTGTCTTATGAGACCAGCCTGTCCTCAATTTATATCTTGATGCTCTAGATCTTGCACAAAGCTCAAACTAATTCTAATCAGCTCTTGGTCTATGGTACTAGGAGAGATATAATCAAATTTCTACTTATCATTAATCTCCCTTGGTGTTTATAATGGCAACAGGTAAATTAGGTGTTATATAAACACTTTAAAATTATAGATGTAACCAAAATGCTTAATATAAATGTGCCAGGTATCAAAATTACATTTGGATAATGTGTGGCTCACTAAGGTAGTTATGAACCACATTAAGTTATCATCTTAGAAGAGCTTCATTGGACAGCCCTTAGTAGGTTTGCTTTACTATTGCCAAATAAAAACACTAAGTTCATACATTTTTATGAAACCAATTCTGTTAGCATTCTTTCTTTCAGAATTTTACCATAACAATACGGCATTCTTTTAACTACAGAGTGAAATGTCTGTGCAAATGTCTAGACAGTTAGCTTAAGTAAAATTATAATGAGCCATATCAGATACAATGAATTTCAATTATAAATATGTATCATTCTTTACCAAAAAATTAGGAAAATATTTAACCAAGTAGACCTAGTCCAACAGATTTTCTGCTTTTATTATTCTGGTTGGATACCAAGAGTTGATGCTCTTTGAGATATCGACGTTGATCTGGGCTGGAAAGAGCACTTAGTATAGCAATTATAGAGAACTGTCAGTAAATTCTGTTTGCAGTTCTCTGTGCTTATTCTTTACTTAGGGCATTGCTAACTTCTATTTCCCTAGCTTTACCAACCACATTCATGTAGGAAATGCCGGAGTTTAGAATTGGTCCTTCGTTAATATTTTAATTGCGTAAAAGACAAATGCTTGTTTTGTTTTTCAGAAGCATTTCTAGAACTTTCTCTGTGATTCTGGAACTTGCTCTGTTCTGCCTTTCTGCGATGTCGTACTTCTGTTTCTCACAAGCTGATAGATGGATAGATAGATGATCCATTGATAGACAGATAGGTAATTTTTCCTGTTTTTCTGTGTTTTTACGTATCTTACTCTTCCTACTTCTCTTCACATTGCTCTATGGAACATCAGTCTGTGAACAGATGGTAAAAATCCCTTACGTTTTGGAAGCAGACAATAATGTCCAGTTTGAAAAAGGCACCCTCATCTAATACCAAAGTCTTTAAATTATAACAAACATTATTTATATTCCTCTCAGTACTCCCTCTGCTTGTTGTGGCATGGGACAGTCCATGTTCCCAAACAATTAGGCCATCTGTATCCATTAATTGTCTTTTATTGATGTTAATACTAGCTCTCTGGGATTTTGTGGTGTTTTTTATGTTTATTTATTTATTTTGAGAGAGAGGGAGTGAGTGTGCATGCAAGGGGGGAGGGGCAGAGAAAGAAGGGGGAGGAGCAGAGAAAGAAAGAGAGAGAATCCAAAGCTCCACACTGTCAGCACAGGGCCCAGTGCAGGGCTTGATCTCACGAACCATGAGCTCATGACCTGAGCCAAAATCAAAAGTCAGACTCCTAACCGATTGAATCACCCAAGTGCTCCTGGAATTTTCTTTCTCTGAAGCAGAGAAAATTAAGTTTCAGTGAAGCTCTCAAGTTTCCAAAGCCTGTATCTTGTCCACTGTTTAGCATTGTACTGAAACACCCAAATATTTACACTGAATATGGATTTTGGTGATCAAATCAATACCACCCACTATTTCCAGTAGTTTTCTAAGCAGGAAAAAGATGCTCATATAAGCCTGGGAATAAGAAGATATGTATGTCAAGTACAGAATAGAAAAGCAAAAAAAAAAAAAAAGAGAGAGAGAGAGAGACAGACTCTTCAGAGTCAGAGGGAAAGAGGGGTAGATAAGGTAATAGAGGAGAGGGCTGAATTGTTCAGTCTTGGTGAGCTGCAGAATGAAAGCTCTGGAAGCTAAGGCTGCCTCTAAGGGAGGGGCCATTGCTAAAGATGTATCTTTTCCTTGTCAACAGTAGCAGAGCTCTGAAAACAATTATGAGTCTACTGTGTCTACCTGATTATGAGATGGCTTTGTATATGCAGGTGTTTGGAAGAAGAGACATTTTGGCAAGGGGACAGCTAGGACTTGGAATGATAATAATGAAATTAATGTCATAGAAGAATGATCAGAACCTGAATTATAGGTTTTGTTGTAGAGACTGAAAAGAGAGAATGGATTTTTTTTGTTCCAAGATCACACTATTTATAAAAAGCACAGGAAGAAAAATGAATCCATTGCAAAAAGCTGATTAAATCCCTTCTGCCATCATCCTTGGTCTTCTGGTGACCTGCCCTTTTTATTGCAGCTTTTAATGGTGACACTCTAGTTTAGTAGGGAGCACTACACTGTGTTTGTGTGGTCATTTAAGTTCTTTCCTAAACACAGCATGCTTTATACCCTTAGCCACCAAAGGGGTTGCTGCCTGGCAGCATTTCTTTTTATAAGTCATTTAAAATGTCTTAGGTATCATTTTATGACACCTTTACAAGGTTTTCCTAGGTGACCATAGTCATCCCCTGAAGATATAACTAATGATTTTACTTCCTAATCCTCAAATTTCTGTGGATTCACATTACAATGAAACCTATAAAACTCGTAAGATTTGTAATGAAAGTAACCCTGGTATTCTAGAAAAAAAAAATCCAAAAGTCAAGATAGAGTTGGTGAGACATTACAGTACTGCTGTATTATAGTTTCTCAGATATCCATGTAGTCTGCCAATTGTGTAGAATTCATAAAACCACAAATTATCATTAGGTGGATAAAGTGAAGAAAAATGGTCAGGCAGCTGTGGCTGGCTCCTGAGAGGTGAGCAGTGGGTCAAATCTCAATCATAGTGTCTTGAGAGCAAGTAGAAAGACCATGAAGCATGAATTCTTATGTGATTCCACTTAGCTTCCCAATCACCAGTCAGGTTTTTTGTGAAAAATTCCATGAAACAAATATGTAATAGCATACAGTTTATTGAGCTATATCCTAGGCTCCATGAAGAATGCAAACACAGTTTAGTGCTGGAAATATAAATATAGATGTATTATTTATGACTCAATCATGGGAAGTAGAAAGCAATGAAAAAAATATATTATGTCATGTTAAATTGAATCCAATTGACAGAAAAAAGTACAGGGATTGAATAAACTAAACATGAATTCTGGTTGCAGATGAGCTACTTTATTTTATTACCTTTGACTCATCACTTTATTTTAATTTTCTCCATTATTAAAAATAGTATGAAAGATCTGGGATATTCATACAAAATAATCTAATAAGATCTTTTGAAATAACAATATTTTATTTTTCACTCTTCATAATTAAAACTATTAATAGAATAGCATGGGTATATAAATACTTTTCTCCAAATTAACACTAGGCTACTTGTGCATGTATTTCAGAGCTCTAACTATATAATGGCATATCTTAGTTTCTGACTCTAAAGAATAGGCTATATAAAATCATACCAGTTAGTAAAAAAATGTGTATTTAATATGAGTACATGTATTTGGTCCAAGTATATGAAGTTGATTTAACTTCTTCTTTAAAATACAGTCCCACAGTCAGATGACAAGGCAATAAGAATATGTATGTTGTTGAATTTCCTTGTTCCTACAGTATTATACTTCATGGCTTAGAATTGTTCTGTTGAAGACAGAGACCAATGAAGGAAATCTGGTGACTAACTTAAAAGTAACCAATGTTTCATTTAATGGGCCATACTAAATTGTTTAGTAGATTGGCAAGAACAATTAAGAACTTCTCAACAGTGCTTTGATTAAGAGAGTGATGTGGATCCACTTAAAAATGATACAATCTGGTACAACCAAAAAAAGACAACCGATGTCCTAGAGTAGTGCACTTTTGTTAATACATGAGGTAAAATCATTTGTGCATTGTTTCTAAAACAATTGGGGTATTCATATCTCTAGGATTATCTAACAGCTTCTCTATCAAGACAGATAGAAAAAAACTAAAAAAATAAAATGAACTTCTAAGATACTTTTCAGCTTTCAAATTAAAAAAAGATCTATTTTTTTTCTCAATCACATCATTTATATACTGAAACTAGGTCCACCATTATCTACAAATATACAAACCTCCAATAATATGTAATTATAGAAGTACTGAGAAGGTTGAAAAGACATTTTCCACAGTCTTCTCGTCACAGTGACTAAAAGTCAGCCTTTAGAGAATAATCCTTTTGGCTTATTCATTTATAAATCCTAATAAATCCTAATTAGATTCCACATTTCTAGAGGAATATAACCCATATTTTATCAGCTATGAACATTTTAGTATAGGTAGAGTGAGTTAAAGAAGATCCTGTGTGTTGCTTGCTTTCATAGAAAGCTCATCCCAAGTACCTGAAAGAGAAGTTAAAGGATAAAATTACCTCAATGTTAAAGAATATGTGATAAAGAGAAGGAGAGAAAGGGCTACAGGCAAAGTACTACTTGTTACTTACCAGCATCATTACCACAGTGATAAGTCATATATTCTCTTACCCCTGGATCCACGCTTTCCACAAAGAAGCATTATATGGGAGAGAATAGCATCCTCATCATGGTAAGAGCTTTCTACTATCTTTCTCCTGAAGAATACTGATCTTGACAATGACCCACAGACAAGAATGTTCTCAGGAATTCCAGGATTGTAGCAGAGAAGTTATAGCACAGGGTTGGAGGAAAAAAAATTCCAATTGGATGCATTGATTTCAGTAAGAAGAATTGTTTTTATTTTACCCACAGCATCATTACTTAGGGTGGCACAGCTCAGTGCCAAGGAAAATTTTCTTGGCCTACAATTTCTCATACAGGGAAAAGTATGAGTATGTGAGTGAGCTCCCTCAGCTGTGGGTGTGGGGGGCAGGGAAAGAGACCTGAAAAAATAGAGATGACTCAAATAAATCAACAATGAAAGAGAAGACATTACAACCGATACCACAGAAACAAAAAGCATCATAACAGACTACTATGGAAACTGTGTGGCCTCCCAAATTGTATAACCTAGAAAAAATAGACAGATTCCTAGAAATATAGAACTTTCCAAGGCCGACGCATGAAGAAATAGGAAATCTGAACAGACCAATATTGAGTAAAGTGATTGATTCAATAATCAAAAACCTCCAAAGAAAAGCTCATTACCAAGAGGTTTCACTGGTGAATTCACCCACATATTTTTTTTTCTTTCATAGTCTATTGTCAAGTTGGTTTCCGTATAACACCCAGTGCTCATCCCAACAAGTGCCCTCCTTCATGCCCATCGCTCCCCCTTCCCCTCTCCTCCACCCCCATCAGTCCTCAGTTTGTTCTCAGTATTCAAGAGTCTCTCATGGTTTGCCTCCCTCTCTCTCCCCAGCTATTATCCCCCTTCTCATCCCCCATGATCCTCCGTTAAGTTTCTCCTAATCCACCTATGAGTGAAAACATAGTATCTATCTTTTTCTGCCTGACTTATTTTGCTCAGCACAACACCCTCACGTTCCATCCACGTTGCTACACATGGCCAGATTTCATCTTGCTCATTGCCATGTAGTATTCCATTGTATAGATAAACCACATCTTGATCCATTCATCAGTCAGTTGATAGACACTTAGGCTCCTTCCATGATTTGGCTATTGTTGAAAGTGCTGCTATGAACGTTGGGGGTCCATGTGTCCCTATGCATCAGCACTCCTGTATTCCTAAATTCACCCACATATTTAAAGAACTACAATCCTTTTCAAATTCTTCCAGAAATTTGAATAGGAGAGAACATTCCCAAACTTGTTCTATAAGGAAAGCATTATTGTGATACCAAGGCCAGAATAAGACACTACTAGAAAAGAAAATTACAGGCCAATATCCCTGGTGAATATAGGTGCAAAAATTTTAAACAAAATACTACCAAAACCAAATTCAGCACACACATGGCCAACAGGCACATGAAGAGACAACATCACCAATCAGAGAAGTGCAAATCAAAACCAGGAGATAATCACCTTATACCTGTTACTATCAAAATCACAAAATGTAACACATGCTCGTGAAGATGTAGAGAAAAGCAAATTCTTCTGCCCTGTTAATGGGAATGTAAATTGATGTAGCCACTGTGGACGCTATGAAGATTCCTCAAAAAATTAAAAATACAACTACCATATCAATCACAGTCCTACTTTTGGGTATATTTTCAATGGAAATAAAATCACTATTTTGATATCTGTACTCGACTCACAGAGACAGTGTGGAATAGTGGTGACCAGGAGCTAGGAAGTTGGAAAGATGAGGAAATGCTGATCAAAGGGCACAAACTTCTAGTTTTAAGATGAATAAGTTCTGGGTATAAACTATATAGCAGGGTGACTATAATTAGCCATACTGAATTATATACTGGAAAGTTACAAATATTCTCATCACACACACACACACACACACACACACACAGAAAGGTAATTATGTTTGATGATGGAGGTATTAATTAACTTTGTTGTGATAATTATTTTACAATATATACTTGTATCTAATCATCACATTTGACACCTTAAAATTATGCAATGTTATATGTCAGTTATCTCCCAATAAAGCTGGGGGAAATAGTAGCATTATGTGGGCGTTTAGCCATCTGTGTAGATCATTCTTTAAAAGTCTAGGTTTTAATATAGCAAACTTAATATCACTGAGGGATGTTATTGGGGGACTTAGAAATGGTAGCATGCTTACCCATTGTGAATTAAATTGTTTCTATATATTACACACTATATGACATACTTCTCAATCCATAGCCATTTTATTTCAATATCTTGCCTATTATAGTGATAATGAGCACACAAGAGAAGGAAGGACATTTGTGCACACAAAAATCTATTATTGCCTATTGATTACAGTAGTAACATAGGCATTGCAAAAGAAAAATGCATCTTTGATATCTTGGTAACAATTCAATAATATAACAATTCTATTTTTGTCATGTTTTGTTGTACATATTTTTATAATATCCTAGTCATGAAGAAAATGGAAAAAACTGATATAGTCTGCTGAATTCTGAAGTTATTGTTCTTTTACTTGGCCTCAAATGATTTGGACACCCAGCAACTTAATAAATCTATTGACTTGTTAGTTAGAGTAATATAACCATTAACATCTGACTCCATGAAAAATAAAGGGTGGAGCAATGGGCTGGGGCCTAGTTTGGGACTTGGGATCACATCGTGAGATGGTGTAACCTAAGTTTGACATTTTTACTTTTATCTTTTAGTAATAATCTGAGTTACTGAAGACATGAAGAGACTGAGAATTTTAATGTAACATTATAAATCTTTTAAAATATAATTATTAGTATGCCATTGTTTTAATAGCATCCCCAGGGGTGCCTGGGTGGCTCAGTCAGTTAAGAATCTGACATTGGCTCAGGTCATGATTGCATGGTTCATGGGTTTGAGTCCCATGTCAGGCTCAGAACCTGGAGCCTGCTTTGTTTTTTGTGTCTCCCTCTCTCTGCCTCTCCCCTGGTTGTGCTCTGTCTCTTTCTCCCTCTCTCAAAAATAAAAAAACATTAAAAATTTTTTAAAAATCATCCTTCAATAATTGTGTACATACACAGTTTGTCAATATAAATATTTAGCCTATTTAGCATGGAGTAAATAAGTACAATATTATTTCACTAATATACACAAATTAGAGATGATCCCATCATACACTATCTCAATTTTCTGTTACTTCAACTTAGTGGATGAATTTAATGTGTGCAAAACTCTCTCATCTGTTATACTTTTTAAGTGTAGATATGATTTTTGAATGTGAATCCCAGAGAAATCAGAAATTTGCCTTGTGAGATTAGAAACTTCTTTACAGTAGATGAAAAAAGGAAACTAACATCATTTGATTTTATTCCAGAATCATATTGAATCATATTGGAACTGCACTGCAGGGAGGCTGAGCCAAGTTGGACATGTTCAAAAGAAAAACATCTTGTTTAGAATCCTTGGACTTGTTGTTTGGGTGAAGCCTGTTGGGAGTAGGTAGATGTAATTGAAAAAGAGAGACTGAGCTGTACTTTCCCCCCTGAGCTCTTTCACCAGGGAGAAAGAGTTAGACCAGTATCTCTGGGAATGGAGTTACTTACTGGTCAAGGGCCATGCAATGTTGCTTTGGAAAGAGACTTAATATTTGTTAATTATCTCCAGGAGAATTTAAAAAGCAGGTAGACAGAATTCATGTTTTGACTGTTGCTTACCAGGAACAATGACCTCATGTCCGTGTGTGTGTATGTGTGCATTATGATTTTTTTTCTGCTTACAAAAACAACTGTCTTTTAGGTCTCTACACATTATTTTCCTTACCCCAAGCCATTCTTTTTCTTTCTGAAACAGATATCATTACCCTATCATTTATTTTTAAGTTTATTTATTTATTTTGAGAGATAGAGATAAAGAGAGACAGAGAGAGAGACAAGACAGAGACAGAGAAAGCAAGCACACAAGCAGGAGAGGGTCAGAGAGAGAGGAAGAGAAGGGATCCCAAGCAGGCTCTGTGTAGCCAGCACGGAGCCCAATGCAGGGCTCGAACCCACAAACTATGAGACCAAGACCTGAGCAGAAACCAAGATCTGATGCTTAAATAACTGAGCCACCCTGGCACCCCATATCCTTTCATTATTTTTATACTACTTTTCAATGTGTTACAGTTTTATTGTGTCATTGTTCAAGTTAAAATATGCTAACTAGCCATGGTTCAGGAGAATAGATGGGTCATACCTGGAACATCCCTCTATGTAAAAATATCAGGAGTTATACTGGGCTGTAAGTCGTCACGACAGGCAGTAAGAAATCAATTGGAGAAAATATGATTGGTAAGGCTGATGCTGAGCTCTAAAGGTTAGTGCCCATCAAAACATACATAACTTCTCTCAGCTTGCTCATTTTGAATTTATCAAATATGAGGAGGGAAAATTATTTTCAATCATTTACTTTGCACTGGACATACTGAGTTCTATATACTCACCTCACTGTCTCTATCACCTTATCCAATTTGAGGAATGACTCGTAGAGTTAATTAAATTCAAATCCAGTGCATAGCATGTTCCAGTGCAACCTGTTTAAACAGAGTGATTCTGATTTCTCTTCAGAGAGGGGTGTCCTGATACTGGTGGGGTGGGGAGAAGGAAAAATAAATTGATTGTTGCCATAAAGGTTTGGTACTGGAGATGGGATACAATCAGACAAATCTTTTCAGAGAATGAATGACTTTAAACTACTTTATCCCTAAAATATTAATGGATATAAATTGATCACACTGTGAACTTGGAAAAATAGGAAAGAGAATTTTTTGTGAAGTAAAAGGAGAGAAGAGGAATAAACAAAAAGTCTAAAATAATGAAATAGAGAGTAAACATATATTATTAGTATTATATTTTAAATGTTTTTAAATTAAATCATAAAATATAAAATAACGGTTAATTTAGTGAAAAGGGGGGAAAAGTTAATACTTGATATCCTACTAGTATTGGATATCCTACTACTAGTATCCTACACTACTTGATATCCTGATAAACTCAGACAAACATTATTCAATATGGAGAATATTTTAATCAACAACATGCAAAACTTTAAAATTCACAATTAAAATAAATCATTTTGTAATGAAGTATAAATAACCAAAACTAATCAAAGAAAACATAGATTCTCAAAACACTGAGGGAAATAAAAAGGAACTACTACTCCTCAAGATAAAACAAACAAAATTAGATCGGATAGGGGTGCCTGGGTGGCTCAGTCAGTTAAAGCATCTGACTTTGGGTCAGGGCATGATCTGTCAGTTCTGGAGTTTGAGCCTCATATAGGGCTCTGTGTTGACAACTCAGAGCCTGGAGTCTGCTTCAGATCTGTGTCTCCCTCTCTCTCGTCTGCTCCCCCACTCACAATCTGTCTCGCTCTTTCTCCCTCTCACAAAAATAAATAAATGTAAAAAAAAAAAATAGATCCTGATAATACATTCACTTCTGACTACTAACAGAAATGTCAAAAAGTTTAAACTTTAAAAGAGAAAAAGAATGCATTTGTACAAAAGCTTTAATATATGCTATCCAAACAATTGCATATCAATGTAATTGATGAATATCAAATTAAAATTACAAAGGGCACAAATATTAAGCACATTTTAAATTTCTGCTGAGAAACATAAAAATGCTTGGAGATAAAAGGAAAAAAAGAACATTTCTTGTGATTGGATTAGATTATAAACATTTAATATTAACAATTAAAAGAAAAAAACAAAGGTTACTGTGGGCTTCCACTTATGGCTGCCAAGTAACAAACAACAGAGTCTGGAATTACATTTCCACCATAAACAACCAGGAAACTGGGTGAAATAGATAAAAAACAGTGTTTCATGCCTTGGGCAATGGGAAAGCAACATTATGATCTATGAGAAAAGAATAACCAATCAAAAATGCCCTGAATTGGCCCAGTTTACAAAGAGATAATTTCTATATTATCAGAGAGAGTTTTGCATAGTCAAGACCAATATACAGAAATCAATTGTATTTTAATCTGAATAAATTATTGACTTAAATTACCAAAAAAAACCACTTAAGAATAAATTTAACAAAATGTTTGCAAGATATGTACACTGATGAGTATAAAACACTGACAAAGATTTGCATACATAAATGGAGAGATAAAATATTTTCATGGATTATTACACATCTTTAAAATTTTTTCCCAAAGTCATTCATACATTCAAAGTAATCCCAAATAAAACTCAACAGTATTTCTTTAGAAATTGACAAGCTGCTTTAGAATCATATGGAAATGATCATGGCCTAAAATAGTCAAAACAATATTGGAAGGGAACAAAGTTGGTAATTGGGCATTCTCTGAAGACTTAAATAAGTCAAGAGTAAATAAGACAATGTATGATTGGAGTAGGAACACATACATATATCAAGGCAACAAAATAGAGAGTTCAGAAATCCACCCACCATGTATGTATGAGTCCACTCATACATGATCAATTGATTTCAATAAAAGTGCTGATGTAATTTAAATAAAAGAGAACATCTTTATAACAAAGGGTGCTGGGATTTTTATTTTTTTTCTGAGAGAGAGAGAAAGACAGCATGAGCAAGGGAGGGTCAGAGAGAGGGAGACACAGAACCTGAAACAGGCTCCAGGCTCTGAGCTAGCTGTCAGCACCCTATGTGGGTCTCAAACCCACAAACCATGAGATCATGACCTAAGCCAAAGTCGGACGCTTAACTGACTGAGCCACCCAGGTGCCCCATGAGATTTCTGGAGAGACATAAGGAAAATAAAGAACCTCAAGCATTACCTCCCCACATAAATGAAAGTTAACTCAAAATAGATCAGAGTTCTTAAATGTAAAAACTACTATTCAAAAACTTTTAGAAGAAAACAGGAAAAAACTGTTGTGTCCTTGTAGAAAGCAAAAATTTCTTATATAGAGCTCAGAAAGAACTAATCATAAAAGGAAAACATGATAAATTGACATTTATTAAAATTGAAAATTTTAATTTTCTCTTTGAAAGACATTATTAAGAAAACAAAAAGTTAAATCACAGACTAGGGGGAAATGTGTATAACTCATATATATGACAAATAACTAGTTTCCAGAAGATAAATTTTTCAGATCTTCTATAACCTCATACTAATGACACAAACCCAATTTTTTAAATGAGGAAAACAGTTAAACAGGCACTTCAGAAATAAAGATATACAAATGGCCACGAGCAAATGAAATGATACTCAACAACATTAACCTTGAGGGGAATGCCAATAAAATCAATAGAGGTAGACCTACATCCTCATTAGAGTGAGTAAGATTAAAACACATACATGCACACACACTTCCGTGTTGGTGAGGATGTAGAGTAACTAAACTCTCATATAATGTTGGTGAAAATTTAAAGTGGTTCAACCAATTTGGAAAATAATTTTATGAAAAAGGCAATTATACAATAAAGTAGAAAAGAAATAACAATGTGTCCTTTTAAAGACTTGTATATGTTTATTTAGAGGAACTTTATTTCTAATGGCCCCAAATTGGAAATCTTAATATTGCCCACCAATAAATGAGTAAATAAACAAATTGTGAAATATCATGCAATGAAATAGTGTTCAGATATAAAAAGAAACAAACTATTGGTAGACGATCACATGATCAACCTAAAATCATACCAAAGAATCCAGATATGAGTGAGGTCATGCCATGTCATTCCATTTATATGAAACTCCAGAAAAGACAAATTTATTCTGAAATGATAGAAGGCAGAGCAGCAGTTGCCTGGGGCCAGAAGTGGATGGTTTGTAGTCAGGAAAATAGTTGAAAATGCAAAAAATGAAGAGATGAGTGGTAACTAATAGTACAGGATACACATAGCCACACTGAGTACAACAGTTTGAAACAATGTATGAATGGATCAGAATAGAGAGGGCATTCACCACTGTCATTATAATTAATTGAATGAGAATGTAAATCTTACAAATAATACTGTATAGACTTGAGTTCCGAATTAAGTTTTGAGTTTTCTTGCATTTTTCAAGATAAAGCAAATTGGAAAAGGTTACTGGTACCTCCAAAAGTTTAAAAAAAAAACAAGGGATATATTCAGGGTACATCTGTACTTACTGAAGAACAAATCCATATAGATCAGGAATTATTTGTGAATGATAGTCAGGTAGCATTAAAAAAAAGTCTAGCTGTATTATGTGCCAATATTAAATTGATGCAATTCTTATTTTTCTCTCTATTTAAACAATTTTCTTAGTCTGACACTATGTTCTATCAAAGAATATTTCATATAACAAGTGAAATTCCTATATCCCAGCTTTCCTTTAGGAAAGCTCAGTTAACTTTTAAATGTAGATATAGAGCTCCCTTTAACATTGGCAGTAGTATACACAATACGAAGAGGTCAAAACATTTTGAACCATGCAAACTCTAAGGAAGATTTGTGTTATAAACTTGCTGGGTGAGGGGATTGGGAAGGCAGATGACTAAAAGAATACTAGGCTACAAAGGGGAAAAAACTAAATTCCCAGTGTTATTATTCCTCTTTGAAAACCCGAATGCATTCTCATGGTCCTGGTTTTTGTAATTCAAGAAAGAATCATGGTGAAGAAAGCTGAGAGGATGGTCAAGGTGATAGGCAAAGAAAGAGATACTTGACTTCAGAGGTTCAGGCAAACATCTGGGATTTGCATCATGGCCTTGTCTCTGAGCTTTTAACATACCAGGCACACCCCAGCCTTGAGATCTTTGGACTTGCTGATCCTGCTACCTGGCAAGATCTTCTCATGGATTTACTTGCTCACTTCCTTTCCATCTTCAATTAAATATCCACCTAATCAGAAAAGCCTGATCACCCTATCTAAAACTGCAATCTGCACCACGATCCCTCTTCCTCTGGAGCCCAAACACACTTGATAGTTTCTGTCCCTGCTTTAGCTTCTCCTTAGCATTTTTATGTGCTCTGGCATCATTAGATGAATAGACGGTAGACAGATAGATAGGTTGGTAGGCAGGTAGGTAGGTAGGTAAGTAGGTAGGTAGGTAGGTAGATAGATAGATAGATAGATAAATTTATATTTCAGCTTATTGTCTGTCTCCCCTTCAGAATAGCTTTGTGAGTGCAGGAACTTTGCATGTTTTGTCACTGCTCAATCTCAGCATCTATAATGATGCATGGCACATAATGGTAATTAATAAACATATATTGATGACTGACTAACCAAATGAATGAATGTGTGGTTGACTGAAGACTTGAAATTAGGAAGAGGGCTTGAAGTTTGCAACTGCTATGTGGCTTGAGAAGAAAATACACATGCCAGGGTCAGGGATTACTCTACACAGAGAACCCTTGTCTAACATTTTTAAAGTAGTATATATGGGGTTAGTAGAGAGATTTTATTACACACTAGAACAAGGTCTATGTGAAAGTATCTTAATAAAATTTTAGATAAATTAGTTAGGACAATGCATAATGGGCCAGAAATGAGTATTTTTCATAAAGCTAATCTCTGAATTGTCATCTTGATAGATATTCCTGCAACTCTGAAACAGCATCTGATACTAATGATGGAAGCCAATCCTTGGGGTAAATGAAGCATGATGCCCCACTATGACAAATCCAATTAATCTATTTATTCAACAACATTGATTGACTGCTTTTAATAAATAGCATTCCTAGGCGACAATAGAAATTACTGTATCAAGAGGTACTTCTGAAAGGACCTACATATTCCAAGTTCTGAAATTTGGCTTTAGTTCTTAGCAGGTCCCCCTTGGAGTAAACATCTAGCCTCTTGAGATCTTAAGGGTTTGTGAAAACAATAGGTTCGAACCCTGTGTCAGGCTCTGTGCTGACAGCTCAAAGCCTGGGGCCTGCTTCAGATTCTGCCTCCCCCTCCCCCCCGCCCCTCCCCTGCTCATGCTCTGTCTCTCTCTGTCTCAAAAATAAACATAAAAAACTTTAAAAAGTTGTGAAAACATAAATATACTACAAATCATAACTTAAATTGGAGTCCACAGTCACAAGGAAGTTAACATGAATGGACCCTCATCTGTTTTTATCACCTTGATGCTGTATCATTCTCAGACACCCACTTTTATTCCACTAGATACACATTACACAGAAGTTTTGAGTTTGAAAGGTCACTGCCTTATGGCTTTTATGCTGCTTGCTGTGAAGTCTCTGCTCATCTGTAACTGTTCTATGTTGAAAAATAAAATAAATTTTTGCAACAGCTGTGGCATAACTTTAATATCCTATTTGTATTTCTTACTGGATAAATCTTTACTATTAAAAAAGAAAGAAAAAAAGAAAAGAAATATGAGTAGGTACTCTGTCCTCTGATATATGTTACAGAATGTCTGTAATGCTTAGAAATAATCTAGGAAATAGTTTTCCTTTTTCAAAGTTTCAGAGATTATAAGAAAACACATCTATGTGTATCTATACACATCTATGTTAGCATACAATTAATTTTTTTAAGGACATTATGAACTAAAGTTCCTGGCACAGGGCAAAATCATTTCATCAGTAATATACATTTCATGTGTTTATTTTCATAAAACATCTACCTCCACATTCCAGCTATTTATTTCTTGTACATGATACACAAAGCAGACATGATAGAAGCTAAGGAAAACAAGATGAGTGATACATTGTTTTATGCAAAGAGTGTGGATTTCTTATAGAAAATTTAAGCTATCAAAAGACCTGTGGGAAAAGTTATTAGTAAGGGCGCCTGGGTGGTTTAGTCCATTAAGCCACTGAATCTTGGTTTTGGCTCAGGTCATGATCTCCTGGTTTGTGAGCTTGAGCCTTGAGCAGGCTCCTCACTGACAGTGCAGTCTGCTTGGGATAATCTCTCTCTCCCTCTCTATGCCCCTCCCCTGTTCAGTCTCATTCTCTCTCTCTCTTTCTCTCAAAATAAATAAATAAACTTTAAAGAGCTATTTGTAAGAAAATATTTCAAATACAAGATTTAAAAAAAAAAAAACCCTTTCTGGCGCCAACAAAAGCCCATGCCTTGAAAGAGATCCTGGTTCTGGTTAGCTAAAACAATATGGTTGAACAACTAACTATTCTTGATATAGAGAATAATATAAGAAACATGCTGGTAGCTACCAAGTTAATGACATAAACATTTTGACATATCCCCTTTGAAACTTTTGTTTATGGAAGTAACATACTAGATTCCTCAAAAAAAGAGGAAAAGTCTGTCTCAACACTGATTTGAGTTATTGTTTTTTACTACATATGTATGCACATTGAACAATGTAAACTATTGGTCTCATTTAAAATTATGTAATTGACATCATACAACTCCTTCTGCAACTTTTTCTGAATTTTATGTTTTTGAAATTTATCATTTCATATATGTAGCTTTATCATTTTATACGTATATCAAGTATTCCATTGCAAGAATATATCACAATTTATTTATCCCTTCTGTTTATAGACATTTAGGTAGTTTCAATTTTTCTCTGGGCTGCAGTAATCACTCATGTACATTTCTTCACCAAATCATGAGTTAACTCCCTGGTGTATATGATTGTGAGTGGAATTGCTTGGACTTAGAGAATGAAGCCTTTAAATTTATTATAAATTAACAAACTTCCCTTGTAAGTTGTACCAATTTATATCACAATCAATGCACTAAAAGAGTCTGAGAGTCATTGTAATTTGTGGGGAAGTTTTAGGTGTCACAATGATTTGAAAGTACTACTGGCATTAAGTGGGGTTGGGTGGGGGGTCAGGGATGTGTGATGACTTAACAATGCGGGTGACAGACTCTTGACAAGAATTGTCCTGTTCCTCAAAGACCTTTTGAAAATGTAACTGGTCATTTATGAAGATCAGCAAAACAGGACAAGGCAAAAAACCGCAAACTTGTGTGTAATTATAAGAGTTATAAATTAACTTCCATATAAGTTCAAAGAATTTTTCACTTAGTTTTAGCTTACACTGAATTTTTAATGACCAGAACCACTGTATAAACTATAGAAAGCTATCCTGGGTTTTTGCTTTGTTTTGTTTTGTTTTTCTGGGAGGTCCAGATATGCATTAAATTTGGTACTTTAAAAAGTTTACAAACCACATGACAAATGCCCATGGTCAAGAAATTCTTTACTAAAAAAGCCAGGTTTTGTTCTATATTCATTGCTGTCCTTTTCACCATGATATGGAGGCAACTACCTAACATTATGCTGTCATGCCCAAGTATTTATGCATTATAACTATATAATTATATTGTAAGCTACTTCCTTTTATTCCTTCTTTATATTTTATTTATAATATTAAATATTATGATACTATGATATGATATTATTGGGTTTTTCAAAGTATATGTATAGGCAGGTAATATTACCTACGAGTTTTATACTAGGCTAGTAAAGGAGACATTATGTCCAACATATGGTATTGTCAGATCTTTTACGTTTTGTCAATTAGATGCAGGTAAAATATTTTATTTTTCATTTTCCTTATAATATTTAAGTTGATCACCTTTTCATATCTTAAGGAACTTTTTTTATCTTTAATGCATCCTATTCATAACCATTGAGTTGTTTGTATCTTCCTTACTGATTTGCTAGACTTTTTTTAAGATTTAGTTTTATTTATTTATTCTTTTACTGTTTATTTATTTTTGAGAGAGAGAGAGACAGAGTGTGAGCAAGGGAGGGTGAGAGAGAGAGGAAGACACAGAATGTGAAGCAGGCTCCAGGCTCTGAGCTGTGAGTACAGAGCCCAATGCGTGGCTCAAACCCATGAACTGTGAGATCATGACCTGAGCCTAAGTCGGCCGCTTAACCGACTGAGCCACTCAGGCGCCCCTGTTTTATTTATTAAAAAAATTTTTTTTATGTTTATTATTTTAGAGAGAGAGAGGCCAGGTGAGGGAGGGGCAGAAAGAGAGGGGGAGACAGAAAATCCGAAACAGGGTCTGTGCTGTCAGAATGACATAACAACGGGAGAACTTTCAGCAGGAAATCATGACCTGAGCTGCAGTCAGATCCTCAACCAACTGAGCCACCCAGGCAGCCCTAAAATATTTTATTTTTGAAGTAATCACTACACCTAAGGTGGTGCTCGAACTTAAGACCTCTAGATCAAGAATTGCATGCTCCACTGCTGAGCCAGCCAGGTACCCCTGCTAATCCTTAATAGGCACTATACAATAAACATTTGTCACTTATATGCATTATAAATATTTTCTTGCCATGTGTTGTCCTTTAACTTTGCTTATTATGCCCTTTCTGTAGAGAAGTGAATTTTACTGTATTGTAAGTTAGCATTTTTACACTATCTAAGATTTTACATGAAATTAATCCTATCTTGGATAAATACTTTTCCGCCAGGAATTTATAATATATCTATATATCTTTGGTTTTTCATTTGCTTTTGCTCTTTTGGAGTAAATGGTAATTTTGTGTGGAAAGTTTGGTGTTGTTTCTCCTTTTCTCCCTTCATCCTTCCTTTTCTTACCTGCTTTTGTCTCATGATTTTGGCTTTGCCCCCTGTATACTGAGCCTCAGTCCTTACAGTGTGGGTCAGTGTCTTGCTGAACTACCCAGGATTTTGCACTTCCTGTCCACCAGCCAGCTATAGTCTGTTGCCATTTCTGATCATATAGCTTTGACTTGTTCTTCATTCTTCCCTAGAGTCTTAAGTTTCTGCTTTTTCAAGCCATCCCTGAGTAGACTGTTCTGACCACTGAGCTGTAGATGGCTTTAAGCAGATGATCCATTACTGAATATCATTGCCATTATCTGTTCACAGTCTTGGAGGCAGCAGGCCTGATGCCATAGCTATGCCCACTGTTCTCTGCATCTGTTCCATTTCTGGTCCATGAAAGTATATCATCTGGTTTTTGAGCCTGCTTAAAGTGGCTCTGTTGTTGCCATTGCTGTTTACTCTTTTACACTTTCTTTATCATGTTATGTAGAACCATGGGCTTCATCTCAAGTTGCAAACGTACACTCTTTAGTAGAATTTGAATACACATTTTGAAAAAAGGAAGTAGATTGGGCATTTGGTAAATGCCTCATCTTAATAAGTATGTGTACTATACGTGCGATGAGGAAGCGAGATCCCAGGCTTATGAACAAGCATAACTCCATCCCTTCCTGAGGCAGGACTCTAATTTCTTAATAACAACCCAAGGTTTCAAGTTAATGGAGCTGCCACAGAGGCAGTGAGTATAACTGAGACCCCCTAAGTGTTTATGTGCTCTTGTCTTACCTATTTATTTTCATTTGTGAGTCTAGGTTGAGAGTGATAATTGTTTAATTGTGCACATTGGCTTTTTCATTTTTTAAATTTAACGTTTCACAATGTTTTTAATCTAAAAGAATGTCCCATGCTGTGATAATCAACATGATAAAATGTAAAAATAAATAAATAACCCACATTTAAGAGATTCCTCTTATCTACCAACAAGCCCTATCTACTGAATGTAAACTTAATTGCAATGTATTTCCTTAATGGTCTCTTTTAATTGGTTACCCTGCTATGGTATCTTTGGAAAGTTGAAGTTCTGTAACAAAGCATTAGTGGTTAGTTCTCATGGAGAAGCTTATAATGATTGGAACACATCAAAATAACATTTCCTCAACATTTAGACATTTAACAATATTTGTTCTTCCAGTCCATGAGCATGGAATGTCTTTCCAATTCTTTGTGTCATCTCGAATTTTGTTAATCTGTGTTTTATAGCTTTTGGAGGTCTTCCACCACTTTGGTTAGTTTACTCATATGTATCTTATTATTTTTGGTGCCATTTCTTCAATATCTAATCATAAGTGAAAATGAATATACTTTGATTTTCCTCAGGTTGAATTCGTTTTTACAATGATATTAAAATCTATAGCAAAAATAGCATGGCTGATGGAGACTCGAACTGTTTTCAAAATGCCATAAGAAACAGAAGACTTTGCCTAGAATTTTAACCTCTTTCAATTTTCTTTGATCGGGTGGTGCTTTGGGACTAAAAACTCTTTGGGACACCTGAGTGACTCAGCTGGTTGAGCAGCTGACTGTCTTGGCTCAGGTGATGATCTCGTGGTTTGTGAGTTTGAGCCCCACATCGGGCTCTGCACTGTCAACCTGTTTGGGAATCTCTCTCTTCTTCTCTCTCTGGCCTCTCGAACTCATGCTTTCTTTCTCAAAATAAATAACTAAACCTTTCTTAAAGAAAAAAACTGGAAATTCTTTGAAGACAAAATGTATCAGTTGCCCAAAATGTACATTCAACCTAGTGCTCTACTCACAGAGGTGAGGAAACACTTGCCCAGATAATAATGAAATTAGCACAGCCTTCTCTTGTGCTCCTCTCATAGACAGACCTATATGGGGACATTTCTTTGTTTCTTCGACTTTTTTTAAAGTTTATTTATTTATTTTATGAGAGAGAGAGCAAACAGGGGAAGGGCAGAGTAAAAGGGAAGAGCAGAGAATCCCAAATAGGCCCCACACTGTCAGCCCAGAGCCCCATGTGGACCTTGAACCCATGAACTGTGAGATCGTGTTCTGAGCTGAAACCAAGAGTCAGATGCTCAACCAACTGAGTCCCCCAGGTGCCCCTGTTCCTTCAACTTTTTAAACATTATAATAGTCCAAAAATATAATGATCTAATGGACTTCCAGAAATTAAGCATTAAAATTAATAATTTGAATATTAAATCACATGCACTTTTAATCAAGTTAATTTTTATAGAAATCACCTTTATACTCCCTTCTTCAATACATTTTCCACCTTTGCCTAGAGGACTTCCTATCTCAATGTATTCATAAGTCATATGTTGTTTGCTTTAAGCTTTATATAAATATTCTCATTCTGTTCTTACTATTCTGCAACTTTCTTTTTTCACCCAACATTAAAATTTTCAAAGTAAATCTGTATTTATACAATATGTGTTCATTCATTTATCAATATGTGAAAAAATATTTTCATTTGTTTTTTTTTTAATAATCTCTATGCCCAGTATAGGGCCCAAACTCACAACCCCAAGATCAGGAGTCATATGCTTTTCTGACTGAGCCAGCCAGGTGCCACTCAATAGGTGAAATTTTTAAATTCTTCTCCCGATAACATTTTCAAGCTTTCGGTGTTGCAAAGACATTTACTTTTCTCAAGTCATGGAAACTGGAAGCACTATGCCAACAGTGTGTGATAACTCTTGATTTTCATATCCTTTCTAGCCCTTTGTACAGTTGTGCTTCTAAAGGTCAGGGACTAAGTTGGTGCACAAAGTCAAGTCCATCCCACATTATGATTGATAAAGCCTGTTTTTGGATCTTTTTCTTTTTTTTTTTAAATTTCTAAACATGTCTGCCTTTGTCCTGTATCAAATTCCATCTTAAATTTCACAGTCATTGAGATAACTGAGTATGCATTTGGATTATGTGGTGATAGTTCTATTTTACTATTTTTGCCATCAGTATTTCTTTCCTAGATCAGTGAATTCTAGGTCTTTTCTCTTTCTCCTAACCAGGTCTTTCTGTCTTTTTTTAAGAGTCATCTCCAAATTCCAAATAAGTAATATGTTTTCTTTTTGAGTCATCCTAATGGGTGATTAAGCTGTTTATCAACATTTAGCAATATTGCTTCTTGTTGACTTTTTTTGTTTGTTTTTGGTAGCCAAATGGTGACTTGAACACATGGTCCCTCACTAATTTGATAAAATCTAAAGTCTTTTTTTGAGATCTTGATGAAATATGCTAAATTTGACAGAATCTGACATCTTTTGAGATCTTGGTAACATATGCTAAGTATGTTCTGTTTTTATACACAGGTGCAGATGACATCTTAAACAATCAACTCCTTGCTCTCAACTCCATGAAATAGTTTAGTTGAAGCTTTCACCTAAGTCCCACTGAGAGCAATGTATGATACAAGGAGCTGCCTCCAGTTCCTCCTTTTCTTTTACATCTTTATTCCTTCAAATTATTTTCTTCCTTTTCTCCTGGTAAAGGGGAGAAAGAAGAAAATTATTCTTCTACAAGCCATGTGCCAAAATTGATTATTACTTCTCATTTTCTGGTGATGTATAGGTGTATCATACCCACAGTCTTAAAAATTAGGAAAAAAAATCTCTTCCCAAGCCTAATTAAACTGTCACAGATAGTCTTCCATATTTCCATTCACATTGTTATAATGATCAGAATATGCGTATGAAAGATTGAGGGAAGAGATGGTTTCTCCTTTGTTAGTGAAATGTTCCCTGTTAGTTGCTGATGGCAGATTCATAATTATGTGACAGAGGATTAAAGGTTGGTGGATATTAGGGCCATATGAACAGAAAGTAACTGCAATGGTGAAATAAACTAATGTCTGCTAAGCTTCATAACTGGTTCAGAACTGAAAAATCTAGTCAATAGACATCTGCTTGTTGCCAGTTGCCAAAGTGGACAGATTCCATCTTTTAACCAAAATACATCTAGTCAATATTATTTCAAAACAGCCTGTCAATTAAGTAAAACAATACTGAAAAGACTACATCAAATCTTTTGCTAGACTGAATTTACTTGAGTTCAATCAAAATATCCTTTCATTTTCTCTCTCATCACACACATAGTTTATTGAGAGCTAAACTGTTAAATTCACACTCAGGAATGAACAAGGGCAGATGAGCTGCTGCACACACATAGCTTTTGTTCTAGAAGCTGGAGAGGAATATGACCTGCTCGTTTGAAACTAAAGGTTGTACAATGGCTGTCTTTTAAAAATAGAGTAATTCTTAGATTAAGAAGAATAATGCAGAACATATTAAAAGCATCTGTAAATATATTGTTTTGTTAGTCTCAGCTTACATTGGCTGCAACACTTTAGCCCTGTAGACCCAGAGTTTGGGACCCACTCCAGCAGCATCAACAGTGGATGGAAACCAGTTAGAAATACAGATTCTTGACCCTCACCTCAAACCTACTATATCACAAATTTGGATTCCAGTGCAAACTGAAGTCTGAGGAGCAATCAGTGTATATCAAAGTCACCTGTAGGACTTACTGCATTACAGACCATTGGACTTCATGTTCAGACGTTCAGATTCAGTAGGACTACAGTGGAGTTTAATAATTTATATTTTTAACAAGTTTCTTGGTGATGCTGAGCTGGTGGTATGAGGCCCACACTTGAAGAACCACTAATCACTAGCTTATTGGATATCCATCCTGGATGAAAATTACATGAAAATTATCTGGAAGCATCTAAAAACACCAGTGTTTGGATTCTACCCCAGAGCAATGAAAGCAGAATCTCTACATGTGCGCCCAGACTTCACCTTTAAAAAAATGAATTCCATGTAATTCTGATATATATCCAAGGTTAAGGAAGATGCTTTAAGAAAATCACTCCATCTTCCTGTGCTACCCTTTAGCACACAAGTAGAATGCTATCTTTCCTCCTAAAAGCCACTGGGAATTTGAAGTAGAACTTATTTTAAGCTGTTTCTACATAATGCTCCCCCCAAAGCAATAGTAAAATGAAAAAAAAAATCAATGAAACATATTATCTAGTATTTTCTAGGTCAAAATAATATATTAAAACCCTAGGTATTCTGTAGAATTCAACTTAATAAGCAACTCTCAACTATATTGAAACTTTTTCCACCTGGGACATATGTGTAAATACAACTCTAACAGTTTTCATTTTTTAGGAAGACATGAATATGGTTTGTGCCATAAACCTTAATCACAGACTTAGATCCTGGATTGTGGTGGAACAGAAATGAAAAAATATTTACTTTATTAATGTACTGAACTAAATGATAAATCCCTTACCTGGCACTGAGGCCATTACTAGTCAAGATGAAGTCTGTAACCTGTTCTTGGAGTTAAGAGCAACTGGCAATTTATCTAGGGGAGGTAATTCTTGCTGTGCCTGGGAAAATGAGGCCGCTCTTCTCAGGATCTTCTGTTCTGCAGGGAGCCAGTGGGCCTTGGGGGTCTCTTTGTTTACTATCTTATTCCTTTTCCATTACAATAAGCATCAGGCCTGTAAGTTATTCTTTTCCCCAGACTAGTCTCCTGTGGCTTTAAAGCCCTCCAAATGCCACAAGTTCTCAATACCCCCACCACTCAACTCCCCTGCAGAATTTTTAAGTGACAAGAAGCTGGAAAAATACAGATGGCATAATTATATATTTTGCAGTTGATTAATCACCACAAAACATTAATCACATTTTGTATAACAATACATAATCAAATTCTTTATAGTAGAAATTAAGTTTCTGATAGAGAATGGATTCCTTTAGGATATTGACAGGGGTTTTCAGCATCTGTTTGGCTCCCATTCCACATCTGCATTTGATTTTTATCTGCTTTAGGGCTTAGTAAAGTGTGGCTTAAAGGTTGTTTTATGACTATATATGTATGTGCTAATCGAAGAATTTGTTGAAAGGAAAATATTTGCACAAGTTAGATACTATAAATATATTTTTTCCAGGCCATAACATGTTTCTTTAGTGAAAACCATTGGATTTTGTTTTCCTAAAGAGTCATCCCACTGAAATCAAATGTAAATTATGCACGCTTTTTGTTTCTTGAACGCTACTGAGATAAATTCTTAATCTTGTAATTAGCTTTATATTATTATGAGACAAAATCCATGTGTAACTTTTAGAAATATTGTTTTTATAATATAAGTGCCTAATTTCTTGATTATTATAAAATAATTGTACAGATTATATATTATCAATTTGTGTGTGCATTTTGGTGTTTATAACCATTTGCCAAATAACTATAAGTGTATACACATCACATAGTATACACAAGCATTTACAAACTTAAAGTTGCCACTTTCCTTTACTATTTGGAAATTATAAACTAAAATTATCATACCTTTTAGTAATTTCTGTCACTCAAAAATGGTTATATATATCCATCTGTATTTATATCTTTCTTATGTATCCAGAAAAAAATTATAGAACAAAGATGTACATCCTCTGCTTTCAAGTGTTTAATCAAAACATAAACATATGAGACAAGGAAATTTTCCAAAACAACATAATATAATAATTTCATATGTACTTATTAACTGTGTGTGTATATGTGTGTGTGTGATGCTACTTTTGTTACACTGTTATTACATGGCTAGCCTTTAGAACTCAAATAGAAATTAACATGATCATGTTATTCTAGCCTAATATGGAAACTCATACACATTTGTTACAGCATAGGTACACATGTGTGAATATTAATTTATCTCTATAAGTACTACTAAAGAAAAAATATAAGAAAACATAAATTTAGGTTGTATTATTTGGATCAGAGAGAAGAATCATGCCATGTATTCTGATTACTGGAAATTCAAGTAAAGTCTGCTAATAATTGGGAAGAATAATCCCATGGGAAGAAAGGGGTAGAAGAGAAAAGAAGATGAAATTCGTATAGACAGAATGAGAAGATAAACCTTTCCCAAGCAGAGGAGCCATGTTGAAGAATGGTTTAAAAAAGAATGGTTATACATTTTTCTAATACATGACATTTGTCTCAATTTTATTTAAAATTACCTTAACCACTGAAACTTGTTTACCAAGTGCTGCCCCTGGAATGGTTAATACTACATGTCAATTTTCATTCCCTGGATTTGGGTTTCCTGGCAGTGTGTTATCTATGAAAGGCTATTGGAGAAACTGGCATGTTCCCTTCCTTACCTGCAGGTACATATGGCCTCCCAGACCCCACAAGACTGCAGCCTGCATTTCCGAGAGGCCACTGCAGAGACTTCCACAGCACCTCTGTCTAATGACATGGGCACCAGATTCCACCCTTATTTCACATTCAGCCAGTACAGCTCTGCACACAGAAAGGTAAGCAGTGCAGGCTTGATAAGCTTGCCTTTTGAACAAATAATTTGTCAGTCTGTGTTGGGAACTGGGATGTTACTAGTTCTGAGAAGCACTTTTAGTGCTGTGAAAAGTGGTATACAAATAAAATGATTGATGTCCTGTCAATAGGAACTTCAGGAAAAGGATCAAACAGAGCAGTTTCTTTTGAAGTAGGGATGGATGTGGGGGGAAAGGTGTTAGATTTTACTTTTCTATCTATCATAAACCCCAAAGCATCATTCCAGCAAGAAAAGAACCTGGTATCTGAACAAGGCAGAACACAATTTCTTAGCAGTAGACACATCCCAGTGAAAAACACAAAAGCTGGATTTGTAAAAATCCATTCATAAGGATTTTATTGTAAATTTTTCCCATCACTGGAATGATGGCCAGAACGCTTACATATCTTCAAGCTTTTTTCTTTTTGCCTCCATTTTTCATAGGCTTTTAAACTTTCCTTTAAAATGGCCAGATTACTATTTCTACAAACATTTGGATGTGAAAATATCAATAAGATAATTTAAGAAATTGCTGGATATAAAATAAATATATGCAGTAAATGCCATTTCTATAGAATAGGTATATTAAAAATGTAAACTAGAAAAAAAAATATATGACCAAAACTGAAAATAATTAAGGATGATTCTTTAAAAAAAATACAGAATTTGTAAGCCCCTTATGAAAAAATATATATAGATCTTTATTAGAAGACATTAGAGAATGTTTAAATAAATGGAGTCATGTACAATGCTTATAGATAAGAAGATGCAATTGTTGAAAAAAATGTGATTTCCCCCAAATATATTATAGCTTCAACACAATTACAATAAAGATCCTGACAGGGCTTTTTGTTTTTTTAATTGTAAGTTGATTCTAAAGCATATATGCAAGAGCAAAGTACAAGAATAAACAATAAACAGTACATTCCAAATATCAAGAATGGTCAAGATATTACCAAATATCAAGAGTTATTGTAAAGTTATAGTAATTAGTCTAGGGGGACAATGGAAGTGAGACAATGAGGAGAGAAAAACACTATAAAGTTAGAAACAGACCCAGGTCTTGGGGGAAGTTGGTTAATGACCAGGTATCCTGTTGTAGTTGGGGGAAAAAATCTTCAATAAATTTTTTCACAATAAGCACTTGTTCATAAAAAATATATATTTGAATCTCTACATCACACTAATTATTGGAATCATTGAGCTAGGTTAAAAAAGTCAATGTAAATGTCTAAATTATAAAGACAAAATTACAAAATAATATAAAAATATATTGTAAAGACCTTGGCATAAAAATAATTTCTTAAAGAAGACTTAATAAATGCAACCAATGAAAGATAAATAAATATGAATACATGAAAATTAACATTTCAATTCACCAAAAGTCTGTTAAGCAAGTAAAGACATACTGCATACTGGAGGAAGATATTTTATACACATATAACTAATGAAGATTAGATCTAGAATATGTAAAGAACTTCTTTTAATAAGAAGATGATTTTAGGAGTTTTTGTTTGCTTGCTTGTTTGTTTAGAGAGGAAGATTTTTTGCAACATACACACACTATGACCAACTAATTGGCATTTCTCAGAAGTGGAAGGAGAGATATTACATATCATATGAAGAGACCCTCAATTTGTCAATAATCAGCACAGTGAAATGTGAAATCTCTGTGGAGGTGTGTTATATGCCCAACACACTGTTAGAAAATGAGAACTCAGGCAACTGATTTTTTTTACATATTGCTGGTGGGAGTGCATACAAATATTTGACTTTGACAAATATTTGGCATTTTCTATTAAAAGAGATGATTCTCACACTTTGAGACCTAGCCATGCCATTCTTAGTTATGTATCCTAGAGAAATTCTTACACATGTGCTCTT
>NW_027532203.1:23808157-23814160 GCF_008692635.1 Crocuta crocuta
CAGATCTGTGTGTCCTGAGCCCAAAAAATGTTTGGCCTTTCCACAAAGAAAATGATAACTACATTGTCATTGTCCTACATGCATACAATTTACTTCTCTAAAACAGTGAACATAAATGAACCACAGCTATGGTACTGTCTTATAATAGATAGAACATCTGTATCCATATCTACAACTACCAAACTAGCTTACAGATTTATCTATCCATTTATTTCACATGAATATATTTTGGTGCACATGTTTCTCTTTCTGTGTAAGTCACCATGTTGTTTAGATATGAACTTCAAACTGAGACTTTCCCTTGTCTACTACTTTAATGTTGCAAAATTAGAGTAGGACAAGTCCTTGGCTATCAGCTCTCTGAACCTCAGCACAGTGCAAGTATCTTCCACAATATCCCTGGCTTCTTCTGGTCACCTCCATTTCAGTTTGTCCTGTACATTCAAAACCTCACAGGATATATTTTTCTAATTGTGAGACAGCTCTGTTGCTAATGAACAGGAGATGCAGCTTTATAATATCCATTCCTTGTATCTTTGTATGTCCAATGTGACTTCATTTTCTTAGTGCTTAATCTACTTCTTCTTTAAATCATTTATGTATGTGAGATTGGCTGCTTGGTCCTCCATAATCTGAATCATCTTTGTCCTATTTTGAAATCTCTCTAGTTGTCTTTCTTAAAGAGGTTGCCCAAATCTAGGTCCAAAATGTCATAAGACAGCTGAGCAGCTCAAAAACCAATGGCAATATTTGGCAAGGTCTTTGATCTGAATGATATAGGTCACTCTCTCCTATCAGTCATATACATTCGTCTACTCATTCATGCTGTTTTCTCACAGACAGTTACCAGGAGATAGACTCCGAGCCAGAAATTTGTTTACAGAAAGCTTATCACATCGCATCTTTAGGAGCAACAATTTTAAGGGAGTGAGGGAAGCAGAATTGAGCTGACGGAGAAGTTAAGCCCTAATATGATTTCAACAGAGACTTCAGCCAACTTCATGGAGAGTTCTGCGACTGAGGCAATTCTTCAGAGGTGTCTTGACTCAAGGTGCACAGACAAGCCTCTGTACTCTGACACTGAGTAGTCATTGAATGTGTGCTGACCCTAGGGATCAGTGCTAACCTTGAAAGTTAGACTCCCTTCATTGCAGGGTAACTTCAGAGAAGAAAATACTTCTGGGAGTCAGGAAAATGAGACACAGGTCCTGAAAGAGGATCTGGCACACCACTGCATTCATTTGCTATAATTTTTTTTCTCTTACACATAATAATACATAGAAAAGAAATACAAAGAATAAACATATTTAGGAAATTTTGAAGTCAAAAGCAGTGTAGAGATAACTTTCTGTAAATGTATGCATTATTCCATGATATGTATAAAACATACTGTCATGAAGAATTTTCTTGTAAACACAGCTCTCAAAGTCAAATCCAGTTTCTCTTTGTTTTGCTTTATTTGAAAGGAACACATTATCCTGGAATGAATTTATGTGAATGTATCATGGGGATGGGAGAGACAGGAAAAGGAATGCTACTGGTCTCAAGAGAAAAGATATACTTACTTGATGTGACATACTTAAAGTCTTGCTTTAATGGATTTGAAAATTTGTTGCTCATTTGAAAATAATAATTAACTACCTGAATCTCAGAAATAAAATAATATGAGAACTATTGTGAAAAACAGCAAGGAACATTCTAGATCCCTCTCTTACACATCTTTAAGCTAACTCTTACACAGCTTTAGGGCTCTGCAATTCAATATTTCCAGGAATTAGTCCTTAACCCAACACCAAAAAAGACATCTCATATCACCTCTACGTATTCCTGAAGCATCATGAAAACCATTATCCCACATTTTTGGAAATATGTTTATGTTTCTCTTCGAATTCCTAAAAGATAAGGAGTGTGTCTTTTTCAAATAAGTAATTACAGCATGTATCACAGTTTCAGACATAGCATAAGTAATCTGCAAATATTTATTGAGATGGATAGATGAATTCCTTGAATTCCAAATTCCTAAATCCAAATGCCTATTTATTTTTCTACTTGGCTGTCTTACAGGCATTTTAAATTTAACATGCCCCAAACTTATTTCCAAATATCGTCCTTTACTCCAAACCTGTTTTTCCCATAGACTTTAGTCAGTCTCTATAACTGGCAATTCCATGCTCCTAACGGATCAGGTCAAAAATCCAAAAGTTATCTGAAGTACTTTCTTTTTTCACGTTGTACATTTATGTCACCAACAAATTCCATTAGCTGCAACTTCAAAATATATCTGGAATCTGACTGCTTCTCCTAACCTATACTGCTAATATCCTAATCCAAATCAATGACTCCTAGTAAGCAGTAAAACCTTGGTTTGTGAGCATAATTCTTTCTAGAAACATGCTTGTAATCCAAAGCACTTGAATATCGAAGCGAATTTCAAGAACCATTGGCTTTGTTGTAATCATGTGACATTTGGCATCACATACTACTTGTATTGTCAAGACGTTGCTTGTTGATCAAGTTAACATTTATTAGAAATGGTTGCTTGTCTCGTGGAACACTCACAGAACAAGTTACTCACAATCCAAAGTTTTGCTTGTATTTCATACTTCCTACCTTGATCTCCTTACTTCTACTTGATCCTGCCTCCCTGCAGAGTATATTCAGTGTGATAGCCTGAATGATTTTTGTAAAATAAGAGTCAGATCACCTCACTTCTATTTAAAACCTCCAATGTACTTCGCATTTTTATCACCATGAAAATTTCTTCATTTCCTCCATGTTTTGCTCAAGCTTCATGTTCTACTCAAGGTCTTCCTTTATTAGTATAAATATTATGACAATCCTCTTCCACATGAAACCTACTCATCTGTGCCCTATATTTTCTACACAGCACTTATCACTATCTTAAATGTTATCATGTCTCTTGGTTTTATGTTTGTCTCCATATCTGGACTGCAGCATTAATAAGAGCAGAGATTTTGCCCTTGTGTTTACTCCATTCCTCATGCCTTAAAAAAAAAAAAAAAAAAGCCTGACATATAATGCGTGCTCACTAAATGTTTACTGAATGAATGAGTGAATATATGGGTGAATGAGTAGATGCATAGAGAAAATTAACTATCCAACAAATGTAAAATGCCAATTATGAGCCAATATCTCTAGAAACAATAGATTGAAAACAAGGAAATATCACTCTCTTAATGGAGCTTAAATTCTAACTGGGGAAGACAAGTAATAAATAAGTGAATTCACACAGGAATAACTAAGTGAATTTATTCACTAGTGAATAAAACAAGTTACTTATAGGTAGTAGTAAGCATTATCTATATTATGAAGGGAAGAAGCACAGTGATCTAAAAGAGATTAACTAGAATAGTTGTTGGCTAAGTTAAAGGGGGTCCTCAGGGAAGCCCTCTGTACAGTAGTGACATTTAAGTCCCCAAATTGGAAGGATAGCAGGAAGAGCATCCCCACACAAGAGAAAGGCAAAGAGAAGGACAAAGATGCCTAGGAAGAAGCAAGCTGAAGAAGCAAGATGTCCAAAATGCCTGGATGTAATAAGGGACATGCCTTCAAAGGATTGGAGAAAAATGGGGAGGTCAGAGGATTTGCAGGGCCGTGATATTTGCTTCTTCTTCACCATTTAACTGCAGTGCTTTGTAACCAACTTTAGTTTAAGCAGAAGATTCATTATATAGCAATTTTGTTATTTGTTTATTTCTTCAGCTCCTCAATTTACCACAAGCCTCTGGTAAACAGAGCCCATGTCTCCAACCACCAGGAACTATACCTGATATAGAGTCTTTCTTATGCAAAAACCTGTTAAATAAATATGATGAGTAAAATTTCCAAACCAGGTAAGAACGATACGTACATTAGGCAAGCCACTTGAGATAGGAAAGTAGTTCTGCACAATTAAATGATAGATTATCAAAATAGTCCAAAACATTTTGTTCCATATTGTGTTTTATTAGATAGGAACTGAAAACAATCCAACCTAGTTTCACTGTTGCTACTATTGTTCTTTTTTATTTTGTTTGATGGTTGGTGGTTGGTGGTACATTTTGGCTTTAAGGGTGTTGGTAGCTACAGAAGAAACAAAGAAGTAATTCAGCAAAGAATCTATTAACCCAATGTATAATGTGCTAATGATTTTAACTGCTGTTTCCACAAGTTTTAATAGGAATTTCAATTCAGACTAATAATAATTGAATCCACTTTTTCTAAATACTAACTAAAGTTGAAATGTTAACAAAAAAAGTTGTGAAATAAACTTATACACAATAAAAAATATAAAACAGATCAGCATGTGAAACTAATTAAATATGGAGGCCATTAGACCAAGGTGACTCTAATGTCCTTGGGGCCTACGTAGGCAAAACAAAATCTAAGCCTGTACATGCCTGAAGGTTACAAAATCAAAACACTGAGGACAACCAATCACAAATAACAAACCAGGCTTTCAGATATAGCCAATCAACAATTTCCTTACTCTCCTTCCACCTTTCTCTCTAAAAGTCTCCAAATGTCTTTCTCTGAGCTCCTGTCAATGGAGGGCCCTTAACCACTGCCAGTTTGGTGCTGCTTGGTAGATTTTTTTCAAATAAACTCTTCAAATTTGTGAGGCACCTGGGTGGCTCAGTCGGTTAAGCGTCGACTTTAGCTCAGGTCATGGTCTCAGGGTTCGTGGGTTTGAGCCCCACAGCGGGCTCTGTGCTGACAGCTAGCTCAGAGCCTGGAGCCTGCTTCAGATTCTGTGTCTCCCTGTCTCTCTCTGACCCTCCCCTGCTCACGCTACCTCTCTCCCTTTCTCTCTCAGAAATAAATAAAACATTAAAAAATAAATAAAAACATAAACTTAAAATTTGTAACATGTCTCAACTTATCTCTTAGCAATTCACATTGAAAATTACATAAAATATCTTATTAAGAAAAATCTTATTAAGATTTTCACATTTTATTTGGATTGTCTTAGCTATTTCCTTTCGTGTTGAGAAATTTTGAATCGTTTTTGAAATTTTTAAAAGGTTAAGCACTTTTAGATTTTATTCTCTTATTCTTAAAATAGCCTATTAACCTAGATGTTATATTTCTAATGATCAAATTAATACTAAATTTAATTTAGCATTTAAATTTAAGTATTGGATTAAAATAAAGTGAAATTAATGTTGATGTACAGTAAATTAAAATTTTCCTTAAATTTAAAAGTATTTGAACTATTGAATTTTAAATTATGTGAATATAAATTCGAACTTAAAATTTTACCTGAATTTAATTACATTAACTTTAAAATTCATTTTACTGTACATTAAATGTTAAATTTAATTACTTTAAATTTCATAAGTGTTTGAAAGAAATAACCAGGAAAACTCTCACATGTTAGAAGTTACTAAATTTTGGATGTTAGCAAAGACAGTTGGACTAATTTTATTTGGTGTTAGTTTACACTAAGCTCCAACATAAAACATTTCAAGCATTCAAAAGAGGAAATAAATATATTCAGAAATAATTACTATATCCCCCTACATGATTACAGCCACAAATTTGATATATGTTAAATATAAATGCAATTTTTCAAAGTATTGAACTGTTTGAAAATGATAATTGTCATGGTAAACGGGATAGATTGACAAACAGAAAATGAATTAAAAGATTACCAGATACTATTGTAAGCTAAAAAATATGAAAAGAAGAAACACAGAAAGTGCCAACATTTTTATTACTGAAGATAAAATATACTTTTTGACTCTATGTATTATTGAATATAACTAGGAAAATTTTGACAGATTCATTTTTAATCTGTTAAAAATTTGGTGAATGGTCATTTGGGAAATTAATCATTTTTTGGTGAATCTACTTTCAGCTAGTTGTTTTTAGTGAATTGACTCAGAGCCAAATAATAAAAGCTTAGACAAAGGTTATGAAATTGTATTCTCATGGAAAGAAACAGAATTGTGAGATAGAAATGCCAAAAAAAAAAAAAAAAAAGGAGTTAGAACATATTAA
>NW_027532203.1:23814797-23862508 GCF_008692635.1 Crocuta crocuta
GAGTTAGCACCTATTAACAGGTTCCCAAGGTCTCCCAGCTAGAGTTCAAGCCAGAGCTAGAATTCAGGTCTACAGCTTTCTCTTCTGCTGTCTTTTCACCTCTGTAGTCCTTGTTACAGGAACCAGAAAGCAGTTTAACAACAACAACCGCCAATGTCCCTTTTGCGTGACTAGAAGTGTCTCCAAATAAAAACAGTGGTCATATCTGGGTGCAGGACAATAGATTATTTTTATTTCCCTCTTTGTGCTTTCTTGTATTCCATAATTATTTTTAATTTACATGCATTATTTTCACATTAAGAAAAATCAGTGCAATTTATTACTTTTAATATAGAAAAGTACTAGGAATAATACCCTGTAGCAACACATACTTACTTCATTGATTTGTAGAAATCTACATTATAGGAATTAACTTATTTGCCTGACGGGAATGTGCATTTTTGTCCATTTGTATACACTGTCATTCCAATGAAATTTTAAGTAGCAGATTGTTACCGTTATGTTGTGTTTAAGTATTACCCAAATAAGATATATTAGTGAGAATAAGCTATGTTTATACTGATGCAATAAATAACCCCAAATCTTCAGGACTCTGTATATCTCTTTCACATAGATATGGTGTATACTTACCTGGCAGGGGAGATACCATGATCACATAGATATGGTGTGTATGTGCACGTGTGCGTGTGCCTGTGTACGTGTGTGTTTTCTCTCTCAGGGCAGGGATGGCTCTACTCCATGGTACCCACTTTTGCTCATTTTTCATAACCCGGGACAATCCGCGAGGCTCAGGTCACAGCAAGAAAAATGAGAAGTAAAGCCTTTTCAGGTTTAGGAAAGAATGGTGGGCTTCTGGGAAACAATAGTAATCAAAGGAGATGGTAGTTTTCTATCCTTTCCTACCCTGGCCTCACCCCCCAGGTTATACGAGAATTCCAAAGTTGGATGCCATCTTGGAAAATTGCTCTTCTGTACTTTGAATCTTGTAACCCTGGTTTCCCCCTCAAATTAAAAAAAAAAAAAAGGACCTTCCTTTGATTCCTTTGACACCTATCAAACACAGAGGATTAGAGGAGGACAAATGAGAGATAATGTATGTAAAGCACTTTGACTAGCTCAGCAGGAAGAAGCCATCTACATTCAAGGCACTTTAAAAAAATATGCTAATGAAACAAAAGCCCTAGAAAGTTAGAGCCAAAGAGAAAAGGTACAATTGTCACACACCCCCTGCCGGCCCCCATCAATTTCCCAAGGACCAAAAGGAACAAAACTTTTTAACGTTCAATGTTGCTATCTCATGGTCATCCGTTTCCAGAGTTTGGATCCCAGGGCTTCAGCACCTACGGTCCATCCCACCAGATCCGTAGTATCACAGTGACTGACTCTACCTCTGACACCATTAGGACACTGACAAGGATGTCATCTGCCTTGGGGACTTTAAAAGTCCTCATGGTTAGCATTCCCTGTGTGTAATCAGTGTCCACTCTGCTGTTGACTGAGTAGATTTCCATATGAAATGCACCATACAAATAGGGGAAGTCTCTCCTTGTGTTTAAGGAAAAAGCTGTTGGAGAATAAATGAGCCTCTAATCTGAAAAGGTGAGATTGTGACTATGGAGTGGAGATACAAATCTGGCAGTTTGTGACAGTGTGAATAAATCTCTTCACGGAGAATTTCCGTAAGAGAGGAGGAAAACAACAACAAACCCTACACAAAGGTGGGACTGCACGTTTCACCCAAAGGCTCCTGTGACCTTAGGAAGAGCTCTTTCACTTGTATTATTGTCTCTCTTGTTATTTTCTTAGAAGAAATGACATTTGACTTTGTTTTAGAAAATTATGTTGGGCAACTGGGTAGGTAGCTCCGTCGGTTAAGTGTCCAACTCTTAATTTTGGCTCTGGTCATGATCTCCCAGTTCATGGAGTCCATCTCTGCATCAGGCTCCATGCTGACAGGGAGGAGCCTGCTTGGGATTCTCTCTCTTCCTCCCTCTCTCTCTCTTTCTCTCTCTCTCTCTCTGACCCTCCCCAGCTGGCTCTCTCAGCGTCTCTCTTTCAAAATAAATAAACTAACTTTAAAAACATTTTAAGAGAAAATTATATAAGTTATTTAGGATTCATTTTTAAAATTTGTATTTGAAAGAATTCTACATTAATGTCCTTCAGTGATCTAACATCCTACATTCATATGATCACAAGAAAAATACAACCAATATTCCAAAATCAAACAAATGTTTTGGTTGCTTTCGTAGGGGTTTGCCACATTTAGAGGACAGATTTATGCTTCAGAATAGGCTTCCTTTCTTGAATATGATGACACAACGCCTTCCTAAATTACATGGTCATATTTAGGAATTTTATAATAGTACCAGGAAACTGTCTTCCTGTTATTGTGACTGTCTGAGACAACAAAGTTTCTCTAACAAGTAGATTCTCTTATTTTTCTTTTTGTTGTTGTTGTTTGTTTGTTTATTTAGAGAACACAAGCAGGAGGAGGACACAGAGAAAGGGAGATAGAGAATCCCAGTCAGGCTCCATGCTATCATCACAGAGCCTGATGCGGGGCTTGAACTCAAGAACCCTGAGATCATGACCTGAGCTGAAACCAAAAGTTGGAGGCTTAACCAACTGAGCCACCCAGGCGCCCCAACTAACAGATCGATTCTTGGGACTGATGAACTTGTATCTACCTGTCAGGCTAAACATCAGCATGACGTGGGGAGGGGCATCTCCAACCATGCTGCAAAACACAACAAAACTTTCTGAACAATGCTTATATGAAAATGAAAGAAAGCAGTGCACCTGGGTGGCTCAGTCAGCTGAGCAATTTGATTTCAGCTCAGGTCATGATCCCAGAGATCTTGGGATCGAGCCCCATATCCCGCTCCATGTTGAGTGTCAAGCCTGCTTGAGATTCTTTCTTTCCCTCTGCCCCTCATCTGGCTCATATGTGCTCCTGTGAGCACACCCTCACTCTCTCTCCCCAAAATAAAAACAAATAAAGAAAGCAAAACAAGATGGATCTCTTCTCTCTCGTAGCTTCTTCCTCCTTCATAACTGTTTCCTTGGTCCTAGTCCAGGGAGTAGGAAATGTGTTACTAAGAGAGACCAGAGAAACCAGATTGGTCATTTGATATCCTGCCATATAGTCTTCTGACTTCTGTATTACATGATAATCACTCAGTGTGAATAGTGGCATTTCTCCCATGTGTCAAGATCAATCAGATGACTGTCATGATTCTGTTTAGTAGAAAAAGCAGTGTGGCATTCAGAAAAATCATGGATAATATTATCTAGACTCCATCAACCCAGTGAAGAGCCCAAATTACCCCTGACTGTGATTGAAGCTACCTTTGACAGGTAACATTGAATTCTAAGAATTGATTAGTTGATGAAGATAAAAGCATTCTCTCCCTCACTGCCTCATATACATCCTCACAAACATATACACCACTGTCCCCTGTTTTCTGTGGGAGTTACTTTCCAAGATCTCCAGTGAATTTGTAAAACCACAGATAGTACTAGGCCCTAGATATACTGCTTTTGTTCCTATACATAATTACCTATAACAAAGTTTAAATTAGAAATTAGGCACTGTAAGAGATTAACAATACAATAATAAAATAAACCAATTATGAAATACACTTTAATAAAAAGTTAAGTGAGTATGGACTCTGTTTCTCACTTTCTCTCCCTCAAAATATATTATTGTACTGTGCTGACCCTTCTTTTCCCTGTGATGATGTGAGATGATTGGAGTAAACTGGGGTGAATCATGTAGGCATTGTGACATAGTGCCAGGAGTCTAATATTGACCTTCTCCTATTATGTCAGGAGGATCATCTGTGTCTGGAACACAGTTGACCTTGAGCAACTGAAACTGTGGGAACTGAAATACAGATAAGGCAGGACTATTGCATCGCTTTTTATTTACCCCCATTGATGGTTTTTCTTTTACTCAGTCACAATTAACTTTTCTTTTTCACTTACTCTTTAAAGAGGGAGGGGCAAGATGTTACTCCCTAACTTGTTAACTCTAGAAGTTAGCTGATTATTTGATTGTTAGTGAAAAATAAAGCTTCTAGTCTTTAAATAAATTAATAAATAAATAAATGGAAATAAAGCTTCTAGTCTTTTCCAAAGCCTCAGATCTATAGAAAAGTGGATCCCAGGGCATCAGAATGCTGGCCTCTCTTGTGACAGACTAATTCTGCTCATATTCTCTTTCATTTTCCCCAGGAAGGACAGGATTGCCCAAATGGGTGGAAAGAAGGGACTACATGATGATAAAAAACAAAATATTAAAAGTCAACCCCCGGGGTTCCTGGGTGGCTCAGTTCATTAAGCTTCTGACTTCAGCTCAGGTTGTGATATCGCGGTTCGTGAGTGAGAGTCCAGCATCAGTCTCTGTGCTGTCATCTCAGAGCCTGGAGCCTGCTTTAGATTCCGTGTCTCTCTCTCTCTCTGGCCTTCCGCTGCTCATAGTCAGTCTCTCTCTTTCTCAAAAATGAATAAAACAGTAAAAAAAAAAAAACTCAACCCCATACAACATACTGGAGAAAGCTAAATTGCAAACCTTGAAATAAGCAGATCCCCATCTTTCCTTCTTCAGGATAAAATACTTAGGTTTGCTTACAGCCCCCAGTTTTTTCTAACACTTTTCCTAAAATAAAATATTATTCTTATTCTCTCTAAATATCACATATTTCAGTCTTTGTTTTAATTGAATAGATTGAATGTAATTTTGCTTTAAAAATTCTATTTTTCCACTTGAAAAATATTAAAGACCTCCCTAGAATGTGGCTAATCAAAGAGTGGGGGCTGCTATTGCAGAACAGGTAACCACTCTGGATATTTAATTGGAAAAATAGTTTGTTTTTATGTAGGTGTCAAGCAAGCTACCTTTATTTTTATTTACAAATACCTTTGTTTTTAGTTACTTTGTTTTCATAAAGTGTTTTCAAAATTACAACTAGTTTAGGCTCTAGAAAACTCTGGCTCACTCACTTGATACACTGTTCCATTGGCAGCTTGCTGTTTCATATTTTCATATTTAAGCAGCAATGTTTTCTCAGAATGACATGCCCTGCAATCTTCAATAGGACCAAAGTGCATAGACTGTATAGTCGTGAAAGCACTGCCTTCTTCAGACACAAGTGTGCAAAATGAAATGGAGTAAAAGCTAACAGTGACCTGATACCTGTCTCTGGAAGTAAGACAGATCCTTCCCCCTTGATCTGTCAGTAAAATAGTAAATGGACAAGTTTTTGACCCATATCTTCCTCTTATGCTTGAAGTTTCTGTAGAGCTGGTAACTGGTACAAGCCTAGGCAATGACTGAGACCACTTGGATGTGCAATTGGGAGCAGTTAACTTCTCCTTCTCAGAAACTGAATCTTTAAATATTCCCTTAGTTTTAGCTTTTTTCTCTCCATGTTTTTTTGTTTTTTTTTTTTAAAGGCACAGATGGTAGTAGAATGCGTTTTAAGATAGTAACACTTTAGAACAAAATGTTTTGTAGAATGACAGGAAATCCACGAAATTTAGAACTTGAAGGAACTTCAGAAATTGTGCTAGCACGTCAATTTTAGGATGGGTTTCTGCAGAGCTCAGGGAGCTCAGCTAAGAGAGGGAAGGATGCTGGGTGCCGTGGGCTCCTCATCCTGCCTCAACCTACACATCTCCACTTCTGTCTGTACAACACTTGGGGATGTGTTAAAGGTAATTACTTTGAAAAGAAAAATAATACACCACTAAAAGTATAAGCTGTGTGTGTGTGTGTGTGTGTACATGCTCTTAAACCAGTGATTTAACCCATCTGTTCACTTAAAAGTTGAAGAAACGAAGTCCCAATATTGTCTAAATAAGCATGTAAAAGCCAAGACTAGAAATCTCCCCTCCTGATTCCTAATTTTTGTTTGTTTTCCCAAATGACACTGCCTTTGTCGCTTGGCACTAAGCCAGGAAAGACTGGGCTGGTGGGGTAAGCAGTTCTAAGATGAGGAGGAGGGGTAAAAATGGAATGCTAATGGGAGGGAATGAGGATCCTAATACTTCCTGTTAAGTGTGTGGCAGAATGACCATTTGACCAAGAGATACTTGCTTCACCCAGGTGACCAGTGGCCATAGAAGAAATGAATTACTGTCCTATGGTGAGAAACAGAGCACATGGGGAAGGTTTCTTCTCAGTCAGTGTTGTTGCAAGAGAGCAAATGTGGACCCGTGGCAAGGTGATGAATAAACGTGAGGATTCTTTTTTTTTTTATTTTTTTTAATGTTTTATTTATTTGTAGGAGACACAGAGAGACAGCGTGAGCAGGGGAGGGTCAGAGAGAGAGGGAGATACAGACTCTGAAAGAGGCTCCAGGCTCTGAGCCGGCAGTCAGCACAGAGCCCGACGCGGGGCTTGAACCCACGAACTGCGAGATCATGACCTGAGCAAAAGTCGGACACTTAACCGACTAAGCCACCCAGGTGCCCCAAAACGTGAGGATCTTAATCTTCGGCCAGATTCTACCTTACCATGATCTTTCCCTTCTTCCTCTGTATTATAAACACTTTCCATTTATATCAGTTTCTTTAACACATGTATATATTATATTTTGGGTCCTACATTTCCCTATTCAAATTTTGTCCCTTGATGACCCATTTCCTGAAGGAGGGGCAAATCATCGCCTCCTGTCTTCTGGGGCACTTCTCACAGTTCTTGTCACTGCATGGTGCTCGAAGAATGAGTGAAGATATTCTACAGAATTAATTTCAGTGTTAATAAAATTAAAGGTGGACCATTTAAACAAACAATTATGTTTCAGTTGTGATGAAAAAGGAATGCAGAAGTCTTGTGGAGAGTTTGGCTTAATGGCCTTTTTGACAAAGCCAGTTAGATCTCGGAGGAAGTGGAGTTCAGCCACCTTCACTGTGCAGGGAAGGGAGCCATGTCCCTCACTTTCATAGCAGGCAGCTACTTGTTTGCTCTCCCTGCTCTGGTGAATGCTTCGGTTTGCAGCAGGCCCTATAACATTACCATGCATAACAATCTGTCACTATTATTCATGGCTTTTCTCCAGTCTCCATACTTTTGACATTGCCATTAAAGAGATTCAGTGTGCTTAGTAGCTCTTTAAAAAATAAATAATTGAAAGCTAAATTATATTAAACCGGGCCAATGCTGACCCCTTCACCTCAGTCCATTGCTATCTCCTTAAATGTATTCCTTCTTAAATCATATTGTAATTTGAAGATGCTGAAGTCTAAGTTTTTTGACTCAAATGCAGTTTCTTCTGATGCATAATTCATTTTCACTTTGTTACTGGTGCTGCACACGCAATCGCTTTTTTGGCAGCTAAATGCAGAATGAAATCAACAACTCTGTAAAGGGTGAGGAATCGGAGTGGACATCTTGGCGGAAGAAATATTAAGCATGTCACAATGTTTTGTACTCTGTCTGGTGAAATGGAGACAAAAACCTCCAACAACCCTCAAGTTAATGCGAGACAATGGCATTTTACGGCTGGAAATTATCTACCACTGATGTCATGCTGATGTTGCATTTAATTATTCTACACATCACAGAAGACGATGACTTTTGAATGTTTTGAAACCTCACAATTATTTGATGAGCATCTTCTTGGAGTTTGGCTGTTGTTAAGAAAGAAAATGCTCCCTGGTTTGCCTGTCATTCTTCTTTTCCCTAAGGACTAAAGATTCCCAAGAAAATACATCCCTTAAAACATGGGAAAACCAGCCTGGAATGTCTTGGAGTGATGAGATTGTCAACATAGACAGGGATTTGAATGTCTGGGAAATTAGGTAAATTTAGACCTGCAGCAAAGACACCTAAAATTGTTAGCTTTAAAGGATGAAGCAAAGTGACCTAATATACAAACTCAGAGAAATGCCATTTTATCAGACCTTTAAAAAATACATATTGTACTGTTTCCTCAAAACAGTTGTGTAGGGGCTCCTGGGTGGCTCCGTTGGTTCAGCGTCTGGCTTTGGCTCAGGTCATGATCTCATGGTTTGTGAGTTTAAGCCCTGCAACAGGCTCTCTGCTGTCAGCACAGAGCCTGTTTTGGATCCTCTGTCCCCCTCTGTCTCTGTCCCTTCCCCATGCACGTACTCTCTCTCTCTCAAAAATAAATTTTAAAAACCCACAAAACACAGTTGTGGAATCACAAAGTTTGCTTCTAGGGCCTTCACACTGCTTTTTTTTAAATTCAAATTTAAACATAAATTTTAAACATATAAAATTTAATGCCATTCATTTGTGATAAATAAATACCATAACACATTAAATGATCAATATTTTAAAGTGTATTGTCCTAAGACACTAGGGATCACCAACAAAAGGAATGTTCTCCTGTATTCCATACCCCTGCTTCCTGCCCTCTTTCCTATCTCCTGTGAAATTCCTCCAGCCACTCTGTCCTCAGCATCCACCTGTTTTGGCAAGGCATTCTTTAGGTACTTATCACCTGATCAGAGCTGGGGTGTGAACATTCCAAATGCATGAATATCTATCTACTAGTCAGAATTTCATAATGGATGACCATGAGGAAGACTCTGTGTGTGTGTGTGTGTGTGTGTGTGTGTGTGTGTGTGTGTGGTCAGAACGTGGGAGGGAAAGAACAGATGGTATTCCTTATATTTATACTAATGAAGTTAGCACGTTTTTTTTGGTCTATTTACTGGACTATCCTATTGTATTGCTTTGGCTCTTTCTGAACACCTTACAAGAAGACAGCTGAAGACGAATTTTCAGAAATAAGGGGAAAACAACCTGAAAGGTTAACTGGTTAGAGGGAATGTTTGATCCAGGATGATTAAAAGAAATAAATCTTTGTAACTTGATGCAAGGACAATGAGTGACTAAGGCAGGGCACAGAGGGGTGCATGGTCCTTTCCCTTTTTCATGTATTCAGAGTGACAAATTTGAGATGGAAAAGATTTATGAGGCTCAATGGTAGCTTGGGGATAAAATTTAATCACTTGGTCAACATATCTCCATTGGATCCCTAGAGCAGACAAGCCCCGTGCTAGGCACCAAAGGAATACCACAAAGCTAAGGGACTCCATGAAGCACTGGTTGAATTTTTTAAGTGATAATAATTCAAAGTCCTGAAAGAGACACTGAATGTACAGTATCAGAAATCTCAAATGAACTTTTGTCAAATTACCTATCCTGTATTGCAAGAATCAGAATCCCTTGAGTCACAGATGACCACCATTATTTCATCATGCCCTTTTAGGTTCAGTAATATGAATTCATAGTTTTTTTCTGTGTGGATATCTTTCATCAAGCCAAGAAAATTGTCCCATCTGGTTGGATATATGTGGCAGCCTTGTTTATTCAATAAACTAGGAAGGAAAATCATTCTTACCAGATCATTCTCCTTTTTCTGAATTTCACAGAAAACAGCACAATTTCCTAGGTAGTGGACTGATTGCAGATCATCTTTGACCCACCTATTTCAATAGCTGTATAGGCAAAAAAAACAAAAAAACAAAAAAAGTATCTCTTAAACATCATGGCCCCTCCTGAGCTGGACCTCCCTTGGTATCAGTATAGATTTATGATACTTAGTAGCCAATAATCCTGTTACTAAGAAATGAAGATTCTTCAAGGAAGCCCAATCAAGCAAACTGTTAGTAAGAGATTTTTTGTTGGATTTTCCCACTCTCTCTTCTGGAATTCCTGTCCCCCCCCCCTTCTCTTTTACTTTGTTACATTGTGCGTTCTGCACATCTTGTTTAAAATATTTGCCAGCTATATGACTAAGCTAAGCCACAGATACATGAGTTATGGTGTTAATACCTTCCATTTATATGAATTTGCAAAGACAAAATCAAATCTTTTAAAATAGGATTCAAGGATCAAGAAGATGTGGTTTATCTATACCATGGAATACTACATGGCAATGAGAAACAATGAAATCTGGCCATGTGTAGCAACATGGATGGACCTTGAGGGTGTTATGCTGAGCGAAATAAGTCAGGCAGAGAAGGACAAATATCATATGTTTGCACGTATAGGAGGATTGGGAGGAACCTGACGGAGGAACAAGGGGGAGAAGAAGGGCGGAAATGGTGGGGGAAAGGGAGAGAGGCAAACCATGAGAGACTTTTGAATGCTGACAAAAACTGAGGACTGATGGATGTGGGGGGAGGGGGGATGGGCATGGAGGAGGACACTTGTGGGGATGAGCACTGAGTGTTATGTGGAAACTAATTTGACAATAAACTATTAAAAAAAAAAAAAATAGGATTCAAAATAGTCACTTGGGAAGAACGGAGTACAAGAGGTAGAAAAGCATTTTGAAAGATCATGTCACGACACAACTTATTAAGTGCACAGCCTTACTCATGTGTGACTCAGTCATGAAGTCCAGTCCAATTCCAAGTCAACTAAAGATGAGTTTATTTTCTAAAGGGGAACTATAAACACATTCTACTTGATTTGAAAGGAAATAATAGACACTTGGAATGATTTAAGTTCCTTGTGGAAGGCCAGGGATACACTGACCCTAATTGAAATAGAAGATAAAAGTCACACTTACAAAACAGGAAAGTTGGAAAGTGATTGCCTCCAGAAAGCAATATTCTGGTAAAATTAATTATTCCAAGATCACCACTTTTACATCCTTAATTTTTAGTAGTGATGATTCATCATCTCTCCTCACTCTACTTGACCGACCTTTTCTGCAGAATGAAAATACATTCTTGTTCTTCCCTTTGGTCTCTAGTACAGGGATCAGTACGTTTTTTGAATGGCTCCAGCTAAGATTTCCCTTTTTAAATTTTTTTAATATTTTCCGAGTGTTGTAAATCAAACAAACCAAAGGAAAAAAAACAAAATAATAGGTGAAGGATTGACAAAATTGAAGGAAAAATATACGTAGCCCACAAACGCACAAAGCACAAAATATCTGACCTCTTTGAGAAGAAGTTTGTCAGCTATTGCTCTAATAGGTAACAGACTTGTACAATAAGTAGTACTAGTAGTAGAACTACTACTAGTGGCCAATATAGTAGGACTGATTGTTAAGTATGAATAAGATCTCTGATCAAAACCAATGGCCAAAGTTAGGAGAATTGTGCTTTTAAAAACTCAGATATTTGGGGCGCCTGGGTGGCTTGGTCGGTTAAGCATCCGACTTTCGCTCAGGTCATGATCTTGCGGTTCGTGGGTTCGAGCCCCGCGTCCGGCTCTGTGCTGACTGCCAGCTCAGAGCCTGGAGCCTGTTTCAGAGTCTGTATCTCCCTCTCTCTCTGACCCTCCCCTGCTCACGCTGTCTCTCTCTCTCTCTCTCTCCTAGAAATAAATAAAAATATTTAAATAAAAAAACAGATATTTAATCAAATAATGAATTTAGAAAAGAAAGCAGAAATGAATATAGAAGGACTCTGATTCTTAGAGAGTCATGCAACATGAAGACACTACAAAACAAAGATTTCAGATGTGTCATTAATGGACTGTGTTTGTGGTCCTAAAACCAATGGGAAAATACCAGACATTGTGAGATGATAGTGTTCAAAGGACATACTAACCCAAACATCTACTCTAAGCACAAGATGCTAGACTGAGAATCTGAGCCAAATTTACTGCCAAAATGGGTCAAAGACCAGGAAAGCCCATGAGCCAGGGCTCTCAAATAAGGAGAACAAAAGAATTGGAGACTTTGAATATAAACCCAAAAGTTAAACATGGGCCTATTGATTGCATTTAAAAGGAACTCAAAAGAAAGGCCAAGTCTCCTAATACCATCTTTTTTTCTTACCTTAAATAGCTTCACTCCCCATTGTATGCTTATTTGGAATGATTCCATTTATGTCTTGCCAACATCTAAAATGCGGCACTTCTAAAATTTAAATTATTACCTTCTTCTAGACCTTCAGAGACAAAATTGCTTCTGTCCACTACCATCATCGCTTCCAGGTGTAAATTGGTATGTGAACAACTCCCTTAAGAGTCATCTTGACCTTGCCCTGAGGCCAGTGCAACCCCACCATTCTGCTCAGCCCTGCCTCAAATCATTCTAGGTAAAAATGGCATCTTTCTGTCTGCAACATTAGGAAAGTAAAGAAAGGTGACCTAGTCCAATATACAGCAAGTCCCCCTCCACCCATAAGCCCATATGGAATCAAAAAAATCAAGGCATATCAGAAAGAGAGAAGGGAAAATATATAAATTAAAATCTGCATTAGTTGACTTTGACAACTATAATATTACAGACTGAATTAATGTTCCGTAAATACATGCCAGGCTTCTCCATTACAATGTTGTCAGCTCTCATTCTCAGGTGCACAATTGCCTAGATAGTAAACTGCATGTGACTCTGAGGTAGAGCTTTGAAAGGGGTGTTTGGATAGGCTGACATGGACTATAGGGACGCCGTGAGAATCCAGGTCCCCAAATGAAAGGGAGACGTATGAAAGAAACGAGAGCATGCCATGTATGTTCATTAAAGAACCAAGGCGAAACACCACCGAAGTGGACCTTACACACTTGAGGAAACATTTCCCTTTAAAACTTAACCCTTCATGTAATTATGATGCATGGATTGACACCCCGCCATGGCAAGCCTTCTAATTCTACCAGTCAGGATCGCGATTTAGTCTTGTTATTTCATGGATCTGAAAGTCATAACCTTTTTTATACTCAGATATTATTACACAGCTTAGTCAGTCATTCACCTTCCTCACTTAACTTTAGGTGACTTTACTTTTAAAAAAGAAAGATTAATTCTGGAACCTCTTATATTAAAAAAATTAAAAACATTCCTCTTGACCCTGTCACACATTATGTGCAAAGAGCCTTGTATGCTAATGTAACCTATTAGAGAAAATAAAATGTAGACTCTAGTATTTCTTTTTACCTTAAAAAAGAGGTAAATGGTACAGTTCTTATGTTTAGGCACAGGAGGGAATTTAAGGTACATGTGCTGTACTCACCACTTGAAAATACCTTTTTTTCTCATAGGATATGGGCTCTAAAATTCTGCCCTTGGAAATCTGTCCCTCTATGTTATGTTTTATCCCTTCCATTAGCTACCTTTTTTAAGGTCCAAATGTCTCCAGACATGTTCATAAGCACAATATGTATACTTTCATGAGAATGATTTTACTAGGTCACTTCCTCTCATTATTGAAAAAAATCATGATACCGATAGAACACTGCTTATTCGAAGTGAGAGATAAAGTGAGAGATGGGAGCAGGGTAAGACAGGACATGGATTTTGAAGGGATGAGGAACTCTGAAAACAGACTTCAGTGATATCACAAATTTAGGAGTGTTCATTCTGAACTCTCCAATTTTGGTTGTTCTTCCCTCACCTCCTGGAGATTAAGACTCCAGGCTGATTTTCTTTCCTGTTTAAAATAGAGTTCAGCAAACACCACACATGTGTGAAGTATGAAAGGAGAAGAATGTTACAAGCTCTCAAAGGGGTGGTGGAAATTATAGGTAGCGAAAATGTAATTATCCAACTTGGAGTTTTTCCAGGCCGGATCCACCTGATCAGAGACATTAGAGCAAATGCATTACACTTTTAAAAAGTCTCCTGCCGAGCTCACTGAATGAGAGTAATATCATATTGCCTATGGTTCTGGTAAATAAAAAGCATCATTAACAATAACACAATGTGAAGAGCCTGCTGAAATGATATACTGCATTTAGCCATGATGGTGCATCAAAATCATGAGCCTGGCTTCGGAAATGGGCGGACCCACTGAGGGGCAAACAGTGATGATTAAAAAATGCAGTCAGAGCAAGAGCAAATTCTTTCCAGCTTCTTCTTACAGAAACTTTGCTCTTGAAAAGCAATCATACTCGGAAACTTATTCCACTTCAAAATAGGAGAGCCTAGTGTACTGAACATGTGAATAAAAAAGTTCTTTCTATTCTGGCACAGTGGCACAATCACCAGACCAATGGCAAATGTATTTGCAGTGATGGGTCACTGGCTGGGTACAGACCTCACATACCTGGGAATGAAAAGAGGGCTCAACTATGATTACAGAGCAATGTATGTGTCATTCCCCATTCCTAACAGATTCATTGTAATAAAACTCAACTAATATGTTGAAGCATCTGTAATATACGGGTATTGCCCATGAGATTACCAGTTATGAAAGAAATGTGACATAGTCCCTGTTCTCAAAATGATTGCAATCTACTTGGAGGATGGTGTATGGGGATTGTAATATGGGGAATAGGTTAATTAAAAAATGTTCAAATTATCAAAATAAAATAGACATATAAAAAGGTGTTGTGAGAATCCAGGGTGGGAAACTTGGTGAACAGTGGAAGTTATCAATAAAGACATCAAAGAGGAAGTGTCATTTAATATAGACATTGAATTTAAATAAATACTGGGCTGATAACAGCTGGGAGGCACAAACATGGCCTCCCCAGTTGTTTATAGCCACTTTCCTTCTGCTTGGATAGTGTTGTAACTGGGCGGACAGCTTAGATTTGCACACTTGAAAAGTAAGCAGGAACAACATGTGTACTATGTATAATGTATCTAATATGTTATATGCAGAGGAAGAATCAGATACTATGTATAAAGATCTATATTTATCAGTCATAGTCATGTAACTATGCTATTATACACTATAATATGTACCAAACTCGGTCATGTATTGTGTGCCCTTTATGCATACTTATGTTATCTTTGATTTTCAGAACAGTGCTTATAATTCTCATTCCCAGACGAGGACACAGTGTCAGTGAGTGTGATTGCTCAGGAACCTTCAGGTAGGAAGGGACTGTGGCAGGATTCTTTCTCTTGCTGGGCTCAAAAACTTTGACTTTCTCCTACCACTGTGTTACCCAGAGAGGCCTACCACATAGAGAAAGCAGTTTTGAAAAAACCATTGAAACAGAGGTATGAATCATATTCTGTTCACAAGTAGTGTGTTTGCATGAGAATTGGCTAGAGTTTTGGATCATAGAAAGCAAAAGGTGAAAAATACTAAGTACCAACCATAGTGTCTTAAGGGAGCAGCACAGGCCACTTGCCTTTAGGTATCTTTCTTTCTCTATCACTGCAGGCTAATAGTCATCAATTTCTATCATCAAATCCATATCTTAAACTTTTCTCTAGGAAAATCCAATACCAAAAGTAAATATACCTTAATGGGAATGTGGGTGTAAAATCCCTTTTCTCCATGACCAGCATGACTTCAAGTAGCATGAACGACTGATTCCTAGATGTATATACCTTATCTTCTTCAGAGTGGGTCTGTGTGTGACCCATTCTGGTGACAGTTATCTACTTTTTCTGATTGCCCAATGTTGCTTTGAAGTATAAAAATCTAATCAGTTTTGAGCACTCTGAGTAATTCAGCAATCTACAAACAAGTTAGGGACCCTTCTCCATCTTTAATCATGTCCTTAAACAATTTTCCTTGAGTGGATTTCCTCTCACTCTTCAGTTTTCTAAGCGAACTCTTCTTTTGAAGTTCCATTTAAACTTTCCACCATCCCAGGAATCTACAAGATTCAGCAAGAACGGTATCACATCTGGTAATTCTTTCCTTACCATAACATCCCAGGCTCTGCCTCTACCACATTTTCAGTGGGTTCAGTTATCAATCGGCAGAGTGATGAAGATGATAAAGGGAGGGCTAAAAAGAGTTCAGGCAATAACAAGATTTGGGTATATATATTTATATATATGTGTGTGTGTGTGTATATATATATATCATCACAAATCATCATTTAATATATTTGGTCAGATAACTTGGTGTATTTGTGGGCTAGGTATAATGTGAGTGCACGCGCATATGCACAAGAGACTGTATGATGTATAATCTTTTTTTTTTTCCTACCTGTCTTTAGATGCTTACAACCTAGTATAAAAATATTTAAATATACTTGGGAAGATTGTACAGAGGGTGTTAACTCTGGCAGAATCTTAGAACTCTCCAATTAAAGATAACTAATATTATAGAAAATGTAGTTAAAATGTGAAATTTTGAACCCATCCCAGAACTGACAAGAAAATGAGTATTCCTTGGTGTTTGGGAAGACAATGGGAAATGAGAGAGATGAGTGAACAGTGTAGCAGATTATCTCTTGGTGAGCATTAGCTATGCTCAAGAACTTACTTGGTCCAAGTTCTTTTGCTCTTTGGTGTGTTTATTAAATTCACAAGGTCAATATAGAAAAGGACAAACTGCTCAAAAAGACAATGAGAGAGTGATTACATTTTTGGATGAGCAGTCATCTGGGAAAGGTATCTCTAAGGAAGTTACTGTAAAGGAGACCTGAGAGATAAGATGAGGCAGTCGTGTCAGAAGGAGGGACAGAGTTCCTGACAAAGGAACATCTGTGAAGTCCATCTGGTTGGAAGGAAATTGACTCCTTGGAGGATCTGAAAGAAAACCAGTGTGAATAACACCTCCAGAGTGAAAGGAAGCGGATTGTGTAGAGGCTTGTCATGCAGGCTTGAGTCAGTCCATGCAACATTGAGTTGTAACAATCATTAGGAGTTTATGTGTGCAGTGTAGTCATTGATGGCTTTTTAGCATAACTGGTTCTTTTTTAAATTATTTTAAAACATGGCAGTGCTGATTTTGTTAATGTGGCTTTTATATCTAAAAAATTATACTCAAAAAATTAATTTATTTAAACATAAAAAATAAAACATCAAGTGCATCCTAATGTTAATAGCATATTTTAATGAAAAATTACTACATTAATCTACTAAGAAGTATATCATTGTCTTACGTTTTTGCAAAATATTTAGTGGCTGATTGAATAGAAGATGGCTGTATTCTCATATGTTTCTCCCTTCAGTCTATCACAATATCAGAAATCATGTAGCCTCTGGAAAATTTCACCATACACTTATAAGACAATGAGAGTGAAAAAGAAAAAGAAAGATAGTTTTAATATGGAAATAGCTTGTTCTCGATGGTCACCTGAAAGGGTCTTTGGGGTTCCAAGGGCCACACAATGCAACCATTAATCTCGATGAAACACTCACAGGTCTAGCTGAATGCAAAGGGCTCCATAATCTGTATTCTTCCAAATGTATCTTCTACGTGTCAAAATTTCCCTCCAACAGAAGCAGAACCCAAGGCTATTGCACTTGGAGGGAATACGGGGCTTAAAACAAGACTTATCCTCAGGCTATGGAACATAGAGTTGGAACTAATTTGAGTTACAGGGTCCAGGGGGTAAAACAGAAATCGGCAGCCAGGTGACGGTCCTGCAGATGCATCAGTCTGCAGAAGACATCAGGTGGCAAACAATGAATAGGATGCCAGGGGCCTGGGTATCAGACAGGTGAGCTGGAGACTGGCCATCCTCCTGATAATTTTGGAAAAGAGGGTTAGAGGAATTTCTTGAGCTGGTAAAGCTGAGCTACAGGTACTCTTGTAAATATTGGCAGCACAGATATGATTGGCAGAAAAGATATTTTAAGGACAATTGTATATCAAATAGGTATCCTTTAAAAAATCAGTAAGGAAAATATCAACAGTCCAAAAGAAAAACAAAAGACACAGTTAGCATAGCAATTTAAATATGAAAGAAACTTGCAAGATCATCAGTAAACACACATTGTGAAATAAAATGCCAGTTTCCATGTTTCACTCTTCACAATGATGAATCCTAAATACCTGAACAACTAGTGGTGAGGTAAGCATTTTAATATACTAGACAAAGGAGTTCCAAACCTCGCTTTTCTGGAAAGCAACTGGTCTGAATTTCATTCACTTACTTCAAGAATCTCTGCTTGCAAGAAGGTTACGCTAAGAAGCCCTAAAGTACATTGTCAAAAATGTATTTCTATGAAGTAAAAATCTGTGATTCCTTACTAATGAGGTACACATAAATAGTTGTATAAATAAGTAAATACAGTGAAAGGAAAACTTCCTTGCAGGAGAATGCCTACTAATCAATGTAGAAGGGACAGTGGAGGTAGAAAATCACCGTTTTGTAATTATCCTAGATTCAGATGAGAATTATCAAGAAATGCAAACATTTCATGAACAACAGGGTGTTTAGATAGACTCAAAGTATCTCCTTACAAAAGAATTAAAAACAGTAACTTTAAAGCACAATAAACAAGGTAGGCAAGCTTTAGCAAATGATCAAAGTTAATACCACTAAATATGAAACAAACCAACATTCTGGAGCCATGAACTGAGAAAACAGCATTTCTTGGCTAGAAATGAATAACCTGAACCTAATGCTAAGGAAATGCAAGTGAAGGACAGACTACAATCTAGCCTGTTTGTATTTTTCAGACTATTTCATGAAAGACTGAAAAGATTTGTAAAGCTTTCAGATTAAAAACTGTGTGAACCGTATCATGGTTGCTAAATTCAAGGCCTACTATGAATTGGATCCAAAAAATAAAGTTAGTGTATTACTGGGACCATTCATGAAATTTGAAAATGGACTATAAATTAGATGATATTCTTTTATCAATATTAAAATTCCTGAATCTATTACCTCCACTACAGTTATTTCCTTGTTTGTAGAAAGCATACTTTAAAGAATTTAGGATTCAATGGCATAATGTTTGCAACTTTCTTTGAAATGTGTAGAAGAAATAAATATATGTACATAAAGAGAGTGTTAAAGTAAATGTGGCAAAATAAAAAAAATAGTGAATCTGAATAAACACTCTTATACTTTTGGTACTGTTCTGGAAACTGTTCTTGAAATATGTCTGTGCATTTGAAAATATCTAAGCAAGTTTGAAAAAAAGTCACACGCAGATTTTCACTGACACCTTTTTTAATATGTACATGAAAAGGCATAAAAGTCCCTCCAAGTACTACTTTATCTGGATTCCATGGGTTTTGATATATGGCATTTCTATTCTGTCTATATAATTGAAATTTCCATTTTGATTTTGTCCTATTGAGAAGAGTGTTAATCACTTTCCACAGATGTGAAGTTTTTGTGGTTGTTAATGTGGATGTTAGTTTTCTTTCTTTTCCTAGCAGCCTCCTTCTATTCCTCTGTTTCTTCCTCATCCTCATGTTTTTTCTTCTCTTTTTCTTTACTGTTTTTATGTTGATTTCTAATTTACTGCATATTGATCACTTGATGAGGTCTGTAGAATGTCAATTAGAATTTATTGAGACTTTTATGGTCACCTAGGATGTAATCAATTTATGCAAATGTTCCATGTGTATTTGAAGTATTTTTAAGGAGTGTGTATATTGAGAGACTGAATATACAAACAAACAATGGCCAGATCAGATATAAATATAAAATTCTGATCTAACATCTACAGCAATCTATTCAGGAAACCAACTCCTTAACTACAGTAACTCACCAGGAAGCCGGCCATTAGTCAGAATTGCGAGAAGTCAAACTGCTATCAATTCAAACAGTGATTTCTAAAGCACTTGGCCCAAAATGTCAGTCAAGACTTGATTAATAATTGATAGCTTTTCTAATTTTCTTCTCTATTTCCAACTTAGGACCAACCAGGGAAAGCCAATAGCTATACTCCTAACTAACCACATAAGATGCCCCTCTTCTAGTTAGTTCATCTATAGCTTCTTCATGTCAACTCCTTCCAGTCATGTCTTACTTTACCTCTGTCTTTTTGTTCCCTCACACTAATGCTTTTCCCCTTCTCTGCTTGCCTTTGACTCTGCCAAAACACAAATGATGGTGGCTGATTCCTTTGCTATCACAAGTTTTGAAAGAATAACTTTTGTTACTTACTTGGTTAGTCTTTGTTTATTTTACAATATCTTATTTCAGGTCTTTATCTCTCTGTGCCTTTCCTTGGTTCTGTCCCTGTGTCTGTCTCTTCTCTGTCTTTCTCTATGTGTATACATATATAAAAAAAAGAAGCATATAAATATATATATATATGATAAACAAACACCAGAAATAGGAAAAGCTCTGAAAACTAACTAGAAATTACCTTTTGTAAGAGATATTTACATTTATAAAGAAAATCTCCATTTGTAAGGCTGTCTTCATCTTTGTAACAGGAAAAAGAGGGTGCCTAAATTTCTAGAAATTTTTCAATGGAGATGACAGTGACTTAAATCTTCATAACAACCAGACCCTTGTTTACTGTTTTGTCTAATAACCTCCCATAATTGATTTATCCAACCCCCAGTATCTTCTTTGGTCTTCAGTTGAAGATGATATTTAAGGTAATGTCTTGGACCAGTTCAGGGAATTACTCAGGTTTCCTGGGTATCCATGTATGTAGCAGATAAACATGTTATGAAAACTCTGTTTTGTTTTCTCCTGTTAATCTTTTTTTTAAAATGGTTGTGCAGGGGGATCTCAGTCAAGAATCAAGAAGAGTAGAGGGGAAACTATTTTTCCTCCCCTACAATATATATAGTTATACATACACAAACCCACACATACACTGATAACCAGAAACATCCCAAATGCTCAGAAATAGGAAAATAGTTTAAAAATGAAATAAGAACCACTTTTATAATAAATAATTAGGTGCTTACATTGAAAATTTACCTGGCCAAGCATAAGATAATCAAAATGTTCTTTCCCAATATAATGGAAAGCAGTTTTCTAAAAATAAAAATAAAAATAAAAATAAATAAAGCAGTATATATATTTTTAAAAAACAAGATACAAAAGTACATAGATTATAAGCCCAAGTTTATAAAGCAACAGCAATAAGAAGTCATTTACTTGTGAAAATAAAAGCCAATAAGATTATAGTAATATAGTAACACCAGATTTTTGAAAGTATTAATATTGTAGGTAATGTTTATTTTCATAGACTCAAATGTAACACAACTATAAATTTGTATTATAAATAACAGTAAGGGGCACATGGGTGGCTCAGTTAGGTAAGTGTCCAACTCTTGATTTTGGCTCAGATCATGATCCCACAGTCATGGGGTCAAGCTGCACATTAGGTCAAGCGTCTCTCTACCCCTGTTGGCCCCTACCCTGCTTGTGTAAGGACACAAGTCTAAACCAGACTGACTCCATAATAGGCTTTAAGTTTCCCCTCTAAACTAGAAAGCCTAAGTTTGTTTCCCTGGAACTATCGGGCAGCTACACACTGCCCAAGGCGGAAGAAACTGCCCACCACATCACTCCACCACACTACCTTGGCAACGCCCAATCAAAAAAGGCCAGCAACTATAGATAAAACTGTTACCTAATGTTAAAGTTAACCCATTAGGCGCCGAACAAGACCCTAGGCTCGCTCTGTAATTGGTTGAATTTAAAAGTACTCTAAATGTTTTAATTGGGTCTCGTCAAAAGTAACAAATACTCTAAACACTGTGTATGGTTGAACCCGCTGTCAATGATATTGTATATTATGATTGGATCACTGTTTCCATGCCACAACTTCTGTAACTCCCCCGTCACAAACCCCATAAAAACCCTACTCTGCCTTTCTTCGGGGCTCTCAGCACGGATCCACTGCGTTGGTGAGGTCTGGGAGCCCAAGCTCGAGCCCGTAACAAAGCCTTTTGCCTTTGCATGCATGACTCGGTCTCCCCGGTGGTCTCTGGTCGTTGAGGATACTGCGATCTGGGTATAACACTTGCACTTGTGTTTTCTCTCTCTTACAGAAAAAAAAAATATATATATNTGACTGCAATCTCTATCAGTTAACCATTGTTTTTTTCTTTGTTCTTGGGCAGCCAGGAGTGCCTGAGGAATGTCACACAGATCCCACCGGGGGCGGGGAGGATATACTAACTTGTGCTTTGCCCTCAGCTTGCCTTATGGTCCCTCATCAGTACCCACCATATTAGACACCAGCCCTCTCTTCTTTTATGTGGTTGGTAAATACATACATATGTGTTTATTCTTATTAGCACCATTTGTGTCTTATTTCTATCACTTAATCTTAGTTTTGTCCTAAGGATGTATTAAAACGATTACATTACTCTCTTAGTGATAGGGAAAAATCTGTTGTAAGACGGCTGACAGGACTGATAAGGAAATACCTGTCCCTGATCAAAGGCTCCTCCTTCCCGGTTCTTCTTCCCACCCTGCTTGTTGCATGCATTAATGAGGAATGGGAAAGTAACAGGCTATAAATTGTTCCCTCTGCTGATTGATGCTCTGGGCTCAAACCTCTGGAGAATGAGCTCCTCTGAGCCCACAGGTGTAAAATTAACCTCCTCCCTTCCAAGATCTCCTAGTGCCACTTGGTTCTTCCACCAGAAGAAGTGGTCCAGACCAGATTCTGCAACATTAGTGCACATATTTTACGCCTTTTCATTTTCTTATTTAAATGTTCCAAAGTTTTAGGTTCTCAAGCAACAGGATTTCCAAACATTTTACTGCCACGCTTTACCTCTCCTAAATTTTTCTAGCTTGTTATTTTTCTTTAAAACTGTGATACTCCAAACAAAATGAAAATTTCCCAACTGATATAAACAATTTAGTTCATTTTTCCTTGTTTTGGACACTGAACTTTACCTTTATACAATTTAGGATTTCATTAGCTAATGTGAAAGTTAAAAAAAAAATCACATTCTAACTTCCTCTAATCTTGAAGTCACCCAAAACTTCAAGACCTTGAGAGACATCTGCTGTATTCAGTTTTAAATAGTTTTCAAATTTACATTTATCTCTATTAACTACTTTGCTCTCAGGTGTGATGCCTCACTCTAGCCTAACCTTTTAAATCTGAAATCTCCGATATGATGATTCAGTTATACATCTGACTTTGTAAAGTCTACAGATTTAATAATAACATTTTTTCACCCACTTTTTATTGAATTAAGTCAAACTTACATAATCTCTTTGAAGGCAAGAGAAAGTTTGTGTTTGCCAGTCTCAAAATTGCTCACTGCTCTTTCCTCAAATTTTAGCACACATCAGGCACTTGACACGTATGTGAGGGAAAAAACAACACAGCACTAAAATTTCTCTCTGGATTGACATTCATCCTTTAAGAAGCCAGGTTCAACCAGCATTCACTTCATTCACATGTTCAATACACGTTCATTTTCCCCCATCTTCTTATTTTGTAAAGCCTTTATTTAAATTCCCATTAGTTAACATACTGTGTAATATTAGTTTCTGGTGTAAGGCATAGTGATTCAACACTTTCATACAGCACCTGTGCTCCTCACAACACTCCTTAATCCCCATCACCTGTTTTACCCATCCTTCTCCCTCCCCTCTGATAATCATCAGTGTGTTCTCTATAGTTGAGAGTTAAGTCTTTTTCTTGTCTTGCCTCTTTTTTCCCCCTTTGCTCATTTGTTTTGTTTCTTACATTCCACATATGAGTGAAATCATATCATCCCCCCCATCTTCTTTAAGAGAAAAACTTCATTGAGACCTAGCAATACTGTTATTGAAACTTCTGATTTTCCAATCTGACAACAGGATAAAAAAAAAAAAGATTAATTTAGCATGAGTTTTGTGTGTGTGTGTGTGTGTGTGAAAATACATTGCACTTACCACTTTTCATTTTTTGAATATGAACAAATCAATGATTTAATAATTAATTTGACAATTTTATTAGTTATCAATGCCAAGCCCTTGAGCTGTAATTTTCACAATCTACCTTTTTCTCCTTTTTGAGAGCTGGTGAAATTTCTGCATTTGCTTTCAAACACTTCTCTTTTTCATTCCCTCTGATTATAATTGCTGCAGGCTCTGAAATCATATTTGCAGGCTTTTCTTATTTAAAATAACCAGGTTTATTCTTATAATTTTTTGGTCTTCAGTAGGTTGCAATTTTTTTAAGTCTGATTATTTTGCCCTTTAGAGTTTGAATCTGTTTTTCTTCTTTAATAGTGAAGATGGAAAGAGATGTGCTTCTTGGAAGTAAAGATTTTCAGAACATGGAATGTGTCACAAAGAACAGTTTTGTTAAGAAACAAAATTCAGCCTTGTGAATTTGAAGATATAATTGCCTTTATTAAAGAATTCTTGAGGGCTGAGTCCTATCCTCTGAGTTGTACAAAATAGATGGTTTTTATGGGAAGAAGAGTGGGACAAGAAAGTTATTAGCAAAAGAAAAAGATTGTTCCAGGCAAGGGTGGACCTTAGGGGAAAGAGCAAGGGGTTTACAGATATCCTCATTTTCCTTCAGGGGGATGGAGAAGACCCCTGTGGTAGATCGTTTGGTACTCAACAGGAAAATTCCTGACTGGTTATGACTACATTCCTGGGGGAGTTTGAACCTGCAATTAGATTAGATATTAAGTCCTGGTTTGGGGACTTGGCCTCAGTGACATGACTTTGGACTTGTGGTTTTCATTTCAACAGTTACCTAATGTCATTTTATTTTTTTGGAAGATCTGAAAAAAGAGGGCTAATCCTAATTAATTCTGATTTGTAAGTCAGGATCTGCCTGCGAGCAGACATATGGTTTGATGACCTATTGGCATTCCTACAAGTGGCTTTTGTCCCTACACCAAGCTCCCTTCACTTCCTCGGAGCACAGTCTTGCACATTTCTCATTTAAAAGCATACGTCCTTCACTTGTGGGGATGAGCACTGAGTGTTATGTGGAAACTAATTTGACAATAAACTATTAAAAAAAAAAAAGCATACGTCCTTTCCAAGCTTGGGAGTTCACTGAGGTATGAGCAGCTGTGAAAAACTCTTCAGCACAACACCGAGATATTTTTCCTTGACTTATCATTCTCCTTTTGGCATCTCAGGGGATTTTCTTTCTGGAGCTCAGAAAGGTTTGATAAGACAACAGTTTTCCTAACGATCCTTTGACTGAAATCTCTGGATATCTTGCTTCTGACATTGTCTGTGTTGCTGTGCTACCTGATTACCTGGACGAAGAACATTTGCATTCCCAGTGCCCCAGCAGCTTTCACAGGCAGGGGAGTTTGATCTACTCCTGATTTTGCAGTTATATTAGATGAGATGTCCCTGTAAGCTAATTACTTTGGCAACCAAGGGGGCACCAATGATTCCGTCAGCCATCCATGGGGGCACCTTAATAGTGTCTTAAACAATGTGTACAGAAGGGGTTACAAGCTACGTAGAGAGGAGCAGAGCCTGAGGGGAAAGACACTGCAGGTGTGTGGTTAACAAGGAACTAATTGGGTAACCAGGAAGGAGGAGAAGGAAGCATAAAGCTGGTCAACGTGCTTGTGTAGAATTCCAGCAGTTAGCTAGTGCCGAGCCCTTGAGAAATTGAAATAAAGACAAGTTGAATCTGGAGTCTATTTTTTGCTGTGATCTTTACTAGAAACTGCAAATTGGGACTTGACAGCTTTTCTCGCTGCCTGTTGCTTTATTTCAGGTGGTATTGTTTTGAACGAGCTAAGAGCTGACATTCTGGTTGCCTAGCCTGGGTGTCTTGCATCCAGACAAGAATGTGTGTCAACTTTTCAAGGCACGTTACTCTTTCTTCTCTTCTTAATGATCTCTGGGATTTGTGAGTGAGATAGTAAATACTGAAATAAGTGTTGGCCTAGTACACAGAAGACTGGAGCCTAATCCCAAGTGTGCACTCAATAGCATCAGCTTGAGCCATTTACCCTGCCTACCAAGTCTTCACTGCCTTCCAAGCTATACACAGAATGAGATTTCCGTGTTTCTATTTGGAAACTTTTTGAGCCCTAAAATTTTTTTTATTTTAAAAATTTATTCGTTTTCTGTATTAAATTTTGACCAAGTGCCTAAAATTAGACTAGGCAATACGAAAGTACCCACAGAGTAGAAGGCATGTTTTCTGTCTTTACACAAAAAAATCATAGGAGTGCTACAGATGGATGTGAAGGCCCTTCCATGGAGGTCAGTATGAGGATGTGGTTACCCACAGAGCAATGCAGATTTGGCAAAGAAGGTGATGAGATGAACCTTCTACAGAAGCAGGCTTTCACGTAATAGCCAACATAGCTTTCTAAATTGGTGAAATGGTGTGAAGTATGGCTCAGGATTGGTAATAAACCTATAGGAAGAGGTGGTGCAATAAAGAGATTGATCAGACTGAAGGAGAGAGCAGTTAATGGGATGTACTATAAATAGTTTTCTTAGCTGGAGCCAAATTATGGAGTGTCTGAAACGATAAGCAGGGAAGAGTTGAAGGAGTAAAGGGAAACACTCTGGATTTGGGAATATTTTGAAAAACATTACTACAGAAATAGTCTGTCGAGTAAGATATAGAACTAACTGAAATTCAATTACATTTGCCTTTACATAATAATAACGTATATAAGAAGGAAAAAAAAACTTGCTAAAAAATTAGTTCCCAAACTAGATTAAAATGGCTTTTCACTAATGTCATTAAGCTACTTGTTTTAGTCGAAGATAAAAGTCTATATTTTCACTGAGCCAAAGTGAGTTGGCATAAAAAGTAATAGAAATAAACAATTTGGCAATGGTTTTATGCAGAACCTCTTCTAATTGTTTTTCAGCATAAATACCAAAGGAGCTAAAATGGACAGCAAATAGAGTATATCACCATCACAGTCTTAAAGTTGGAAACTCAACTTCTTATGCATGAAATATATTTTCTCACTAGTCAACTCAGTTATGGGAATGTACTTTTTGTCAGCTCCATCACTACCTAATTGTCTCACATCATTCCCACTGAACTCATTGACACCTTTATGACCTGAGAGGTCACTTCCAGGCACAATCCCTGATTAGAACTGCCTCTTCTCCTTGTGTGAGTGAGATCCTTGCTGCTCATATAAACTCTGGCCTCTAGATTTGCCTTCGGAAAATGAGGGTGTTTGAGTAGCTCTAATTTCCTTTTTACTTCTAAAGTTCTGCAATACTTAGCAAGAAAAAAACATTTTTCTAACATGATAGTGTGATATGACAGTTTGGAAAAAGGGGAGAAAGGAAACTTTCAAAGACCAGATTAATGGAATGCAAATTACAACCATATAACTTTTATTTTAAAGAAATTACCTCGTTTGTGCTGATTTTCTGAAGAAACAAATCACAATTCTTAAAGGAATTTGCAAAATCAGAATCTTAATTCTTGGCATGTCTTTCTCCTCCCACTTCCATTCAAGTTTCAACTTACAAGGAAGAAAGAACATTTTTAAAAGGGCTTAGAATTAGGCTCGAGCAGCAAGTTCTGTAGTTTAGAAGACATTTTGCCCATTTTAACAATAGCTGTACTAATGCTTTAGCAATTCATTGAGATCAGCCTTTCCCTTTCCTTTAAGTTAGCTGCAGAAAAGTTCACCTGCTGAATAAAACTGGCTGGTTGAAATTTTTATATAAAAATGGAGCTCTTATACAGAATTTATAATATAGTATTTCAAATTCCAAATTTCTGCTTCTTAATGGACAGTGCCACCAAGCAAAACTGACATTTATATAAGTTGAGCACACATCCATTTTATTTCTATAACTTACTCTTGATTAATCACTTTCTTGTCTTTGATATAAGTCGCAGCTATGACATACAGCTTTCATATGCCACCAAAGACTCATTTTTCTTCTCCTTTTCTCTTATCTAGCCAAATTCTTCATGTTGGGTTATTCATTTCTCAAAATTGAATCTCTAAAAACTACTTGAATAGCAAGCATTCAATTCTCTAATTAAAAGTCCTCTTTCATTGTTTCTTTGCATTGTTCTTAATGGCTGAACATGAAGGAATGCAGAAATGAAGGACTGATAATCATAGTATGAGAGGTATCCAGACTGATGCATGGACAGGTTATAGAGGAATACTATTATTCTCCTCTGTATCTGTCATATCATGGCCTGAGGATGAAATGATAATAGCCATTGATGGTGAATTTGTGGCTCCATTATTGAAAAAAAACAATTTCCATAAATTAAAAAAAAACATGACTCTTAAAGTCCTAGAATTATATACTCATGCCTCTGCCCCAATTTTCTCTACTTCTTTGAATATACTAATGATAAATGCAAACGTATTATCATCCGTCTTTCCTACTATTCAAAAGAAGCTTTAAAATATGTTGACATCTGACTTATTGAGTCAATAATGATGAAACTTGAATTTATATGATGAGATAATCACCTATGAGCAAATAGCCATTCATTTGTTTATTCAGTCTATATTGAGAATCTTTCATATTCAGACATTGCACATGGAGATAGCAGTCTATAAGGCAGTTATGGTCTTTGTCATTTTAGAGCTAATATTATGCAGATAAGGAGTCATATAATAGACAAGTAAATAAAAAAATAATTTTGGAGAACTGCTGTAAAGCAAAACCAGAGCTCTGTGGTAGAAAATAAAGAAATAATGTTGCAGTAATAGAGGCTATTTGAGACTGGGTGGTCAACAAAAGGAGGCATCCAAACGAAGCCTCAGTATTGGAAAGGAGTCAGTCATGCAATAGTTAGGGAAGATTCTAGAGAATAGCATGGTAAAAACCCAGAGGCAGGAAAGAATTTGGTAATTTTGAGAGGAGATCAAGGAATGACTGATTTCTAGGAGGAGCTAAAGCAGAGTGTACAAGGTGGAAAGTGGTATGAGAAAAGATTGGAGAGGCTGGATGGTATCATAACATGAGAAATCATAGAAGTCATGTTCATGAGTCTGTACTTAATTTTGAGTGAGGTTAAAGATTTTCAGCATAAGTTTATGTTTAAAATGATCCGTTTTCTCTTCTAGTTGTAGGGAAGGGATTGGTAGAGAACAAACATAAAAACCTGAAGTCCAGTTAGGAAATAGTCCTGAAACACAGTTGTGGAGGCTTGGACAAAAGTGATTCCATTAGAAATAGAAAAGAATGGGCAGGTTAGAAAAAATTTTTGAGGCAGAAAAATAGGACTTGCAGATAGATTGTCCTGAAGAAAGGCATCGAGGAAGTCTCTTACATTTCTGACTTGAGAAACAAGGTATTTGCATAGTATCATTTGCTATGAGTGAGAAGACTCAAGGGAAACAAGTCTGTGTTAACGTAAGTGGGTTTATGTGTGTATATCAAGGATTATAGTTATAGTTAAGATGTCCATGAAATATCTTTAAATAAATATATCCAGTAAAAAGCATGATACAATAGTCTCAAATTTTTGATACATTATGTCCTAAAGATTTAACTTTGGAAGTCCTTAGCAAGTAGACTACTTGTGAAGGCAAGGGTACAGAAGATATCTTTTGGAGATTCGTTTTTTAGATAGTGAGGAAAATAGAAACAAAGACAAAATCTATCACGTACCCATGTGCCAATGTGGCTGGACATAAAAAGAGTCAGGAAATTTATAATGAGAGTTCTTGTAGGAAGCTGTTGGAGGACATTCTCCACCAAAAGCAAAAAACAAAAAACAAAAAAACAAAACCCAAAAAACCAAAAGCAAAAAAACCCCAAAAAACAAGAATATGACCAAAAGGTAAAAAAGAAAAGCAAAAGCACATGTACAATTTTAAATGCTGTAGTAGGTATATTACAAATTAAAAGAAACTGATGAAATTAACTTTAATACTATATTTTACTAATTTACTATAGTAAATTTTAAAATGTAGAAGATTATAACAATTATTAATACCTTTTTTATATTTTGTAAAAAATCTTTGAAATCTGCTGCTTATTTTATACTTCTGTATGTTTCAGTTTATAATATCCACATTTAAATACTCTATAATCACATATGGTTCCTGGATATGACATTAGACATCAGGGGCTTGAACGCTTTCTAAGAATTATCTGGTACAGAGAAACATGGGGTAAAGAAAAGATCTCTTCTAAAACGATTATATCTCTCAAAGAGCAAGGATACCAATGATACTTAGATATAGGGCATAAGAGGGGTTCTTAGTCTTCGGAAGATTGACACTCCCTCAAGTGTAACAGAAAAATTTTTAAAAAGGGATGCAGATGGTGGTAGAATCTATTTTTTTCATGGAAATACTAGAGTGTAATTTATAAAATATTCTATTATCTTCTTGAAATATGTTGCAAAGTCATTAACCAAATGAGATAATGATATAGTAATCTGTTCAGAGAACTTTCTAAAACGTTTCCTACTGCAACTTCATGAATTGGATCAGTATTTAATACACAGGGCCAGATTAATGGTACAAGTTGATCCTGTCATAATTCCTGTGGATAGCCCTTCACCTGAGATGTTGAGTGGACTTTGAAGTCAGCCTGTAATCTTCTCACTCCTTTTCTTTCTGTTTTTGGCAAACTTATCTGCTATTCAGTATTCTTAGAATTCAACAGCTGGCTTTTCACAATCCAGTGCGGCATTGCTTCAATTTGAATTGAACAAAATGTCTTATTTTGTCATTGGTAGTTTTTGTTTGTTTGTTTGTTTTTGTTTGCTTCTGTTTTGTTTTGTTTTTTATTTATTTATTTTTTGGCAGGTAGGAGGTAGAGAGGTTGTTTACAATGTAATGTGTGCTTTGGACACATGGTAGACTGTTTTTAGCAGATTTTGTTATAGGCATGAACTCAAAACTCATAGTGAACTGCTGCATGATTTCACAGCTTCTCTCTCAGCCTTGACCTCCACATCCCCAGCCCTACCACCATGTATTTAAACCTCTTGGAGTAGAGAAGAAAGAAGCCAGAAAAACAGGAAATATGGGAATGGCAGGGAAGTCATATGGAGCAAAGCACGATAGATGGTTGTCCTGCTATGTTGAGAAAATAAAAAGACAGGAGATGAGAAGTCAGATTGTATAAAAGTTGCTACTTTGTACTGTGAGGGGGAGGAGGAGGAGAAGGAGGGAGAGAGAGAGGAGGGAAAGGATTGTGCAATATAACTGCTCTATTTTCAAGAATGCCAAGGCTTTTAAATACAGGTCACTCCAAATCAATCCACACTGCACTCCCCCAAAATAAAGAAAACACTAAAGCAGCTCTTGATGTAATTTATTCTTTCAGATCTTGTGGCACAGAGTTTTCTAAACCTTTAAGCTGTGAGTGGTTTTCTTCTTTTTTTTAAAAGCTATATATCCCACTCACTTAACCCACACTTTCTATTTTTAGTTTTCTCTTTCTGATGAAACCTTGCAGATCATGAAGATAACATTCTCTGAGAAAGATTGGACTATGTGAATCTCAAGATTGCTTCCTGTTCAGCATTCTCTTCAGTTGTATTTTTTTCCTCTGTATATTTCAGTGTTACCTCTTGGTTCTATAAATATTGCACAGACTTCTGCTATAATTTCTAATGTACATATAATCTTAGGTGTGGGGAAGGATACTGAGACATTCTTTGTTACAAGTGTGCTAACAAGGGGGAAGACAAAAGAAAAAAAAGTAGGGATGGGTTTTATATTAAGCATTTTTAAATCAAGTTGGCTTATTCTTTTCTTCTCCATTCTGAATGCACTTTTTTATGTCACTGATTGTTTTTATTTTTTTAATTTTACAAATAGTTTATTGTCAAGTTGGTTTCCATATAACAGCCAATGCTCATCCCCACAAGTGCCCTCCTCCATGCCCATCTCCCCCCTCCCCCCCAACACCCATCAGTCCTCAGTTTGTTCTCATCATTCAAGAGTCTCTCATGGTTTGCCTCCCTCCCTCTCCCACACTATTTTTCCCCTTCTTCTCCCCCATGGTCCTCCGTTAAGTTCCTCCTAATCCACTTATACGTGCAAACATATGGTACCTGTCCTTCTCTGCCTGACTTATTTCGCTCAGCATAACATCCTTCAAGTTCCATCCATGTTGCTACACATGGCCAGATTTCAGTGTTTCTCATTGCCATGTAGTATTCCATGGTATAGATAAACCACATCTTCTTGATCCATTCATCTATTGATGGACACTTAGGCTCTTTCCATGTTTTAGCTATTGTGGAGAGTGCTGCTATGAACATTGGGGTACATGTGCTCCTATGCATCAGCATTTCTGTATCCCTTGGGTAAATTCCTAGCAGTGCTATTGCTGGGTCATAGGGGAGTTCTATTGTTAGTTTCCTGAGGAACCTCCACACTGTTTTCCAGAGGGGCTGCACCAGTTTACATTCCTACCAACAGTGTAGGAGGGTGCCCATTTCTCCACATCCTTGCCAGCATCTAGAGTTCTCTGATTTGCTCATTTTAGCCACTCTGACTGGTGTGAGGTGGTATCTCAGTGTGGTTTTGATTTGTATTTCCCTGATGAGGAGGGATGCTGAGCATCGTTTCATGTGTCTGTTGGCCATCTGGATGTCCTCTTTGGAGAAGTGTCTGTTCATATCTTCTGCCCATTTCTTCACTGGGTTGTTTGTTTTTCAGGTGTGGAGTTTGGTGAGTTCCTTATAGATTTTGGATATTAACCCTTTGTCTGATATGTCATTTGCAACTATCTTTTCCCATTCCGTTGGTTGCCTATTAGTTTTGTGGATTGTTTCCTTTGCCGTTCTGCATGCACTTTATATGTGTACTTACATGTGTTAAGTTTGTTTCTGAGAATAAGGCATTATTCAAATTTGTTTCCCCTTGCTTTTCACCCTTGCTAATGAGGCAACATGTCATTGAGGTGCTATTCAATTTCTACCCCACTATGGGCCTTCCAGGACATCCAACATTTTTAAATTTTCTGAACCCTGTGCCTGAAGGAATCCTAGAACAGGGCAGAGGGAAACTATAAATAAGAGTTTCAATACTCTAACAGACAGGCTTCAGTTTGAATTCTGGTTCTAATTCTCAAAGTTATACCACTTTGATAAGTAACATACTGTCAGATTCATCATTTCTGAAGTCAGTAATTTCTCAAAGTAATGCTACAAGGAGTAAATAACATGTTTGCAAATCAGTGTGCATATGGCCTCAATTTTAGCTAATATAATAAATACTTACTACTCTGTAAGTTGTAGTAGTAATGATGGCAATAGCAAGAAATGGATGAGAACTTAAACATCATTGGGTATGTTTTTTAACTAAGGATCCTAAGGCTCACAATGTTAATTTCATCAAGACCAAAGGTAGCAAGGGAGCTGAAACTAGAATTAACATACTTGAACCCCTAATTCCATGTTCCTGGATTATCAGTTTGAGAGATAGTACCCCACAATGTATGGAGTACAATCCTTGTAGGCTGCAACTTGTAAAGTTAAATCCTGCTCCCAACACATATAAATGTGGGACTGCATATAACTTACTTCACATTTATAGCCTATTTCCTACTATTTCCTACTTCATAGACTTGTTTGGATTTTAGATGGCCTAGTCCATAAAAACCACATGTCAAGTCTTGACACATAGAAGGGGCCCAAATTACTGAGGAGTAAGGAGAGGGCCCTTTGCATCCAAAGATTCTGACCGGGTGTGGGATAAAAAGAACAAATCAGAGATGGATGCATCTTGGAAACCTAAGCATGAAGGAGAAATGGTAAAAGATCCAGAGAACAGCAGCAAAGGAACAGTTATAAGATTGTATTTTTTATTCTTTTTAAAAATGAGTTTATATTTCTGTTTAGAAAATGGCATATAGTAATAAAATTTGTAATTCTGCCAAACCTTTAAATAGAATGTCTTAAAAATAGCCTCTAAAAGTTCAGGTTGCTTTCATTTCTGCAACAAAACAGTAGACATCCGCTGTGTGTGTGTCTGTGTGTGTGTGTGTGTGTGTGTGTGTGTGTAACAATCTCACTTTCTATATACCATCTCCACACTGATAGTATTTGTTGAAAACATAACAAAAGTTTTGAACTGTATGGCATTATGTTTTGGTTTCTCACCCAGTTCTTTTACTTTTTATTGACATGTAATGCACTAGAATTAAGCATTTGATTTTTAACTACTTAAAGCTTAATTTTTCTTTCTTTCTATTTTCTGTGTTTTAGAAGCATTTTCTCTATTTTCACAAGCCAAACACAGTTGACTGTTAACATCTCCCTGAAAGACATTGGAAGATGGCTCCCCAAATTAATGTTGTAAGACAAGCTTACAAACTGCCAGGCTTTGAAGTGAAAATTAGTGTGTCATCTTTCTGAAAAGAGCAGAGCGCAGAACTGACTGCTCTGTTATGAGAATCTCTTAAGGCAAAATATATGTTTTAGGTGAGAGGACAAAAATTAAACAAATGTTTTCTTCCCTGCCTTACTACCCAAATTCCATCAACAGACACTCACACACACACACCCACACACAATGGGGAGGATTTTCTACCAGCCGCATTCTTCACTGTTCAAAGAAATCAATAGCTATAGGAATTACACAATGAGACATGGTAAAATTCCATTTGAAGAGATACTATGTCGACTAGCATAACTGGAGAGGCCCAGGTAGAAAATAATCTGGGGACTATGTTACTATTTTTTAACTACTTAAAGTAAAAAATGTTAATGTTACTCAAAATTTGATGGTCACGTTGAGTAAGAAGTTTCAGATAGATGAACTAACTTTTTTTTTTTAATGTTTTATTTATTTCTGAGAGAGAGAGAGAGAGACAGCATGAGCAGGGGAGGGTCAGAAAAAGAGGGAGATACAGAATCTGAAGCAGGCTCCAAGCTCTGAGCTAGCTGTCAGCACAGAGCCTGACGTGGGCCTCGAACCCACAAACTGTGAGATTGTGACCTGAACCAAAGTCTGTCACTTAACTGACTGAGCCACCCAGGCACCCCTAAAGTAACCTTTTTAAATAGAGTCAGGTGTTGGCTTTATTTTCAGGCTAAAATTCTGGTGTCGTTAAGAGCTCTATCCCAGCTTCCGCCCTAGGGTCTAGAATGTTACAGCTGTAGATTCTTCAAAACTTACAAAGTACAACTTCTTCATTGTCTGAAGTGGCAGAGAATTTGGGGTATATATTGTTGGGGTTAGGAAGATTTGATTTCCTTTTTAATGAAATCATGAACAACTTACTTGATCTCCTTAAGCCTCACTTTTGTTTTTCTTAATGTTTATTTGGAGAGAGAGAGAGAGAGAGAATAAATGGACTAGCAGGGGAGGAGCAGAAACAGAGGAGAAAAAGACTCTGACAGTGCAGAGCCTGATTCAGGGTTCAAACTCATGAACCATGAGATCATGACCTGAGCTAAAACCAAGAGTCAGTCACTTAACAGACTGAGCACCCAGGTGACCCTAGCCTCAGTTTTATATAGCTATACTTTGTGAATAATAATCCCAATTCAAAGATCTAGAAGCAATGGAAGGGTTAAATTATTCAATAGGTTTAGAACACATGACACATGAAGGCTGGTAATCAGAGATGGGTCTATGCTGAGATGAAGAAAAAAAGACTGTCATCATGGAAGTAAATCTATTCTTAGGGGTAGATGTGGAGTCTTCTTTTCTGGAGTAGGTTTTATACTGGTGAATACGTTTATGGAAATACACAGTCTTTCTTAAGGATAATTGGGCACTAATAAGTTTAAGGAATACATTTCCCAGCTCCTCAACTTTATATATGCCTTCTTTATTCTAAAATTGATCTTCCTAAGAAAGTATCTAAGGGCAATTCACCTATTTGCTCACTTTTCTTCTCCTGCCAGAAAACCATACATCTCAATGGATCATCACACAGAACATAAAAACTTCTAGACATATGCAAAATATTGTCATCCCTAAAGTACAAAAATAGGCTATTCTTGTTATCACTGTCTTGGACATATTTCTGTCAAGAATAGAATATAGCAGGGCTCCTGGGTGGCTCAGTTGGTTAAGCATCCGACTTTGATCTTGCCCTTCTGTGAGTCCGAGCCCCAAGTTGGTCTCTGTCCTGATGGCCCAGAGCCTAGAGCCTCCTTCAGATTCTGCGTCTTCCTTTCTCTGTGCCCCTTGCCCCCCTCATGCTCTGTCTCTCTCTCTCAAAATAAATAAACATTAAACATCTTTTTGAAAAGGGATGGTGTATGGCTTCGGAAAAGGTTATTTTGACTTGAGTAGAAACGTTCTAAATTTTGATGTTATAGGATGCAGAGTATGATATAATTTTCCTTCTGTGACCTTGACTCTACCATCTCCAATCTATCTAAAAGAGCACATGGCTGCTAAAGGCAGGTCCTATGAGAATAAAGCAAAGAAAACTTCAGTGAAGAACTGAATGTAGTAAGGTCCTATTTTATCCAGACCAAAAACTCAGGTCAAAACCTTGTGACTTTATCTTTTGTATATGTGTCAACATTAATTTATCTATATCAGTGAAAATCCAGAATGTGATATTGTGAGATTGAGATATGTATGAACACTTTGATTTAAATTTAAAAATAAAGTTAAACTTTCTTTTTTTTTTTTAAAAAAAAAGGATGGTACTAATTGGGCTGATTGTTCTGATATTGATTATTTTATACTTGGAAGTCCTGCATTGTCCACTAGGTTAAATAGTACTCACATCTTTTAAAACGGATAATAATAAGGGAAATTGATGATAAGCATTGTCTCATTGTAGCAATGAGTAGAATTCATCCATGAGAAATAGCAGGGAAAAAAACACCTAGATTCAACTATCTCATTAAGAGATGTTCTTCTACTGAACTTTTGTATTTTATGTTAAATATTATTAAAGTTTGTGATTTATTTATATTATTTTGATCAATTGTGTATTAATGATAATTACTGTAACAATTGAGAAGAAAGTTTTGATTCTTAGAACCTTATAGTCAGAGGAATAAAATATTAAATTACATTTTACATGTGTAATTGTGTTCCAGACAAAGATGATAGGATAATCAATAAAAAACTTTTAAACATAAAATATATTAAAGGTTAAAATTCTTTAGGGGGTATAGAACAGAAACATAAATTCATGGAGAAAAAAGAAACTGCAAATTTAGTATTGCAAAGGAAATTCACATCATATACTCTTTTCATAATAATGGTAGCTTGCAAATCATATTCAGTATTCAGATTCCATTAGATACATTTAATAGAATGATTTAACAATTTTATATTTAAATGTCAACATTTATAATGTATTTATTTTGTAACTCTGTATCATAAGTATGAGCTTATAATGAAAATTTTAATGTCAACTTAAAAATACGTGACAGAGTAAATTAGTTTTTCAAAAGCCTTAGTGGTACATGGGCAAAAATGTTTGAAGACAACGGCTATACATTATTTACTAAGAATTCTATAGGGCCACAGAAAATTCTTTGCACCTTCCTTCCTGCTTTCTTCTATAGAATTAAATGTGGCTTATGCACCTAGTTCTTTTTTCATTTAAATTTTTTTCTTTAGACTTAAATAGAAAAGTTTGTATTTTTTCCCTAGCTGCAGCTATTTAAAATAACATCAACAAGTGCTTTCATAATTAAGAAAAAAAATCAGTAAAATTGAGTACATGATGAAATTATCATAGTGCCACTGTAACCTGAGAAATTATAAGAAACAGCATGTTGATAGCAATCTCCATATTGCTCTATAATTCCCTTGATCAGGTAACATGTTTGGTTTTTTAAATTTTTTAAATGTTTGTTTATTTTTGAGACAGAGACAGAGCATGAGTGGGAAAGGGGCAGAGAGAGAGGGAGACAGAATCTGAAGCAGGCTCCAGGCTCTGAACAGTTAGCACAGTGCACAATGTGGGGCTTGAACTCATGAGCCGTGAGATCATGACCTGAGCCGAAGTCAGACACTTAACCACTTAACTGACTGAGCCACCCAGCTGGCCCCACGTGTCTGTTAGTAAAAGGAAATATATTTTATGTCATGGCAAAGAGCAGCTCCATACTAACGTCTGTAGGAAAAGAAAGTCTACTGGTTTGGTGTCTTGATAGGTCCTCTGTTTTGGTGAACTATACATATATGGCATTTTAATATTCATTATCATCAATTCTTCCAAAATATGTTGGAACTATTTAAGGTTCTTAGTTATGTCTGGGATTTTTCTTTACTACCCATTTTTACTGAACATAATATTAGAGAACCTCCCTATAATCTTTCAGTGAAGTTTAGCAGAACCTCTTTTCTCTTCCTGAACTGAGCAGACTCTGTTCTTTATTCATTTTAGTACCACCAATAATTCTAAAACCTTATCAAACCCTCATTGTTCCCACAAGACTGCTTCATTTATGTCATTATCCAAAATTCTCTTGTATCTCTTCATAGAACTATACTGTTTGTCACTTCTTTGCTTCATAATTTTATAGAAGATTGTACTTCACCCTCCCCCTAAAGAGGGGGAAATTAAAGAAAGAGGTCATATCAGATATTTTAAAATATTTATTATCTTTCATAATATTTAAGGCAGGAGACATTCAATAAATCCCTAATGATGCATTGCTTGATCCAATTTGCCATATTCCTTCACTGAACCTCCCTGTAGTTAATTACATCACTTCCTCTTTACCTGCTATCAGAAACTTCTTAAAATGAATCATTTAAAATTAAACTCCTATGGACTATAATTTATGTCTGCTGTCCATTAATAGCCTGGTTTTCAGAAAGATACTTTAAATCCAAATAATGTAATTAGAGATGTTTCAAATTGGAAGTAGTATTGCACAAAATCAAATCTAACTTCCTCATTTTATGGATGAATTGGAGGCTTTATGATTCATAGCCCCAAGGTCACATAGCTGGTTAGCAAGGACTAGATTTAAGACTAGAACTCAGGCTGCTGGTTTGAGATCAAGTGTTCTGGCTGTAATAATATATTGTCTTTCATATTATAAACCAGAGCTGCTTTTTTTTTTTTTTTGGTGAATGTGCTCTCAAACATATACCTTTGCAGTCACTCATATACCGCCTGCTTCTTTTGGCTTCTCTGTTAGTAATGAAAGACAAGTTATGAATTGGAATTTGAAAACCTCAGTGTGTCACAATCAGTTTTAAGTAACACACATATGCACATATGGAGCAATTTTACTGTTTTACCTTGAGAGTTGTGGTGAGCTTCTTTCCCTTTATTTCCTTTAAAATTCCATTTAGCTTATGGAAGATCTCCAAACATATATTGACACACTGTCCTTTTATGTAATGTCTTTATTATGAAAGATCTAACCATCTTTCTTAAAGAAAATGCCACATTTTAGACCAAGAGACCATCTTCCAAACAAAGTGACAAATCCCATATTATAATAGTTATGGCAGTAGAGCTATTTGACAGTTAAAGTAATAGCAGTGGATTTTATTAATGATAATATACAGAGTGAGGGGAAATAAGACGAATGACATTCAACAGAACATTAATGTAAAAAGATGGGAAAAGACTTGTAATTGAAATAAAAATGTAAAATTGTAGACTAATTTTAAAGAAGAACTCGGAGTGGCTCGGCATAGCCTTAGCTGCCAAGGGTACCTCACGAAGTAAAGGAAAACCATATACCTTCTGAAAGATAAAGAGTAGGTATGGATTGGATGGTGACAGATCTGGAGAGTGTGGTGAATCTAACTCTCACAGACTCCAGAGAAATTCTGTGGGCTACATGTTACCTTCTAGGGTGGGCTTTTATTGCCCTTGCTGAAATGAAGGCCATGTTGTCTTCCCCTCATTCCCTTTCCCAGCAGCTTCTGATGAGCTTAGGGAGTTCTAATGTTTGTATTGTTCCAGAAAGACTGGAGACAGTTACGGGAATGGATACTCCCTCTGACTGTATTTTCCCAAATGTGTGTCTTCTTCACAAAATTTTAGGGTGCTTTGTGAACACAATATTTGTTTGGATATAAAAAATATTTTACAGGAAGCAAATGGAAAGACTGTGAGATGTGAGAGGAAGGTAATCAAAATGAGACACCCTTTTTAAAAATCTTCTTGTTCCCTGTCAACTGATGACACACGTTTAGCATCTAACCTTGCCTCTCACCCCACAAATGCTGGGTTAGCAAAGCTTCAAGGTTGGGATGAGAGGAAAGCCATATCCTCTTCCAATGGAATGATTTCAATAGCAGTTTTTTAAAATCACTTGTTCATGTTACCACCTGCTCAGATATCTGGCATTCCGTAGAGAAAGTGGAGAGGCTGTTTTATTAACCGTTTACATAAGTCTTATTAGAGAAAATGAGTTTAAACTATAAAAAGAAAAAAAGGGGGGGCAGAAAATATGGAAATGGTTATTCAAGCTTAGATTTGAACAAACAGACGAACTTCAATCTAATAGGGAGAAAGAATCTTTCCCGAGAGTGAACGAAATGAATGGTTTAATATTGCAGAAAAAGAAAATACACTTTGAAGGCTTTGCTTAAAGGCAACTTCTTATTTATTTTACACTTTTCCCAAGGGCCTCTTACTCAGTGCTCATCTCTGATGTCAACAATTTTGACCATGGAAAAAAAAAGACTGAAAGAACACAGTCCTAGTTTGGAACATTAATTTTTCTTTTGAGAAAACTGGAACTTACAAAGAAGGGGAAAATCTAAACTCAGGTACAAAGGCAAAGGTTTATAAAGAAAATACACATTCTGTACACAGGGAACTAATTTAATAAGCAGTCTCTCCCTGCTAGCTTGCGATTAAACTAAATTGCCAGCCTAAACTTTTCTGTGCAGAATTTCAAATGTCAACACATTATATTGCGATTCCTCTTAATTTCTCACAAAGAAAATGCAAAATGAATTCATTATGCTGGAGTAAGTGGAAAAAATGATGAGTTTCTCCAGAAGAGTATGCAATGGGGAGAGATTGGGCAAGACGATTATATTGAGATATTTGAATAGCTGGCCATTAGCTAGAGCATCCCCATTACTCTGCTGATAATTATATCTCTTCTGCTATGACTTCCCAGTGGAATAATAGAATGTTCCCAGTGCAGGAGATAATGAAAAATACCATTCAGGTGGTACATATATGCCAGGAATAGAATGCGGTATTTCTTTCCTTCCTGGCTTTTGCTCTGCCTTAGCCCCCATCAGCCCAACTGCCTGTACCTTGTCACTCTAATGCGCACACCTACGCAGTATATGTTAATATGTGTTTGGTTGTTCTCTGCTGTGTACAGGGAGAATAAATGTATCTTGAAAATGGAGATGGCAATGGAATATCATTCTTCCAACATAATTATCTCCTGTGTTTAGAAAACCCGGTGTTTTGCTGAGTACATTTTTGTTAGCTATTATGTAAATGACTTTCAAAACCCACTATGGTGCAGAGTGAAGGCTTTGGATGGGATCTTATAAGGATAAAACTCTTTTTTTTCTTTGTAAGAAAAATAATGGTTCCATGTTCTTCTAATTAGTCCATCATTTTGCAGACACTTTTCATTTTAGCAATCAAGTGAAATTAAACAAACAAAAAGAGAGAAAAAACAAGATCAAACACTAACACCCACTCATCTTCGATAACACTTTCCCTCCCTTTCTCCTGCCCTTCTCTCTCTCTGCCCCCTCCCCGCTTTCCTTTCTCATTCGAACAATTCATAAAACCTTTCATGTGTTATTGCCACCTTATCATACTGTGGCATTTTTATTGCTGCATATTTTCAGTTTGAGGAAATCTTGCTGGGTACTGTATGTCTTCACAAATTTATTAATTTAAAAAAAAAAAACCCTCAGTTTGCATCTCTTGCACCTCCTTGCTGTGCCACTGTTGTTTTAAATTTTGGATCCTTGCCTGAGACTTTCATTTTCAAATTAATGTACAGAAAGGAAAGTTCCACCCAAACAACTTATATTTGCATCCTGTAGAGGGCAGTAAAATGTTACAATGGCTTTACCCTCCATAAGGGTTAAATTCAGAATTGCTCATTTTTCTGAGTTTTGGCACTCACTGGAAATCAGGACAAAAAAAACCCCAGCTATATTACCCAAAGATACCATTTCCCCCTATTAAAATTGTACTTATGTTTAGAACCAGAGAGGTATACTTTATCATATGAATGTTTTCTGGTTAAAGTATTTACCTAAGAATGTATTCCGAATGCATAAAGGTACAATGTGCACGGACCAGTGGTTATAACTCAAATTACATGGAAACAAAGAATGTGTGTTCATGATGTCCTTGTTAGGATTCATACTCAAAACTTGGTTATTATCAACTGTAATCAAAGGACTGATTCAAATAGTCAATGCTTGATGGTGATCTAACAAGAAATTAGGACTATTTTTAGTATGGAAGTTTTAATTTACAATTTCTAGTCACATACCTCAAAAAACTAAGATCATATCTCCTTATAATTTGCATGTTCTATCATCAATGTCAAACATTACTTAGTAGCTTAAGGTAATGGTGAACAATGTCTTTTAAAATTTAATAAATTATTTGTGCATAAATTAGGAAGTGTCTAGCTCCACAGAGAATTTAGGGTATTTTAGTCTGTTTATCTTTAAACTAAACAAAATTTGAATTTAGTAAAACAGAAAGCACATGGCTGTGTGTGTGTGTATATATATATATATATATGCATATATATATATATGTATAGACATATCTTAAAGACTTTATTTTTAAAGATTCTCTACACCTAACATGGGACTCAAACTCACAGCCCTGAGATCAAGAGTTACTAACTGAGCCAGTATTTTGTTATGATATATTCTAAATATCTTAACATTCATAGAGATCTTATTAGTTATGTGATAGACTTACAAAATACTTTTCTAAAAAATATTTTATTTTTAAGTAATCTACAACCAATGTGAGGCTCAAACTTACAACCTCAAGATCAAGAGTCACACTCCACTGACAGAGCCAGCCAGGTGCCCCAAAATACTTTCATAATCAGTACACAATGAAAAATGCCACGATCTGTCTAAATTCTTTCCCAAGTCTCAAATCTGTATGATAAAATCAATGTCACTAGTATTGATTGAAATCTGTATACCACACTCAGGTATGCATTTGGAAATAACCCCTAAATTTAATAATAATGTGGTGACAACACAGCCTGAGTTTGCTTTACTCTGGAAAGGACTACCTTAGGTTTTTCCTGTTTGTATTCTCCTTTCTCTCTCCCAATGGCTTTTCATTACTTTCTAAATTAGTTCCTTTTCTCTTTGAGATGTCAAACCTTATGATCAAGGTCTTGACTGTTTGCACTTGAATTCTCCAGAGTTTCCTTACCATGTGTATGGTTTTTTGTTGTTGTTTAAACTGTTCACAATGGTTGCATTCTAGAGTCTCACCTCCTTAGGTTCAGGTTGCTTTTCCAAAATTTAAATTTTCTAAATTCAGCTAGTTCTGGCAAAGGGTGAACTTTCTCACAGCCAGAGATGTAATCTTTCCTGCTTAGGAGCAAGGACTCCCCAAGAAAGATTTTCTTTCTCATTCTAATCTCAGGTGCTTGTATAAACTTTCTAATTTTATTAGTTTAGGATAATCTAATATTGGTTTACTTAACCATTTGTCTTTCTATTTTTTAAGTTAATTCTTATTCCAAGCTTTTGAATCAGAATTTTATGCTGACCTACAATTAGATATACTATTGCCCCTCTGCTCTAAGTTGTAATTATGCCAGCTTGAATTCATGTTGTGCTATAAATGTTCACATCTGAAGTGTTCCCTGCCTTGAGGTTTGTCCCATGATGTGGGAGCCCATTTGTTCTGTGCACTAGTGTAGCCTGGAAGTGCAAGGATATTTCTTCCAGGGTAGCCTTCAAGCAGTGAATATAAAAGCTCTCACTTCCCATCCTATAGGTAGCCAAAGTTGCGTGATATTTTATATGTTTTATAAATATTCCCAACCCTTGTGGTCCAGGGTGGTCATTTCAGAGGCTCACTCTTAGATCAGCTTTCCTACTTTTCCTAATTAATAGTCCTTGATCCCTCATTCCTATTCCCTTGATCATCTCCTAAAAGATTTGCACAAAACTCCTTTACTTAAATTGAGAGAGAGAGAGAGAGAGGATATCCCAGGTAGGCTCCACACAGCTTGAGCCCAAGTGACTCAGGACTCCATCTCAGGAACTGTGAGATCATGACTTGAGCTAAAATCAAGAATTGGTTGCTTAACTGACTGAGCCACCCAGGTGCCTCTTGTTTTGCTTTTTAAAAGATTGTGTTTACTCTTTTAATTTATTCATATTTCCATGCATATTTTAGGATCTACTTGTTAATTTCTACAAAATGTGTGCTGGGTCTCTGTTTAGAATTTCATTGAATCTATTCATGAATTTGGTAAGAATCAATATTATAGAAGTACTGAATTCCAAAACAAGGATAGGATTTAATCCTGTATTTAAAGTATTATTTACTTTCTTTTAGCAATGATTTGTACCTCTTATTAGATAAGTTATGCACATATTTTTTAAATTTCTAAGTATTTTGAATGCTTGTAGGCTTAAAAATTCATTTCCCTGTTTTGGCTGCTAAAATATAGAAATACAATTGATTTTTGTATATTTATCTTTCTAAATATTTTGCTAGATTGGTAGAGTCCTTAATATTTTTAACCAAAATAATAATCATCACTGTTTAAAGATGGTTTTACTTATAAATTTTTCCTTACTCACTTATTTTACTGAATAGGACCTCTACTGTAATGTTAAATAGAGATTTGAAGGAGACATCTTTGTTTTTTTCCAAATATTACGGACAATGTATACAAAATTTTATCATTAAGTGTGATACAAAGTGTAAGTTATTTGTAAATGCTCTTGATTAGATTGTTGGATTTCTTTTTATGTTTAGCTTGGTGAGAATTTTCATTATAAATGTCTGGAAAATCTTGCCAGATAGTTTTTCTGCATATATTGAGATGATCATATAAATTTAATCATTTATTTCATTAATGTTTTGAAAAAATACATTGAATGATTTTCAAGTATTGACCAACCTTGAATTCCTCTGAGAAATTTCACCTAGTCATGAGTTATCTCTCTATATTTTGTTTCATTTTCTAATATTTGAAAAACATGCTTATATTTTTTTTTGGTATTTTTCTTGTAATGTTATTGTCTGGTAGTGCTTTCCAAATCGTGCTAAACTCAAAAAATGAGTAAGAACGTCCTCGTCCTTTGTCTTTTCTGAAAGACTTGTATAAAATAATATATTTCCTCCTTAGATACATGTTAAATTTCAACAGACAAATCATCAAAAATATAGTTTTTCTTGGGGAGCCTGGGTGGCTCAGTCAGTTAAGCATATGACTTCAGCTCAGGTCATGATCTCATGATTTGGGGGTTGGAGCCCCATGTCAGGCTCTGTGCTGATAGCTCAGAGCCTGAAGCCTGCTTCCGATTCTGTGTCTCCCTCCCCTGCTTATGCTCTGTCTCTCTCCATCTATACTTCAAAAATAAAATAAACCTTAAACAATTTTTTAAAAATCTTTAAGAAAACCTAGTTTTTCTTTATGGAATTTCTTTTTATTATGAATTCATTTTATTTAATACACAAAAGCTGTTTAGATTTTCTATTTCTCCTTGACTCTGTTTGGTACTTTGTTTCTTTTTAATCCATTTCTTCCAAGTGGTGGAATTTATCAGCATAAACTTAACCATAAATTCCCTTATTATAGTTTTAATACCTACAGAACCTGTAATGATAAGTATCTGCTCTTTCATTCCTACTATTGTTCATTGATATTTTCTCTCTTTGTTTTCTAACCAATCTCAATAGACAGTATAATTTTATACATTTCTCTGTTGTGCTTTGTTTGTTTGTTTTCTACATCATTGATTTCTGTTTTTTTCTAATTTTTATCCTCTACTTACTCTGGATTTAATTTGCTCTTCTTTTTCAAGCCTCTTAATATAGAAGTTTACATCACTGATTTCAGTTCTATATTCTTTTCTAATATAAACATTTGGATATAAAAATGTTAATCTAAACATTATTTTAACTGCATCACAGCAACTGGCATTTTGTCTTCATTAATTTTGTTACAATTATTTCAAAATATTTTCTAATTTATTTTGCATTTCTTCATTTATTTAGACTTTTTATAATTTTCAAACATGGGATTCTAAGCATTAAAAAATGTCTCTAATATAATTATGTTTTGGTGAGAACAAAATTTGTATTTTGTAGTTTTTTGGCATTTGGTCTTTTGACTAAGAATATAGTCTATCTTATAGAATACTCTGTGTATATTTGAAAATTCTGCCTTGGCTTTTTTTTTTTTTTTTCTCTTTTCATTTTTGGCTGTAGTCTCTATAAATGTCCACTTAGGTCAAGTTGTTTATTACTGTTGTTCAAGTCTTACATATTCTTACTCATTTTGTCTCTTTTTCTATCAATTATCATGAGACAAGAGATATATGTTAAAATCTTCAAGCGTAATTATGTATTTTGTATTTCTCCTATAAATTATTTTTGATTCATTTAATTTGAATCTGTTATTAGATGCATGGATGTTTAAGATTATTATGTTACCTTGATTAATTGGTTAATTTATAGTTATATATATATATATTTTTTAAAAATGTTTATCTTTGAGGGGGGGAATGAGAATGTGGAAGGGGCAGAAAGAAAAGGGGACAGAGGATCTCCAAAGCAGGCTCTACCCTGAGAGCAGAATGTCTGATACGGGGCTCAAACTCACAAACTGAACCGTGAGATCATGATCTGGGCAAAAGTTGGTCACTTAGCCAATTGAGCCACCCAGGAACCCCTGTTTATACATCTTTTTTATTGATTATTTTCCTTGTTTCAAAGGTGACTTTATTATTTGAGCTTTCTCACTTTCTTATGATTATGATTTTCATGATACATATTCCATACTATTACTTTAAAGCTAACTGTGTTTTCAAATTTAAAATATATCTTAAAAATAACACACATTTTAGCATTGTCTTTTTATCCAGTCTGAGAATTTCTGCCTTTTATTTTTATATCCAGGCTAATTGTTTTTAATGTAATCATTGATACGGCTTTGTAATCTTGCTGTTGAATTTCTGTTTTGCCTCTATAGCTGTACTTTTTGGTTAATTTTATGCATTTTGAAAATTTCAAGTGTCAAAAATAAGAAACCTATAATGAATGTTGGTCATTTTACTTAATCAAAATTCTCTTCCAATAAATATCTTTCTTTCACAGATAAATACATTATGAGAATCAGTTTAATAACTTATTAATAATGTCTCATAATTATTTTAACTGTCTCTTAACTGGAACTAGCAGTTTAGCAAGTACCCCAAATACTTGTATGAATAGAATCCCTCAGATATTTATCAAATCATACTAACTTTCTCCTGTATCTGGTTTCAGTTTATTTAGGAATATCATAATTATATACAATTTTTATTTGTTAATTATGTCTCATTAAGGCTGGAAAAATAGATTAAGAAAAAGAATCAGTTATACAGAAAACACAGGTACTATCTAAATAGAACAGGTTTTTTTTTGTTTGTTTGGTTTTCAGTCAAATTGTGTAGCGGTCATTCTATTGATATTCTCTCCTACAAAGGGACAATTCATTCTGGGTATTTCTTTTTTAAATTTTTTATTTTTTAATGGTTATTTATTTTTGAGATAGAGACAGAGAGATAGAGAATGAGGAGGGAAGGAGCAGAGAAAGCGACACACAGAATCTGAAGCGGGCTCCAATCTCCAAGGTAACAGCACAAGCCTGATACCGGGCTTGAACTCACAAACCATGAGATCATGACCTGAGTGGAAATTGGACACTTAACCAACTGGGCCACACAGGCATCCCTCATTCTGAGTATTTCTATACCAAAGATATTTTGAAATATTAATTTGATATCTGCTTATCAGAAACTTTTATATAAGTTAATATATGCCACTTTTTCTAAAAATTTATTATAAAATATTGAGATATAAAGCATTAAAAATTTTCTTAATGTTTTATTTATTTCTGAGAGAGAGAGAGGGACAATGTGAGCAGAGGAGGGTCAGAGAGCGAGGGAGATACAGAATCTGAAACTGGTTCCAGGCTCTGAGCTAGCTGTCAGAACAGAGCCCAAAGAGGAGCTTGAACCCACAAACCGTGAGAACATGACCTGAGCCGAAGTTGGATGCTTAACCGACTGAGCCACCCAGGTGCCCCAAGATATAAAACAGTTTTTAAGTAATGAGACAAAATTTAAAAGTTTAAAATTGTTTTTAAATCAGATTTGACAGGTTTCTGTTTAAAGTTTGAGAA